>NC_091210.1:7518701-7558701 GCF_040958095.1 Procambarus clarkii | reverse complement strand
CAATCACAACTGCGAGAAATGATAATATCCATAATAAATAATTTGGATAACAAACGCGGGACGCGGAGCGGGGCGGAGGAGACGCCATTACCCCAGCCATCAGGGTAGACGCCATCAAATCTCTAGAAGAAAGTCGCCACTGTGAGGTGTGAAGAACCTTTGCAGACAATACCTTCACTGGTGTCAGTGTCATTTACATAACAAGTCGAATGGTCAAGAGATTAATTTGATATTCGGCCAGAACCTGTTAAATTTGGTTCTATGTAACACCACGTGACCGGCCAGTGAAGCGCGTCAGTATCTAGGATAGGCTAGACCGGAACCTAGGACGCGACCTTCGGCAAGCCTTAACTTACACAGTGCCCATATTAGCTAAGTACCTTGATCTTTATTTGATGCATCATATAGGGGGTGGGTTTATAGCTGGGTAGCTTGTCGTGACGCCGTGCGACAATAAAAAACTACAGGTCATTATTTTCTCTTATGTTTAATCTCGTTTTTTGAACATAGATATCTAGTAGTTTAATTTGTTACTACTGAAACCAATTTGATTTGCAGCGTGTTACGGCCCTCTCTGGTCGCAACTGGATTCGTACTCTGATGTCGCTAGAGGAAGTTGTATCCGGCCCCAAGCCAGTAGTGGCTTTCAAGGGATGAGATCCGTGACGCAAGTAACTTAAAGGGGAAGGGAAATAAGGTTAAGAACTTAAGATTATAATTGTTTCCATCACCAATAAATAATATAATAAAAGAGTACACAGGGGGAGGGGTATTAACACTGTACAGGGGAATTATTTACACAATCGTCTTCTCCTGAAGACTCTGGATCCAAGCTCTCGGTGCTTTCGTGGCCTCACAATGAATCCTTTGAGAAGCTGAGTCTACCCCGGCCACAGGCCAGCCAAAACACAGTTCCACTGGGGCACCGCCGTGGAGGCCGTCAACCACGAGTCCAGCAGGTCTGCTGGCAGGTTCCGGATCAGCAACGCTGGTCAGGCCACTCCACGAGCGATAGTAGGGTAGCGCCCTAGTCAGGAGCCTCGTGTGATACCACAAATCACTCTCCTGTCCTCAATACCCCAGTGGTCAATCGTCTCCAGCAGTCGGTCCCGGGTACGACAATCATTCTACTGCCACTTCACTGGCAGGGTAACACCACAGTGTTCCTCCGGGAGGCGACTCACAGCTGCTGCAGCAAAGCACAAGGTCTGGGGTCGGCTGCCTTGGGTAGACTCACTCAACTTCCCATACAGCAGTCCCAGGTCGACTCTGTAAGCAGACACGTCATCAATAACAGGGACATACTAAAGCACCTCACTCACAGGCTCAGACACAAACGCCCGACGTATCCACTCCATAGATGGCGTTGTTGTCTGAGCACCACCTCACCAGAGGTCAGCAGCAGCGGTGTTGTGAGCTGAACAGGACTGGAAACCGGCCCTTGTAGCCAGTACACGTCGTCCTCACCAGGTGTCGTCGTCCATTTGGTGGGGGTTTCGGGAGCTGACCCACAGATGGCGCGGTCGTCACTGCTCCGTGCTCGGACGCTGGATTCGGGTCCGTAACACCTCCCCACCAAAAAGAATTTGGTTTGGGGTTCTATAAAGAGATACACAAACCAAATTAGTACGGCAACACAACTCCAAATGGACTCACTTATACTGCAAACTGGAACGGCGAGGCTGTCTCGTCCACAGAACTGTACTAAGGAGAAACCCTGGCACAAAGGGAACTTGAAAATGGCAGGCGATGACCTGCCTGACGTAATTTTCCACACCTCCTCTGCGATGTCAAGCAGGGGCATCATCTCACATCTCTCGAGTAAGGATCGGTGTAGACACGATGTGGGGCGACTCGACACTTCCCTGTGTCGGGGCACCGATGATGGCTGGTCCCAGACGGTATTTCTAGTACCGGTCCGGTGGTCCTTCAGGGAGACGGGCACCTGGAATACAGGGGTCTGATAATTTAGAGTGACAGCGACAGCGGGTAAAACAGTACTTACAGCAGACTCCTCTACTAGGCTCACACCTAGTTCCAACGGGGCTGTTCGTACATCGAAGATGGCATTCGCTCTGCCACCGTCAGGTCGACCAACGTTCCGCACAACGCTGCATTGAGGCTCAGCTATCACGCGGGGGGTGTCAACCTGTCGGAAACAGTCATTCATATTATCGTATCGCGTACCTCCTGTATCTACCATCACCTTCCAGGTCCCTTCTTCGACTGCAACACTCACAGTGCACGTCTCTAATCCCTGGGATCTCTTCACGATGTTCAAGGGAGCCATCATCCTTCGGGTCGTCCACTGGTCCTTACTGAGAACAAGAATCAAAAATACCGCTAAGAAACATTTGGTTAACTTAGGGACAAGTTTCCTGAGCTTGAAATGTCCATAGCCGGCTACATCCATTAGCCTGGTTTGGACCAAAGAGGGCACTAGACCTTTCGAACGCACCTCACATACCTCTGGCGTCTGGGGAATCTCTGGCCGGTTCAATGAACGCTGTACCTTGCCATACCGCAAGTACACATCCGCCTTCGCTCCAGACTCGTTGGTATCCGTGGGTGCCTGCACACAAGGCCTCTCTTCTTGCCCAGTTACCTCTGCTATCGTAACCGCATGTTCCTCGTCGGGAGAAGAATCAGGAGACACTGTTAGAATACTGTCGATCTGCGGGTGAGAGGACAAATTAAACATGTTTAAATCCGGGTCTGTTTTTACCTGGACATTACCACTGCCTGTTGTTACCTCAGACCTTGCTGTGCTGGCTGACTCGTCCGCGACTCTGGGAAAATCGATGCTCCAATCTGTCACCAAGTCGTTGGCTAGTACCACGTCAATCCCAGCCACAGGGAGGGTATCGACTACTGCCAACGCACATGTGCCGCTGAAGTAAGGCGAGTCGAGATGTACCGGCACTAAGGGGGCGATGTACTGCGTCCTTGGAAACCCAACCAGGACAACCTTTGGTCTCCCAACCACACTCACTCCCTCGGGTAACGAGTTTTTCATGATCAGGGACTGGGCTGCTCCACTATCTCTGAGCACTACTACAGATCTACCAGTATGATCACTCGTTACATACCCGCTTGAAGTGTGAGGGGCGAACAAACTTGGTCCTTCCTGCGTCGCCATCGACTGGCTTCCTGCTGGTGGTGTTACACAGCTCATCATCATCACTTCCCTACGTGCGCCGCCACCTCTTCTGCCTCGGCACATAGCAGCTACATGCCCTTTCTGCCCACAAGTCCAGCACACCATATTCCTCCTTGGACTACGGTGTTTCGGACTGCTAGGACTCTTCCTTCGAGGGCTACTTGGGGGCGTCTTCTTAGCGCTTCGTGGGACGGGGGTCTCTTCTTCTTCGTCATGAGGTCTGTCAAACCGGCGCTGGTAATTCCTCGGGACGTACTTAGCAGACGGCCTATGAGTCAGGATGTATTCCTCAGCCATGGTGGCTGCCGCACTCAAGGTCTCTACCTGCTGTTCCTCTAAGTACGTCTTCAGGTCTCCAGACAAACAATCTTTGAAGTCCTCTAGCAGTATAAGCTGCTCGAGGTCTTCTTTGGTCTCCACCTTCCGAGAGGCACACCATTCCTGGAAAAGTCGCTCCTTGATTGTGGCGAATTCGGTGAACGTGTGCTCTGAGGTCTTTTTCAGGTTTCTGAACTTCTGCCTGTAAGCCTCAGGTACCAATTGGTACGCCATGAGCACGACCTTCTTCACCATGTCATAATCGCCGGAGTCGTCAAGGGATAACGTAGAGTAGGCGATTTGGGCCTTCCCAGTCAAGACTGACTGTATCATGATGGCCCAATTCACCCTTGGCCACTCCAAAGAGGCAGCAACTTTCTCGAAGGCTGCGAAGAACTTCGAAACTTCCTTCTCATTGAATTTTGGGACCATTTTGATATTTCTTACCGGATCAAAAATACTTGCTCCAGTTTGTCTCTGACCAGCGCCTAATCGTAATACTTCTAGTTCATGTTTTCTCTTTCTTTCCTCTCTGTCTCGTCGTTCTTGCCTGTCTCGTTCTTCTCTCTCACGTTTCTCTTCTCTTTCTCGTTCTTCTCTTTCTCTTTCTCGTTCTTCTCTCTCTCGTTTCTCTTCTCTTTCTCGTTCTTCTCTATCTCTTTCTCGTTTCTCTTCTCTTTCTCGTTCTTCTCTTTCTCGTTTCTCTTCTCATTCTCGTTCTTCTCTTTCCGGTTTCTCTTCTCTTTCTCTTTCTGCTTTCCTTTCTTCTAATTCTAAACGTCTCATCTCTAATTCTTTATCTTGTCTCTCTCGTTCCATTTCTAATTTCTTCCATTCTATCTCACGATTTATCTCTAGGGCACGCATTTTGACTGTAAGAAAGCTAATATTAAGCTCACCTGCATCACTGTCAATGTCACTGCCCTTATCTTCCTTTTCCATGGAAGCTATTTCCTCACCTTCCTTTATACTAGGAGTCTCGCCTTCCTGTTTCTCCTCTGCCTTCAAGTGCCGGTGAACCTTGGACAAGATCTCCACACGGGAATCACTGGCACGGATCTTGATCTCCAGTTAGGCGCTCACTAGTACAAGCTCTGGTTTGCTCAGATATTTTAATCTGGCAAGACAGTCCTCTCTGTTTAGAAAAGCCTGAACATCGTCCAGATCATCGATGGTAGCTTTTTCTGCCATTGTCACAGATGGAAGACTTAGCACTTAACACACCGCTTACACGTTAACACTTAACGCACCGAGCACTGTTCTACGTCAATATTGCACTTTATCGCACCTGGCGCTTCACTTGCCAATATTGCACGTAATTACTTCGGGCACCGCACTACACAATACTGCACTGAATCCCAGCGAACACTTCGCTCTACAATATTGCACTGAATCACGCCGAGTGCCGCACTACACAATATTGCACTTAATCGCTTAATCACAGCGAGCACCACACTGCACAATATCGCACTTAGTCACTCTTGAGCACTGCACAGGACGTATAACGTCACAATCATCACACACAGGGGGAATTATTTACAGGGATTACGCCACTTCACCACCCCTGTCAAATATACTTAACAAGGGGACGGATCCCGCTGGGGATGCCAATTATGTTACGGCCCTCTCGGGTCGCAACTGGATTCGTACTCTGATGTCGCTAGAGGAAGTTGTATCCGGCCCCAAGCCATTAGTGGCTTTCAAGGGATGAGATCCGTGACGCAAGTAACTTAAAGGGGAAGGGAAATAAGGTTAAGAACTTAAGATTATAATTGTTTCCATCACCAATAAATAATATAATAAAAGAGTACACAGGGGAAGGGGTATTAACACTGTACAGGGGAATTATTTACACAATCGTCTTCTCCTGAAGACTCTGGATCCAAGCTCTCGGTGCTTTCGTGGCCTCACAACGAATCATTTGAGAAGCTGAGTCTACCCCGGCCACAGGCCAGCCAAAACACAGTTCCACTGGGGCACCGCCGTGGAGGCCGTCAACCACGAGTCCAGCAGGTCTGCTGGCAGGTTCCGGATCAGCAACGCTGGTCAGGCCACTCCACGAGCGATACTAGGGTAGCGCCCTAGTCAGGAGCCTCGTGTGATACTACAAATCACTCTCCTGTCCTCAATACCCCAGTGGTCAATCGTCTCCAGCAGTCGGTCCCGGGTACGACAATCATTCTACTGCCACTTCACTGGCAGGGTAACACCACAGTGTTCCTCCGGGAGGCGACTCACAGCTGCTGCAGCAAAGCACAAGGTCTGGGGTCGGCTGCCTTGGGTAGACTCACTCAACTTCCCTTACAGCAGTCCCAGGTCGACTCTGTAAGCAGACACGTCATCAATAACAGGGACATACTAAAGCACCTCACTCACAGGCTCAGACACAAACGCCCGACGTATCCACTCCATAGATGGCGTTGTTGTCTGAGCACCACCTCACCAGAGGTCAGCAGCGGTGGTGTTGTGAGCTGAACAGGACTGGAAACCGGCCCTTGTGGCCAGTACACGTCGTCCTCACCAGGTGTCGTCGTCCATTTGGTGGGGGTTTCGGGAGCTGACCCACAGATGGCGCGGTCGTCACTGCTCCATGCTCGGACGCTGGATTCGGGTCCGTAACACAGCGTGTGTGAGGAATTCTAAGAGCTGTCATTTCCCATGTTAATCAACTCCCAGTGTTCTATGACGAGTCCAGGAGAATCAGAGGATGAGTCGTAACTAACTTCTGGGGAATCGTCATTAAGCTAAGATTCCTTTTGTATTCCTTGATTATTATCTGTACTCCTTTACATGCAGAACTCTGTTCATTGGATTAACATGTGTTTATTATACTTATTATTTCATGTTCGTAGTCTATGTTCTCATTGATGATAACGATAATGATTCTATAAATGTTCATAGGATTAGATTATTATACATTGGAATGATGAACGAACCACACTAGTTCCTGGACGTACTGAGTTCCAGTAATACCCCCCCAATGTAGGTGTCTGAGGCTTTGATTCATTTAATTATACAGTCCATTAATTATTTCAGTGATCATATTCTCTAGTACTTTATCCATAGTTACTGGTTCATCTAGGAATTTTCTAATGATCATATTTTCTTAGTTTCCCTCTTTACTGTAAAAGCGGGTGGTCCTTCGTAATTGATTTTTATTACATTAATATTTAAATATATAGATTCAAGCCCCAAATGTCCCCCACATATATATATATATATATATATATATATATATATATATATATATATATATATATATATATATATATATATATATATATATATATATATATATATATATATATACATATATATATATATATATATATATATATATATATATATATATATATATATATATATATATATATATATATATATATATATATATATATATATATATATATATATGTCGTACCTAGTAGCCAGAACGTACTTCTCAGCCTACTATGCAAGGAACGATTTCCCTAATAAGCCAAATTTTACTGAACTAATATGTTTTCTCAAATTTTTTTCTTATGAAATGATAAAGCTACCCATTTCATTATGTATGAGGTCAATGTTTTTTTATTTGAGTTAAAATTAACGTAGATATATGACCGAACCTAACCAACCCTACCTAACCTAACCTAACCTATCTTTATAGGTTAGGTTGGGTTAGGTAGCCGAAAAAGTTAGGTTAGGTTAGGTTAGGTAGTCGGAAAACAATTAATTCATGAAAACTTGGTTTATTAGGCAAATCGGGCCTTGCATAGTAGGCTGAGAAGTGCGTTCTGGCTACTAGGTACGACATATATATATATATATATATATATATATATATATATATATATATATATATATATATATATATATATATATATATATATATATATATATATATATATATATATATATATATATATATATATATATATATATATATATTATTAAATATGACCGAAAAAGTAAGATTAATAATTCTAACACGAATTTTCTCAATCTTTCGTACATTTCCTTTCACTGTTGGAGGTAAATCAAAAATCAATTCTCCAAAATTCATTTTTATTTCTAGTCTGACGCGACACGAGCGGCACCTTTTTCGCGACACACAGCGGCGAAAAAAAACACAATTTTTTTTTTTCCCAGTGTTCTGAGGTTGCTTTTAACCATCAAGTTGTTATCGTGGGGGAGGATACTGCTTCACAGTCTTTATGAGGGTGTCCAGCTGCTGGACACCTTTGTTGACCAGGAGAGTGGCTGTGTTGATGGCTTCAGGGTGGCCACTGCATGATTCAGGAACTCTTAAAGCTCTTCTAAGGTCTTTGGTTGCTTCACATTCCAGAAGATAGTGAAGTAATGGCTTTTCTGTGACAGTTTGGCAGAAGATGCACTCTCTCTGTCGGGGTTCACCAATCTCCCAGTTGCATCTGTAACCTAGACGTAGTCTATATAGCCTAACTGCTATTTCCCTGTGGATTCCTTTTGGGATATTTAACCTTTCTAATTTGGTTGCCTGAAGATACCATGTTGCAGATGGCGAACCTTCAGCTATTCTCTGGTGTAGGTAGGCTTTGTTGAGATGTGAGAGTTTTTTGGTGATGATGTTTTTTATGTTCTCTAGGCTGGGTTGAATTGTTTTATGTATCACTGGATGACGAGTTGCCAATTTAGCAATTTCATCAGCTTTTTCATTTAATGGGATTCCAATATGGGATGGGATCCAGTTTAAAGTTATGTTGAGGCCTTTGCCTTTAGCGACTGCTCCTTGATACAAAATGGTGGTAAATATTTCCACATTATTTTTCCACTGTTTTTGTCCTAGTATTTGAAGTGCAGCTTTTGAGTCTGTGTGTATGATTGCATTTTGAGTGTTTTGTGCAATCACATATGCGAATGCCTGTTGTATGGCAAACAGCTCAGTTTGGGTTGATGATACTAGTCCTCCCAGTCTCCAATATGCCTGAACGCTGGTCGTGCAAAGAGCAGCGCCAGCACTCTCATTTTCTGTGTCCACCGATCCGTCTGTGAAGATGTGGGTGGCTCCTGCTACTGCTATGCTATACATTTGCTCTTCTATTATGCGCCTTAGGATTGTCGGATCATAGGCAGCCTTTTTCATTGGGAGACTTTCTATTACTATTTTGAAAGTAGGCTCTTCCCACGGCGCGGAAGGAGTGTAATTTGGGTGTGGATGATCACCCTCTCTATCAAGAATCATGTTTTTTAAATGTAGTCTTTTTAGGACTTTTCCTGCTCTTGCAACCCAAGAGTTTCCATTGTTTTGGCCTAGTCCAACCACCAAAGCCTGCCGTACTGGGATTGGATCAGAAGAAATAATTATCTTACTGATAATTGTAGCTGTCCTTTGTGATATTCTTTCTTGTAGAGAGGGCACACCCGTCTCCAGTCTAAGAGTTTCAAGCCTGGTCCACATGGGGGCTCCCAGTGCAGCTCTCATAGCATTGTTTTGGGCAACTTCAAGCTTTTTCCACTGTTGGTGTGATAGATTTGTGAGTGCAGGTGCGGCATAATCGATCACTGATCTGACTGCCTGTACATAGTATGTGCGAAGGACTTGCAGATTGGCTGCTCCAGAAAGGGAGGTTAGCGACCTGAGGATTGCCGTCCGGGCCGCAGTTCGCTCTCTCAAGTATGTGACCTCCGCATTAAAATTCATGTGTGTGTCCAGGATGATTCCTAGATACTGATAGGTGT
Organism: Procambarus clarkii; assembly: GCF_040958095.1. Lineage (NCBI taxonomy): Eukaryota > Metazoa > Arthropoda > Malacostraca > Decapoda > Cambaridae > Procambarus > Procambarus clarkii. The sequence goes on along the minus strand of NC_091210.1, from coordinate 7,549,523 downwards.
CGACCCATTCTATTGGTTGACCCTGTACTGTGAGTTGGATGTTGGGCTTCGCTATTTTTATGGGCATGGCCTTTGACTTTGAGGGGTTGACTTTGATCCCAATCTGTTTTGCCTCTTTACTGATGCAGTCTAAGCATTTGGGTGCAAGGCGCGCCGCATCCCTTCCTTTTATGATGATGACAAAGTCGTCCGCGTAGTTTAGCAGCCTGCAGTGATGTGGGAGTTTCAACCTCATTATTCTTTCCATTAAACAGTTGAAGAGAAGAGGACTAAGAATACCTCCTTGCGGTGTACCATTTTCATGTCTTTTGTACTCAGAGACTGTGCCATGAAGTTTTACTCTTGCTTCTCTGTTTATGAGACAGTTTTTGGTCCAGGAGAGCAGGTTGCCTCTGACCTCTTTGTCAACGAGGCAGCAGAGAATAGCTGGGGCGCTAGCCAGTTCAAAGGCTTTTTCGAGGTCCAGGAATATCAGCATTCCTGGTCTGTCATTCAAGTGGGCTAACAGAGTTGTAATACATTCCACTGTGCCAACCCCTCTTCTATAGGCATACATATCATGGTGCAGTTTAGGCATTTTCCACTCCAGTCTGTTGAGTGCCATTCTGTCAGCCGTCTTGGCTGCACAGCTTTGGAGAGAGATGGGCCTGGGATTAGCTGGATCTTTGGGTTTTGGGATCGGCACTATGTCTGCTCTATTCCAAGCAGAAGGTCTAGTTTGAGAAGTCCAGGCTAAATTAATTAACCTTAGGTATGCAGCGTCTCCCTCTGGGCCGAGGTTTCTAATCATTTTATAGGTTATTTTGTCGGCTCCAGGGGATGTATCCTTGGAGTTTTTCTTAGCCCGATTGAGCTCATCCAGTGTGAAGGGGGCATTAGTGTCAGAGACTTCTTCACATGCTGTAAGGATTCTGTGCCACCTTTCTTCCTCTAGTCCGGTCTGTACTGCTAATACATCTGGTGGAAGTTGATTGCTGGCTGCTCTCTCTGCAAACCTGGTTGCCAGTACTTCGGCTTCCTGTTGAGGATCTTTGGGGTGTGGAGCTTTAGGTGTTTTATTCCCTTTGGCCCGGTGAGTTTGCTGCCACATCTCCCCGAGAGAGGTGTGTTCATTCAGGTGTGAACACCATTCTAGCCACTTTTGTTCTTTTATTTGTCTGGTCTCTCGATGTACATGTTCCTTGACCTCACAAAGTAAGATCCTGTTGCGGTCACTTGGCTGCTTTTTGTATAGCTTTCTTGTTCTATTGAGTCTATGGTTGAGTTCTTTGACACGTTCGCAATAGTACCAATGATCTTTATGGTGTCCGGTGGACTGTTTCTTCAGTGGGATTGAGTGGTTGGCTGCACTTTGAATCGCTTTGACAAATTCTTGTTCTGCCTGATAATGTCTTCGGGAAGATCATAGTTTCTTTGCCACTCTGAAATGAGGTTTTGAAATCGGTCCCAGTTTGCTAAAGCAAAGTTCCAGGCTTCAGATGGAGGCGGAGGTGGGATGGGTAGGTCTAACTGAAGATCAATTTGGACCCCATAGTGGTCGCTTGTGAGTGTGGGCTCAACTGACCATGTTGCTGCATCTCTTAGGGAGGCTGAAACGAAGGTTAGGTCTAATCTGCCTCCTTGGATGTGGGTAGGTTCATTCTTGTTTAGGATTTGTATTTCTGGAAGCTGGTCCAGTAGATGTATAATGTGTATGCCGGCTTCATTTGTTTTGTTCGAGCCCAGTGCCAATCGATGATGGGCATTAAAATCTCCACAAATGATTGTGTTTGTTGTTGTCGCGTGTCCAAATAACACAGAGAGATCCATTTCGGCTTGTGGAGACCTGTACACATTGAACACTTCAAGTTTGTCGTGTCTTAGCTCAATGGTGACTCCCATTACCTCTGTCCCTGCTCCACAATTGGATGGGCTGGTTACGGATTTGGAGATCAGGTCACATTTTACATAGATTGCACATCCCCTGGATTGCCCATTGATCCATGGAAGGAAGAAGCCTCGATAGCCTGAGATTTTAGGTTCTAATCCGGCTCGAAGCAAGCTCTCCTGTAGTATCAGGATGTCTATGCCTTTGGTTGCTGCTATGCATTGCAAGTGTTGCAATTTAGTGCGCAGTCCTTGCGCATTCCATTGCAGGATCTTTAGAATTCTAGGTTCTTGGAATGTGCTGATAATTCCGTGGTATCCATGGAGTCTGATGAACACGCCATGGAAGTTGCAATTGGGGTATAGGTTCTTAGTGGTCCTGAAATTGCCTCATCAATGTCGCTCTCCGACGACCTGGACTCTATCTGCTTTTTATGGGGGTGCCTCTTGCCCTGCTGTCTTGACGGTGTGGATATTACATCTTCGAATTTTTTGAGCTTGTGCTCAATTGTCTTCCGAGTCTCTGTGGTTTGCTTGATTCCATGTGAAGACAGCAGACTTTCGATTAACTCAGTGACCAAAGTTTTGAGCATTGGCCAGAGAGCGTTCAGTTCAGTGGGAGAATAGAACTTACGCATCTCCGATTTTATATCTACAACTGACAACTGACGATTTACTATAAAACCAGAAAAACGGCCAGCCTACTCATGAGAAACTCTCCAGACACAAAACAGAACTATTTAAAAGAGACTAACGTCATCTATGCCTTCAAATGCCCTCTTGGGGACTGTAAGCTCCAAAAAAAACCAGTATATAGGCAAGACAACAACATCTCTTTCTAGGCGTTTAACGATGCATAAGCAACAGGGCTCCATTAAGGAACATATAATCTCTTCCCACAACCAAACTATCGCCAGAGAAATCCTAGTAAACAACACAGAAATCATCGATAGATACAGCGATAGCAGGCGGCTTGACGTTTGCGAGGCACTACACATCAAGAAGTCAACACCAGCAATCAACAGCCAATTATTGCACAACTATATTCTACCCACCTCAAGACTCTGCTCCAATATAGAAGCATCAAGAAATATGGACCAATAGGCTTTCTACAAACACTTCTATTCAATACCCATTGTTTCGTGTTCTGTCTTGTGTTGATGAAATTAATACCCTATTAATGCCACCCCTTGTTCTGTCTTGTGTTGATGAAATTAATACCCTATTAATGCCACCTCTTGTTCTGTCTTGTGTTGAATAGTGCCACATCACCCCTTCCACCTCACTCAAATGTAGATATAAAATCGGAGATGCGTAAGTTCTATTCAGTTGTGTATTTGTAAACTAAAGTCTTTGAAAATGTAATAAGTTTTACGAAACGCGCTCGTGTCGCATCAGACTAGAAATAAAAATGAATTTTGGAGAATTTATTTTTGATTTACCTCCAACAGTGAAAAGAAATGTACGAAAGATTGAGAAAATTCGTGTTAGAATTATTAATCTTACTTTTTCGGTCATATTTAATAATATATGTCTACAGGAAAGACTGCTACCAAAATATACTAATATTAAAGCGCACGACCCAGCAGCAAGGAATCAAGCCTTCACGATAAAATATCGCCAGGATCTGATTCGTGATCAGATATACAAGGCAGAGAATGAAATCAAAGACAACAAAACGCAACTACTTCATGCTACAAACGAGTGGAGAAATAGCAACATCGACGAAAGTATCCGTACCCGCATTGAACAACACCTCGACATCCTCACAGACCAACATCACCTCAGCACTGAAACAAGGATTATCAAGAAACTAACAACATTATATGGAGGACCTATGGCAATTCCACGACCAAGAGATGGCTTCCTGAACCTTGCAGGAATTAACCTCACTGAGGACCAAGTCACTCTCCTAAATCTGGGCATAAACTGTCATGTTATGTCCAGACCGAGTGAGATGGCCCGGAAAGTAGAGTTGGAAATTCTGTTGGACGACAAATTCGACCTCGAGACACAAAAGAAGGTCACTACCAAAGATACCTTACAAGCAGAACTTATTGCAGAAGGAGGAAAGAATCGAGGCAATTACAGAAGCACCATACTGTCCCCCGAGCTTAAAGCGGCAGCTAAAAGCCTTCGTGAGAACAAGGAGATAGTTGTCAGGAGAGGTGACAAGTCGCCAATATATGTCATTCTTAAAAAAGACGAATATCTGGCGAAAATGAACATCATACTCTCTGACCATGGTGCACAGCGGTGGTTTCAACAATTTTGTCTGAAATTGTTGAAAGGCTCACGCGTCTAGCCGTTCGAACACGTGCGCGGATGCTAAGGAGACAGCCGCGGGCCAGGATTAGCAGTGCGCCCCACAACAGTGCGTTTGAGTGGGGATTGGCGAATCTTGGGTCATGCAGGCTGATATGATTAAGGTTTAGTTAGTAAGATTAGGCTGTTAAAATAGATTTATTGAAAAGGAGACCGCTCCGAGTTGATTGGACTGGGTACCATACTCGACCCATTGCAATTAATTCAGAGGTGTTGGGAGCCGCCATACTCTCAACAGCAGTTCCTTGAGGGCTGTCGGGGCGGGTATATCTGTGGGACGCCAGTAGATAGTCCGAGGGCGTTATTAGACGACCCAAAACGCTAGGAAAAACGGAAATCCGTGAAGGGCGTTGCGGCCTCCGAGGGACGGACTAGTAACCTACCTAGCAGCGATTCAACAACTAAGTGATCGCACACTTAGTGGAGGTTGAGTCGTCCCTAGTCATAATTGTTGCTGAAAGCTGCGTGTCGCTCTGTTGGAACCTAGATGGTCGAGGCCCCTAGGCTAGGTGTGGTACGGCGAGCCGGTAGGAGCAATTATAAGATTAAGTCGAGTGCATTTTTGAATTAAGTATACTTCAATTTATAAAGTAATTTCCAATTATTTTCGTTGTTCTAGAGATTAATTTTTTTTCCCCTAAATTCAATCCCCGGTTAAAATTTTTTTTTTTTTTTATCAAAGTGTTTAGCATTTTCTTGCATATTAGGCTAAGTGCGTACATTAAGCTTTGCTATTCCTTGTTGTATTAGTCTAAGTCAGAGGCGTTGTTGCTAGAGTGTAGTTAATCCTCTGGACTTAGGGCTATTGGTCGGTAACTATAGTAAGTGAAGGAGTTTAAGGGATAGTAAGTTGCGTGTAAATGTTATTTGTCCGTGGAATATTTCTAAGTATTTTGGGATAAGTTTTCGGATAAGTCAACGTCGGAAAGTCGTTAACTGTAATTAATTTGTATTCGTGGGTCACGTGTATGATCTGGGTCATTAGGATTCCCCAGTCGATGCGAGTGATATTTTCTAGTTTTTACCAGTAAGACGGTAGAATTGTGTTTGTAGACTTAGAATTCTGTTTTCAGTAGAAACGTAGGTGGAAAATTTTCTAAGTCCAGCTTGGGCTAGAATCTGACTTTTTGGCGAAAATTCGAATTTTCATGTTTTGTGTATATCCTTGGGCCAGTATTACTCTCTAGTGCGCGCAAGGGACGTAATTCTGTTCGTAAAGCATTAAACAGTGATAATTACATTTTTGCCGAATATAGTTTTTTTCGAGAAAATCGTGTCGTAATTTTGTCAGAGTCCATTTGAGGTGAAAATCTCTGATTTTGACGAAAATTCGAATTAGTGAGTTGAAACCGCCCGAAGTGTCGGTATTGTTCTGCCTACAACGTCAGTAGTAAATAATAACGTATTTATATCTGGGAACGAGAAACCCAAATTTTTGTGAATTAAAGGAGTTTTGTGATATTTGGGGTGATAGAATATTTTTCCCTCGGAGTCAGGAAAATTGGCAGAGTCCAGCAATTGAGTAAAAACGCAGTTTTTGATAAAAATTCAATCTTTGTTAAGCATATATATGTCCTGGGTGTCTATATCAATTGCTAGAGCGGTTTATTAACGTAAAACTAGTTATTTTCCTTCAGAACAAAAATTTTGATTTTTCAGCGTTTAAGCGAAAAAGCGCGGGACTTAGTTTTTTTCAGCGCAGCTGGTCCCGCTCCATCAGTCATCAGTGGCCACGCTGCTCACTTCAAGCGCGTTTAGTATTCGAGTACAGTAAATATTCTTTATTAATCCATCACGAGTGCTGCGCGTTAGTTGCGTTATCATTTAAATTGTTTTATATAAATTAGATTGATTTTTTTTTACGTAAAGGACTTAGGTTTCAGCAATAGAACTGCGGGATATTTCACGGTCAGACACGAGTGCGGGGCAGACACTCATTCATTGGATTCACTTCAGCGTTTCTCTCGATAAATCGTTGTATTTCCTACTTTGGGAATTTAGTAGTTTTCTCTTGGAAAAGAGTTGTGATTTTTTTTTTATTTTGTATAAGGTTACGGTTGTAGTGAGTCCGGATCGAGGGTGTACTATAGGGTAGTTTAGAAGAGACATGGCACACCAGGAATCACAGAAAATGTTTAACCCAGATAGTGACCAGTCAGTAGGGACCAGTGGGAGTGGAAGTGTAGAGGACAGCACCTCTTCCGACACCACTGGGGACCGCTCAGGTACACCTCATCCACCACTACAACAACCCCAACCCCATCCTCAATTCCCCTACCAACCCCATCCTCAATTCCCATACCAACCCCATCCTCAATTCCCATACCAACCCCATCCTCAGAGTCCATACCAACCCTTCCCCCAACCCCAGGCCACTCCATACCCATTCCAACCCCAGGCCACCCCATACCCATACCCATTCCAACCCCAGGCCACCCCATACCCATTCCAACCCCAGGCGACCTCATACCCACCTCAACCTCAATCCACACCCCAACCTGAGGTCACCCACACCATACCTCAACCCCAACCTCAATCCACACCCCAACCCGAGGCCACCCACACCATACCTCAACCCCAACCTCCATCCACACCCCAACCTCAGGCCACCCACACCATACCTCAACCCCAACCTCCATCCACACCCCAACCCCAGGCCACCCACACCATACCTCAACCCCAACCCCAGGCCGCCACAGCCTTAGACAGGCAGATGCGCACGGAGACGCCGGGCACTCAGTTGTCGCCATACGTAGAGGCGTTAAGTAAAGGCGAGGGAGCCAAGCCGAGGAACTGTGGCGCGGGTTCATCAGGCGGGAAGCAGCCCTCAGCTGCAAGTTCGAGCCACCCTGCGCGGGGTACCAACAGAGATCCGCGGAGGTGTTACTCCTGCTGGAAGCGCGGGCATATACAGAGGGATTGCGAAGTCACTCCTACGAAAGCATGAAAGCAGGTTCCTAGTGATGGTAGGCCTACTTTTGAGGTGAAAGTGGAAGGTGTGAGATTGACAGCTTTTGTTGATACAGGAAGCCAGGCAACGGTAATTAAAAAGTCAGCCTTCAGCAATTTTAAGTATGCACGTCTTCAACGTTGCGCAAAGACATTAACAGCAGTCAATGGGGAAAAGATTGAGATCGTAGGTCAAGGTACAGTTAATTTTGAGATTGATGGGGAATTGCAGCCTCACACATGTGCGATCGTAGAGAACCTTGATTTTCCTGGTCACATCTTAATGGGAACTGATTTTCTGTCGCGATTTGATTATTCCTTGTCTGCTCAAAAAGGGGCTAGGAACTGCAGGTTGCAGTTGGGACAGACTTCCTACGCAGTGGAGATGATCGACCATCCCCCAGTTGTAGCTTCAATTAAGAGGAAGCTGAAATATAATGCGCACTATCCAAAATTGATTTTTAAGTCTCTTCCAGACACAGTTAAGAGGTCATGCGCCTTGCATGCATTGACCAAACAGAGTTGCCCACCACATTCTGTTAAATTTATTAAAGTAGCCGTGGGACGTCACATACAACCAGGTACCACCCTTCAGGTGGCTGGGAGATGTGATAGTTTATTAATTCCTCATCACTTAGTTGTAGTGCTCGATAAAGGTGCACTCATTCCAGTTGTCAATCTTTCACATAAGACTTTTCGCTTCAGGGCAGGTGATAGGGTATCTCAGGGAACCATGGTGGAGGACACAGAAATCTTTCACCATGAGTCAGCTGAGACGCCAGCCGTCACTGCACAATGTAGTGCACTGAACATGTTGAACACTAAAACACCATCCAAAGTACAATACGAAACGAGAAATGTTGCACAGAATGTAGAGGAAGTGGAAAAATTAATTTCAGCACTTGATTTGCAACATGTTGCACAGGCAGATAGGAAGGCACTGAGAGGAGTTTTACGAAAATTCCCGAAATTGTTTGCGACAGAGGATGACCAGATTGGTCTCCTTGACAAGATCGAGCACACCATTCCAACTGGTGACCATTTGCCTGTGTACACAAGACAGTGGAGGTTGCCGGAACAGGCAAAGAACATTATCAGGGAGGAGTGCCAGAAAATGTTGAGACAGGGCGTGATAGAGCCTAATACGTCACCATGGCTCTCTCCTGTCGTGCTAGTTCGGAAACCGGACGGTAGTTATCGTTTCTGTGTTGACTACCGGAAGGTGAACGAATTAACTAAGGGTGATGTGTATCCGTTGCCCCGAATACAGGAGATAATAGATCAATTTGGTGCTGCTAAGTATTTCTCAACTCTTGACGCAAAATCGGCGTATTGGGCGATTCCGGTGGCAGAACAGGATAGGGAAAAAACAGCATTCTCGGATGGTAGGCACACTTATCAATTCCGTAGGATGCCGTTTGGTTTAAAGACAGCGCCTTCGTCGTTTCAGAGGGCCATCAACTTTATCCTTAGTCCGGTACTGGGTAGGCATTCTTTAGCGTACCTGGATGATGTTGTGATATATTCCAGGACGTTTGAGGAACACCTACAGGACTTGACTGAGACTTTGAAGTTGTTAGATCAGGAAGGTTTCAGGCTGAATGTTCAGAAGTGCACCCTGGCGGCTCAGAAATTCAAATTTCTGGGGTTCCAGGTGTGCCCGGACGGTATCCGACCTGACCCAGATTCTTGCCGCGCCATTGCTGACATGCCTACTCCAAGGACAGCAAAGGACGTGCGTAGGTTTTTGGGGGCGGCCGGATATTTTCGTCGTCACATTGAAGGTTTCGCTGGCATTTCAGCACCCCTGACTGATCTGACAAAGAAAAATGCGAAGTTTGTGTGGAAATCAGAACATGACGAGGCCTATCGCAAACTGAAAGACCAACTAATCACGACACCGGTATTGGCTATTCCTGATTTTGAGAAAGAGTGGGAAGTGCACACTGACGCCAGCGGTATTGCTATTGGCGGGTGCTTAATTCAGCGAGATGCGGATAATTTACCCCATCCAGTAGCCTATTTCAGTAGGAAGGTCAAAGGACCTGAAGTTCGCTATTCAGCTACGGATCGGGAGGCACTGGCAGTAGTAGAATCAGTTAGGTATTTCGAGCCTTACCTATTTCAGCGGCATTTTGTAATCTACACAGACCATCGAGCGTTAACACACATATTTAAAAAGCGAACGAAATGCCCACGAATGTCACGCTGGTCTCACGAACTTTCGGCCCACTCATTCCAGATTTTGTACAAGCCTGGTCCAGCACATGTTGTGCCAGACACGGTAAGTGGAAATATAGCGGCAGTGCAGATTAATGAAAATATTGAAACCATTCCATCGGATAAAATGAGAGAATACCAGATGAGCGAGCCTAGACGGAAAGAAATTATTGAGTATTTAGAGGGAGGAAAATACCCGAAAAAGAAAAAGAATATACCTATTCATGATTTTGAAATGAAACAGGGCGTCCTGTATTATGTTAATAGCCAGAATGATAGGACAGTATTTCAGCTAGTTATTCCGGACGCGTTGCGGTCATCAGCGTTAAAGCTTGCGCATGCTTCAAAAATTGCAGGGCATCCGGGGATCTTTAAAACGCACTTAAAAGCAAAGTCTCTATTTTATTTTCCAGGATTACTTTCTGAGGTAATCAATTTCGTGAAGTCGTGCCCTTGTTGCCAGAGGAGGAAAGGCACCCTTAAGGTACAAGCCCAACTTCAGGAATTTCCTGAAATTCGTGAACCGTTAGATCGTGTGGGGGCCGATTTGATTGACTTACACCACAGTCATTCAGGAAATAGATATGTGTTGGTGTTAGTTGACCATCTGTCTAGATACACTACACTAGTTGCATTACCTCAGAAGGATTCTCGTACGGTTGCAGATGCGTTCTTGCGTAGGTTCGTTACTGTATTCGGACCTCCTAAAGTTTTAGTCTCTGACCGGGTTCAAGAATTCAATGGGAATATATTTAGAGAAGTTTGTAAGATTTTAGAGACAACTTCGGCTTTTACAACAGCCTACCACCCACAAGCAAACGGAATGACGGAACGGACTAATCGTTCAGTCAAGGATATGCTTGCAATCCTTGCTGAACATGACGCAAACACCTGGGATGAAAACCTACCCTATGTTCAGTTCGCCTTGAATACTGCCATCCACCAATCAATTAACACCCAACCACTTCATTTGTTTACTGGTAATTCATGCAATTTTCCCTCAGGTCTGCTTAACAGACATAATGTTGCATACGGGGAGGACTATCCTTCAAAGGTCCTTGGAAAAATGAGAAATGCATGGAATATTGCAGCTGAAGCGTCCAAGAAGGCACGGACTCGGTATGCTCATTTTTATGACAAGAAAGTGCGCCCTCTTGAGTTGACGGAAGGAAGCCTCGTATTGAGAGTGAATGAGGCTGCGCCCGCCAATCAGAGCAGGAAACTAGCTCCGAGGTGGCGAGGACCATATAGAGTAATTAAAAGGGCGGGGCCAGTTAATCTTGTTATAAAAGGAGTGTTCGAGGACCAGGTGGAAAGGACAATTCATGTAAATAAATTGAAACATTATCATGCTAGAAAGGAATTAGAACTGCCTTCAGCGGGTCTAGTTCTTGACTCAGCAGTGCTGACTCATGGCTTCACCGACGAGTCAGAGGATGAGGATGACCCTCTGTCATCGCTCATCAGTAGTCAGGTGCAGTCTCGCCACCCTATGGTGACGAGATCTCGCGCTGTACAGTAAAGTAACTTCCTTGGTTAGTATAATTTAGTATTCATTAGATTTTCCTGTAAAGGCAATGAGGTGTACTATGTCTATACTTGACTCAGGTAGCAACTTTTACCGTGCTCTGGGGTTCCACCTCCACCAAACCCAGAGTATATCTATGCTTCCGCTGTGTTGTGTCTGTCTGTTCCCAGGTCTGATTGGTACACCGACCCAGTTGTTCCAGCCACACGTGAACCCTTGTCTGTAAAGACCGAGGGGGGAGGCACGTTACACAAAGCCCTCCCCCCACCAGACCCAGTAACCCGTACATCAGTTACTTTGGGGATGAGTGACTGTCCAAGAGTCACCCGGCCGACGCCTCACGTCACTAACGAGGTTGTCAGGGCCAGCGAGCTGTCCACATTATAGCAGTCACCGGAGGTGCCATACAACGCCTGGGTAGCTGTCTCGAGATCACCACTACCCACCTGCTGCGTCATCAAGACTGCAGCCATTCCAGCAGTGTTGGAGAGGTCAAGAAATGGAAAGCACGTAGCAGTACTCAAGAATTTCGCCGGAAGATTAATGATTACGTCATCTGAAGTAACAAGAAAGCGGAAGTAAGGCGGTCACAGGTGGAAGGCACGGTTTCCCTACAGAGTACCGGGACTCGCCAATAGAAGGTCGCAAAATTGTCTCCTTTGGCCTAAAGTCGGCGGTACGAGGGTATACACAGTTGGTGTTTACGGCCTAGTAACCTGGTGACATCAAGAAACGCCTGAGATGACGTGAGCAATGATGGAAGACGAGATTCACCTGTTCTGCAAACAAGCAACCCGCCTCTACGACCTTCTGACACCACTCCTGCTAAGAGACACCGTTGGTACATCCAGTCCTGCTCTGCTGTGGTCATCTGCGACGTCAAGTTTAACATCAAGACTGCTGTGTGAACTGTGATTGATACGAAGGCGTGTGGACTGTCGAGAGCAAGATTAATGGCCGAAGTAACAGTATTCTACAGCTGTCACTTGGTACTCCGCTCTACTACACTCTGTCGTCATTCAGGAGTACCAGATGGGAGTACAAGAGGACCAGGTATTGATGTCTACACATGGGGAGAAGCAAGATCGACACCGTCATCGTCAGCGACTACATTCAGCATCCAGCAGCATCGATTTTTTTTTTCGATTACTCAATATGAACAATTGATACAAAACAACAAAGTTGGCTCTGAACATCTGTGTAAAGAATATCTGGACACTTTTGTTTAAATGTTGAAAAACAGATTTTAAATAATTCTGGTATAATATATGAAAATTTTACTCTATAAATTGGTCAGTAATCAAAATCGAAGCCCCTGTGTAATTGTCTCAGCCCAGAACAAACGGTTATGGAAAATTATGTTGTGATACTTTTGCAGAAGTTTGAACACAGGAGAGGCGGACCAATATAAACATTGACACTTCTAGTGAGTGAGAACACTTGGCCGTACAGTCAGCTGAAACCTGTGATATAGTATAGGAATTTTTTTTTATATTTTTAGATACTTGTAATAAACATTAGGTGTGTTCCTTAACATGTCAAGGTTGACATTGAGTGGGGAGTGGTTAGTACACGGAGGTGAACTTGATAGTTCCGTAGTACGCTCCCGGATGACTGAAAGTTCAGTCTGAAGTTATAACTTTAATGTTTATGTTTGAGCACGGTGTGGCCGGCTCTAGAGGACACATGGACTTGGCTAGTGAAGAGCCAAGAGAGTTTAATAGCTAGTCTTTGATGGTAGAGTAGGGACATGTTATTTAGCTATGTCAGTAAGGATAGGATGTATGTTTCCTGATATTGGAGGATTGCTGTCAGTTGACAGCTGAGAAATTTATGAAATGTGAACATATTTATTATGATGTTGGACTCTATTATTTGTCAAATTTTATTAGTTAGGTTAGCTTTTGTTTGTGGCATGAGTTGAATTCTGGGTTTGGGTACTAAACCTCGTGATTTTTTAACAAATTAACAAGGTTTACTAAGTGCTTGTGCGGGGGGGGGGGGGGGTTGTAACAAACTAGGCTGTTGTAAGAATTATCCAGAGTGGTTTATCGACAAAAGAGAACGGGAAGCTGAGCCGCGTGGTGACCTGGGACCTGATTCCCCAGGGGAATTCGCGGTGAAAATAACCGACGCTTTGTTCATAAGCTGCGTATAATGAATCATCCTATAGTATTCAGTAATTTAGAGAAATTAGCCTTTATTCATTTTGTATTAAAATTGTATTGTATAATAGTACTGGGTACAATATCAAGAGTATTCTAATTATTGAGTTTAAGTCACCATCAGTGACGTCACGAATCAGATCTAACTTGTAAGGCGGAGTGACCGGCGGTCATAGGTCATCAGGGTTGACAGGTCTACTATTTCTCAAAGTTTTAATAACCATTTTTGTGATCGGGAACAGCTCTGCCGTTAGAGGCTTGTGTAATTTAATTTCAGTAAATTAATTCAACCAGTCTGGATCAATTCAGTACAAACAGAGGTTAATTATTATAACTTAAACCTTGCTAGTAACTTGGTGAAACTTTGACTAGGCGGAAGGTTACAATGCTCTAGCCTGGGCTAGGCCAGACAAGGAAGAGATCAGTGTGGTCTCCAGAGCAGCTGGGAGAGGTCAAACATCTTACCTCTCCCCAAGACCAGCCCAACATCTTTAGCTGGTTGCCCAAGGTATAGTTGCTATGGTTATTTATAGAAAAGTCTTCATTGCCATTCAGGTCAAGTAGGGAGTGTTAAAGTGACAGGGAGTGAACATATTTAGATTTTGTTTTAGTTTTTCTTTTAATAAATTAAATTTGTTAATATTTTGCATTTTATTATTTCCATGTGTTTTATGTGTAAACTTGTCCTGGTCACGTGGTCCACACGAGGTAAAGTTGGATTGGGCGCCGATTCTAACATCGAATCATTCCCGTGTAATTAATTTCACACTCTTAAGTTTCCACGGTCATCGGTTATAGTGGGGTTCAAGCCCCAAGGTTGATTAATTAGCGTGATCGATCCAGACCTCGATCATTGCTCTTGTGTTACTGGTCTGGTGGTGGCAGCATAGAGGCGACTCTAGGGTTTTGCTCAAAGCCTAGGTCACGTCATACTGGGTGTAGAATCCTAAGTCGGTCAATCGTCTTAGGACCACGTGGCGTGGAGTTGGTTTTGGTAAAAGTTTTGGAGTCCCTTGGTAGAGAATAAAAAGTAAGAATACGGGTAGAGGGAAAAGAAGGAAGATAAGTAGAGAGGAACCCTACCCCGTGTTACAAAACTAAGTTCCAAAGGGTAACGAAGGACACTACAGCCGAATTAAAAGCAAAGGTCAACAAACTGATCGAAACTGTGAACGCCAAGAAATCCGGACTCCACCTGCCAAAGATCACTGGGGAATATAAACCTGGATATGCGTATGGAAATGTCAAGACACACAAGCCTGGAAACCCACTTCGGCCAATCATTAGCCAGATACCCACACCCACGTACAGACTGGCGAAGCGACTCAACGGCCTTCTGACTCTTTATGTTCCTTGCGCCTTCAGCCTGAAGTCTCCTAAGGAATTTGTTGACTTACTGCGGGGCACACGGGCCACAGGGATAAGAGCCTCGTTGGACGTAGAATCGCTGTTTACCAACGTACCTGTGGACGAGACAATCGGAATGATAGCCGACAGAGTGTATCGTGATCCAGCCTGTACTCCTCTTGACATACCAGAAAATATTCTGAGGAAACTACTCCAAGCTTGTACTAAAGAGGCACCCTTCTTGAGCCCGGATGGGCACATGTATAAGCAAGTAGATGGGGTCGCCATGGGTTCTCCCCTAGGTGTCCTGTTTGCAAACTTCTACAAAGGGTACCATCGAGCAAAAAGTCTTAGTCGACATGAACTTGAAACCGGCCATATACTGCAGGTATGTTGACGACATTTTTACACAGGTACCTGATGTCAGACACCTGCAGGAGCTAAAGGAGGCATTTGAGCAGAGTTCCGTGCTGCTTTTCACTTACGAGATGGAAAAGGATGGGAAGCTGCCCTTTCTAGATGTAACAGTCATGGAAAAGAGCGGAGGTTTCCACACTGCAGTCTACACTAAGGAAACGAGCATAGGAATGTGCCTAAATGCCAACAGCGACTGCCCAGACAGGTACAAGAGGAGTGTTGTTAACGCATATGTCGACCGTGCTCTCAGCCACAGTCAGAATGGAAGCAAGTCGACGAAGAACTCTGTAGGGTAAGGCAGGTCCTAGTCAACAACGGCTTCTCCAATGGTTTCGTCGAAGACATCATAAGAAGGAAAGTGAAAAGCCATGCAACCTCTGAAGAGACAACTAACACAACACCTATACCCCCTATTAGACTATTTTACAGGAACTTCTTTTCCACAGCTCATAAAACGGAGGAAAGGGTCCTGAAAGATATTGTTAATAGAAACGTTATCCCTACAGACAAAAATCAGAGGATACAACTGACGATTTACTATAAAACCAGAAAAACGGCCAGCCTACTCATGAGAAACTCTCCAGACACAAAAACAGAACGCTTTAAAAGAGACTAACGTCGTCTATGCCTTCAAATGCCCTCTTGGGGACTGTAAGCTCTAAAAAACCCAGTATATAGGCAAGACAACAACATCTCTTTCTAGGCGTTTAACGATGCATAAGCAACAGGGCTCCATTAAGGAACATATAATCTCTTCCCACAACCAAACCATCGCCAGAGAAATCCTAGTAAACAACACAGAAATCATCGATAGATACAGCGATAGCAGGCGGCTTGACGTTTGCGAGGCACTACACATCAAGAAGTCAACACCAGCAATCAACAGCCAATTATTGCACAACTATATACTACCCACCTCAAGACTCTGCTCCAATATAGAAGCATCAAGAAATATGGACCAATAGGCTTTCTACAAACACTTCTATTCAATACCCATTGTTTCGTGTTCTGTCTTGTGTTGATGAAATTAATACCCTATTAATGCCACCCCTTGTTCTGTCTTGTGTTGATGAAATTAATACCCTATTAATGCCACCTCTTGTTCTGTCTTGCGTTGATTAATGCCACATCACCCCTTCCACCTCACTCAAATGTAGATATAAAATCGGAGATGCGTAAGTTCTATTCAGTTGAGGATTTGTAAACTAAAGTCTTTGAAAATGTAATAAGTTTTACGAAACGCCCTCGTGTCGCTTGAGACTAGAAATAAAAATGAATTTTGGAGAATTTATTTTTGATTTACCTCCAACAGTGAAAAGAAATGTACGAAAGATTGAGAAAATTCGTGTTAGAATTATTAATCTTACTTTTTCGGTCATATTTAATAATATATGTCTACAGGAAAGACTGCTACCAAAATATACTAATATTAAAGCGCACGACCCAGCAGCAAGGAATCAAGCCTTCACGATAAAATATCGCCAGGATCTGATTCGTGATCAGATATACAAGGCAGAGAATGAAATCAAAGACAACAAAACGCAACTACTTCATGCTACAAACGAGTGGAGAAATAGCAACATCGACGAAAGTATCCGTACCCGCATTGAACAACACCTCGACATCCTCACAGACCAACATCACCTCAGCACTGAAACAAGGATTATCAAGAAACTAACAACATTATATGGAGGACCTATGGCAATTCCACGACCAAGAGATGGCTTCCTGAACCTTGCAGGAATTAACCTCACTGAGGACCAAGTCACTCTCCTAAATCTGGGCATAAACTGTCATGTTATGTCCAGACCGAGTGAGATGGCCCGGAAAGTAGAGTTGGAAATTCTGTTGGACGACAAATTCGACCTCGAGACACAAAAGAAGGTCACTACCAAAGATACCTTACAAGCAGAACTTATTGCAGAAGGAGGAAAGAATCGAGGCAATTACAGAAGCACCATACTGTCCCCCGAGCTTAAAGCGGCAGCTAAAAGCCTTCGTGAGAACAAGGAGATAGTTGTCAGGAGAGGTACAAGTCGCCAATATATGTCATTCTTAAAAAAGACGAATATCTGGCGAAAATGAACATCATACTCTCTGACCAAACTAAGTTCCAAAGGGTAACGAAGGACACTACAGCCGAATTAAAAGCAAAGGTCAACAAACTGATCGAAACTGTGAACGCCAAGAAATCCGGACTCCACCTGCCAAAGATCATTGGGGAATATAAACCTGGATATTGTTACTGTGCCCTCTCCTATTTCTTCCGTTTGCCGGCTTAAAGAGTCATATCAGCTCTCCCTACTGATTCTCTGAGGTTCAGGGAGTCTAATGATATATGTGGCGACCAGACCGGCGGCCAGTTAAGGGAAGGAAGTTATTTTATAAGTTGTAAATAAAGGAAAATTGGCGCCCTGTTATAAAATGAAACAGTATCCCCTATGGCAGATATGACCTTTTGGAAGGGACATTAGCCGATCGCGGATTGGCCGACGTAGGTCGCGGGCGACCAATCAGGGCCCGCCATGACGTCACCGAGTGCCCCGGGCGGCGCCAACGTCAGAGTTGTTCTGACCTTGGAAGCGACAGGATGCGCCTCGGTCTGCTCTCAAGGATTGGAGGCTCTGCAAGCCTTGTTCAGTGGATTGAGCTGGCCATCGCAGCCCATCATTGTTATTGGAGACCCTGCGCTTCTGGGAAGCAAAAGAGGAACCAAGTTCAGTGAGCAGGAAAGTGCCAAACTTGGAAAATAGTCGGCGACGACGCTGGGCGGCGCCGCTGGCTGGACGTTGAGGTCTGGAAGGTGGGCGGGCAGGCCTAGCTGTGACTGGGGTCACATCCACTGAGAATCTTGGAAGGACGACACCGTGCCTAGGACAAGGAGCAACGCCTTGTGGGAGAGGCGAGTGTGGGGAAAATAGTGATTAGCTCAGCGCCCATCGATGAGCCAGGATTGGGGCAGCTGAATCTCAGGGATTGGAACGTCGACGTCGCGAAGGCTCCACGACACCTGAGGACCTGTGGAACGTCCTGGATCGTCAAGGATCGACCCAAGGAAGCGTGGGAACCTCACACCATCGAGGGACAGGCGTCGTGAGCCAGGAATGTAAGGCAGATCATTTTTCCTCCCATTACCCCTTGTATGAGTAGGCTAGTTAGGCCACAATATTTACTTGTGTATGTGGCAGCAAGACTTTATTACTTTAATAGTAGAATAGGCTGCAAGGCAGCTTGAGTCCAGGACTGTCAGAGAGGACAGTGTGTATGGATGGCAGGACAGTGAAGAAGAGGTGCCGACCTGGTGAAGAGGCCCTCCTGTGAGAGTGTGAGACTCCTGTCTTCCTGCCCAGTTGAAGGAGTGTTGGATGGTCGTGGAAGAAGAGGCTGACGATCTCCAGACTCATTATCCATATTCCATATTCATGTATTACTTGTGATTGTGTGTGTGTGTTCATGTAATTTGCATCAGTAAATCCACACATTTTATCACTGCGTTTGAGTGTGCCTCCATTTATGATATTTCTCTATGAGCATACATTTCTGGCTACAAACAATATATAATACACCCACTGAACTGCGTTGCTGGGGCGCAGATATAATAACCCAGCTGGCGACCTTGCTAAGAGGAAGATAGAGAAGACAGGCGGGAAAGGAGTTCCTGCAACCTTTTTTGTCTGGCAGGCAAGACTCAGGGAGGTCATGGTTAGAGGTAAGCCTGAGTCTTCCTTCACTCCCCCACGGGTCTAGGCCGGAACTGTTAACAGCAGTTTCCCCGTGTTTGACTGAAGGGCTTCCAGGGTGAATCAGTGGCACCCCTTTGTGGTGGAAGCAAAGACCTGCGGAGGTGGGCATTGTTGGTCCTCTCTTGTGTGACCAAGGAGACTCCGGTGAATCCAGGGAGTCGGAGGGGCTGAGTATTTGGGCCTTTGAGCCCCTAGCAGCCGAGTGTTAGCAGAGCCCCGGACCACCCACCCCCACGTGACAAGAGAACTGGCGACCTTGCCAGGATTCGAACCCCAGTAGCCAAGAACTGGGAACTTCGCCAGGAAGCGTGGATCAAGCTACAGTGTGGGCCAAATTTCAAGACAAGTGTTGCCAGGGTACTAATACAGTGTGGCCAGTGAATTCGGTGGTACTGTTACTCAACCAGCTAAGGGACTGAAGCGGTGAAATTAGTGCCTACTAACTTGTCTGTGCTGTCGTGTATGCTGGATGATATAGAGATGGAGGAAGACAAAGTAAAGAAATTTATTGACACAAGGGACGAGAGAATTTTGGAAGAGTGTACCAAGGCCCAGCTCCAACAAGTGGCAAACCACTTTGGGATCAGGTTGAGGACGACTAAGGTAGCGGAGCGAAGGATAGAGATCATGGCACAGCTCACAGCTCGAGAGGAGGCGACGGGAGAGGAGCCATCTCAAGAGGAGCCGTCCCGAGGAGAGCCGTAGCAAGGTGAACCGTCCCGACTAGGGCCTCCCCAAGCGCCTACCAGTGTGGAGAGAACTCACAGTGAACATGGGAGCAGTGGAAGGTCCGGCTGTAGTAAGAGGAGCCTGCAACTGGAAATAATGAAGATGCAACTGGAAGCCCAGCTGCGACGAGAGGAGAGAGAAGCGCAAATGCAGCGAGAGGAGAGAGAAGCGCAAATGCAGCGAGAGGAGCGAGAAGCTCGGCTGCAGCGAGAAGAAGGAGAGAGACAACTGCGACTGGAGGAGATAAAGGCAAAGAAAGAAGTCGAATTGCGTCGCGGTGAACGTGGTCTGCCCTCACTACCTGCACGGCGGGATGACCTCAAGGTAAGGGAACGTGACTTACCTACGTTCGAACCACAAGAAGCTGAGGCGTTCTTCGAACACTTTGAACGGATAGCGACTCTGAAGGAGTGGCCGGAAGATGATTGGGCTGCTCTGGTCCAGGGCAGGTTGACTGGTGAGGCCCGGGAAGCCTATAACATTCTGGACCTAGAGGAGTGTACTAGTTATGACGCGATTAAGAATGCGGTTCTCCATTCATTCCGGCTGACTCCGGAGATGTACCGGAAGCGGTTCAGAGAGTGTACAAGAGCGTCGGGAAAGACTTACGCCGAGACCGCCAGGGATATGGAACGGAAATTCCTACGATGGTTAAAGGCGGAGGAAGCGGAGTCGGGGGATGATATCAAACGACTGATAGTGATGGAGAAGTTCATGTCGGTGCTCCATCCTGAGTTGCGAGTAAGGGTGAGAGAAGCAGGTATTAAGGACCTGAAGGCTGCAGCGGACCGAGCCGACATGCTGGAGGAGGCACTACATATCAGGAGGGAGGGGCCACCCAGACACTCGCCTTACCCCAGGTCGGGAGGGAACTTTAGGAGTTCAGGAGGAGCGAGGACGGGTGGGGACTCTCCCAAGAGTAGTGTGCCCGATGAAGTAACGCGGTTCAAGAGCTCAAGAGACGCGGGGAGGAAGCCCCAAGCTGTGAGCAGTGGACCTAACTCGGGAGCGAGTGCTGCAGTCCCGGATACGACGACAGGGAGTCCAAGGAGGACCCAGGGGACGTCTGCAAGTGGTACCGCCAGAGTGACTAGCGAGTGGCCGCCCAGGGGAGGTGGCCGATGCTACAACTGTGGTGTGAGAGGACATTATGCCCGCGAGTGTGGGGAGCACCAAAGGAATGTAGGATTAATGTTGGAAGAGGAGAGAGTGTTTGTTCACACCCCATATTATAGTGGACCCAACGTGAATGGTTGGGAAATGAAGTTGGGTGAACATCCCTTCGTTTTCGGGGCCAACGTGAAGTTTGGAAAGTCAGACCCAGTGGAGGTGGCCGTTCTTCGAGATACGGGGGCTGACATAAGTATGGTAACCAGGAGTATTCTCCCCAAGGAATTTAATGATTTACCTGTGGGAGTGGTGAGGATACGCAGTGTGGGGGAGGAATATAGGTTGCCACTTCACGAAGTACAGCTGATTGCCGATTGCGGAGTCGAGAAAGCTATAGTAGCTGTAGCCCCTAAATTACCCCTAGAGCACGTACAGATAGTGCTGGGTAATGACCTCGGAGGAGGCAGGATACAACCCGATTGGGCCAGGAGTGCCTATGTTGCAAGCAGCGGTACAACCCTGCCAGGTGAGGTATCGGTCGTTCCAGATGGTAGTGAGGAAGCCGACTTCGCCAGGGGAAACGTCGCCAGAGACGACGACAACGAGGGCGAGAGTACAGAGAGGTCGTCGGAGGTCGTGGAAAACCCTGACGAGGACCTCCGACTAAGCCTGATGATGCGTGTGGAGGAGTGGCGAGGAGCAGCTGTACAAACGCCTGGGGCGGTGAAGAGGCTGCAGACCGCACTCCCTCCATACAGAAACGTAAATAAAGTAAGCTCAGTGGATGAGCGAACGGCAGTGAGGGGCAGAGTGGAGGAGCCACGACGCAAGGCACCCTATGCCGGCCAGATGAATAGTGGTAGGTGCAAGATGAACCACCGTGGTGAGGTGAGCCACAGGGAGGTGGATGAGCCCAACCACGAACCGAAGAAGACGTCTGCAGGGAAGAGAATCTCATGGAGGAGTGAAGATGTTCGTCGGGAACGAAGAATCGAGTGGTATAGGAAAGGCAATACGAAGAAAGCAGGGTATAGGTACACCCAGGATAGGCGCCAGCCTAACCAGAGGGGCATTGGGCCATCGCAAAAGCCTAGTGTGGAAGAGAGGAAGCTGCTGGATGGAGTGCAGGTTACAAGTGCCATTGTGAGGAGACAACGCACCTATGGGAGAAGAGGAACCGAGAAGAGAGAAGATTGGCGAAGAGGAGATCATGAGAGGAAACATGGAGTACCTGTAGGACGCAGTGGAAATGCAAGACTATCTCGGAGTGCACGACGCGGTGGAGGCGCTGCATGCACTGAATCTTACAGTGGTAACGAGCCGTGGGAGTACACTCGTGGCCACGGAGAGAGGATTTCTAGTAGGTGTTCAGGGAACACCCATCACACCCGTTCCTATGCGAGGTGGAGATACAATGAGGCAAGTGACTGGCAAGGTGGTACGAGCCACGTCACCAACTGGAGGAGTGACACTTCAGGAACGGAGGGAGCAAGAGTATAGATTGCCCTCTTGAGTGCTGCTCTTCCGATATGACTCTTATTTTAAGGGGAGGGGTATGTTACGGTGCCCTCTCCTATTTCTTCCGTTTGCCGGCTTAAAGAGTCATATCAGCTCTCCTTACTGATTCTCTGAGGTTCAGGGAGTCTAATGATATATGTGGCGACCAGACCGGCGGCCAGTTAAGGGAAGGAAGTTATTTTATAAGTTGTAAATAAAGGAAAATTGGCGCCCCTGTTATAAAATGAAACAGTATCCCCTATGGCAGATATGACCTTTTGGAAGGGACATTAGCCGATCGCGGATTGGCCGACGTAGGTCGCGGGCGACCAATCAGGGCCCGCCATGACGTCACCGAGTGCCCCGGGCGGCGCCAACGTCAGAGTTGTTCTGACCTTGGAAGCGACAGGACGCGCCTCGGTCTGCTCTCAAGGATTGGAGGCTCTGCAAGCCTTGTTCAGTGGATTGAGCTGGCCATCGCAGCCCATCATAGTTATTGGAGACCCTGCGCTTCTGGGAAGCAAAAGAGGAACCAAGTTCAGTGAGCAGGAAAGTGCCAAACTTGGAAAATAGTCGGCGACGACGCTGGGCGGCGCCGCTGGCTGGACGTTGAGGTCTGGAAGGTGGGCGGGCAGGCCTAGCTGTGACTGGGGTCACATCCACTGAGAATCTTGGAAGGACGACACCGTGCCTAGGACAAGGAGCAACGCCTTGTGGGAGAGGCGAGTGTGGGGAAAATAGTGATTAGCTCAGCGCCCATCGATGAACCAGGATTGGGGCAGCTGAATCTCAGGGATTGGAACGGCGACGACGCGAAGGCTCCACGACACCTGAGGACCTGTGGAACGTCCTGGATCGTCAAGGATCGACCCAAGGAAGCGTGGGAACCTCACACCATCGAGGGACAGGCGTCGTGAGCCAGGAATGTAAGGTAGATCATTTTCCCTCCCATTACCCCTTGTATGAGTAGGCTAGTTAGGCCACAATATTTACTTGTGTATGTGGCAGCAAGACTTTATTACTTTAATAGTAGAATAGGCTGCAAGGCAGCTTGAGTCCAAGGCTGTCAGAGAGGACAGTGTGTATGGATGGCAGGACAGTGAAGAAGAGGTGCCGACGTGGTGAAGAGGCCCTCCTTTGAGAGTGTGAGACTCCTGTCTTCCTGCCCAGTTGAAGGAGTGTTGGATGGTCGTGGAAGAAGAGGCTGACGATCTCCAGACTCATTATCCATATTCCATATTCATGTATTACTTGTGATTGTGTGTGTGTGTTCATGTAATTTGCATCAGTAAATCCACACATTTTATCACTGCGTTTGAGTGTGCCTCCATTTATGATATTTCTCTATGAGCATACATTTCTGGCTACAAACAATATATAATACACCCACTGAACTGCGTTGCTGGGGCGCAGATATAATAACCCAGCTAGCGACCTTGCTAAGAGGAAGATAGAGAAGACAGGCGGGAAAGGAGTTCCTGCAACCTTTTTTGTCTGGCAGGCAAGACTCAGGGAGGTCATGGTTATAGGTAAGCCTGAGTCTTCCTTCACTCCCCCACGGGTCTAGGCCGGAACTGTTAACAGCAGTTTCCCCGTGTTTGACTGAAGGGCTTCCAGGGTGAATCAGTGGCACCCCTTTGTGGTGGAAGCAAAGACCTGCGGAGGTGGGCATTGTTGGTCCTCTCTTGTGTGACCAAGGAGACTCCGGTGAATCCAGGGAGTCGGAGGGGCTGAGTATTTGGGCCTTTGAGCCCCTAGCAGCCGAGTGTTAGCAGAGCCCCGGACCACCCACCCCCACGTGACAATATGCGTATGGAAATGTCAAGACACACAAGCCTGGAAACCCACTTCGGCCAATCATTAGCCAGATACCCACACCCACGTACAGACTGGCGAAGCGACTCAACGGCCTTCTGACTCTTTATGTTCCTTGCGCCTTCAGCCTGAAGTCTCCTAAGGAATTTGTTGACTTACTGCGGGGCACACGGGCCACAGGTATAAGAGCCTCGTTGGACGTAGAATCGCTGTTTACCAACGTACCTGTGGACGAGACAATCGGAATGATAGCTGACAGAGTGTATCGTGATCCAGCCTGTACTCCTCTTGACATACCAGAAAATATTCTGAGGAAACTACTCCAAGCTTGTACTAAAGAGGCACCCTTCTTGAGCCCGGATGGGCACATGTATAAGCAAGTAGATGGGTTCGCCATGGGTTCTCCCCTAGGTGACCTGTTTGCAAACTTCTACATGGGTACCATCGAGCAAAAAGTCTTAGTCGACATGAACTTGAAACCAGCCATATACTGCAGGTATGTTGACGACATTTTTACACAGGTACCTGATGTCAGACATCTGCAGGAGCTAAAGAAGGCATTTGAGCAGAGTTCCGTGCTGCGTTTCACTTACGAGATGGAAAAGGATGGGAAGCTGCCCTTTCTAGATGTAACAGTCATGGAAAAGAGCGGAGGTTTCCACACTGCAGTCTACACTAAGGAAACGAGCATAGGAATGTGCCTAAATGCCAACAGCGACTGCCCAGACAGGTACAAGAGGAGTGTTGTTAACGCATATGTCGACCGTGCTCTCAGCCACAGCTCAGAATGGAAGCAAGTCGACGAAGAACTCTGTAGGGTAAGGCAGGTCCTAGTCAACAAAGGCTTCTCCAATGGTTTCGTCGAAGACATCATAAGAAGGAAAGTGAAAAGCCATGCAACCTCTGAAGAGACAACTAACACAACACCTATACCCCCTATTAGACTATTTTACAGGAACTTCTTTTCCACAGCTCATAAAACGGAGGAAAGGGTCCTGAAAGATATTGTTAATAGAAACGTTATCCCTACAGACAAAAATCAGAGGATACAACTGACGATTTACTATAAAACCAGAAAAACGGCCAGCCTACTCATGAGAAACTCTCCAGACACAAAAACAGAACGCTTTAAAAGAGACTAACGTCGTCTATGCCTTCAAATGCCCTCTTGGGGACTGTAAGCTCTAAAAAACCCAGTATATAGGCAAGACAACAACATCTCTTTCTAGGCGTTTAACGATGCATAAGCAACAGGGCTCCATTAAGGAACATATAATCTCTTCCCACAACCAAACCATCGCCAGAGAAATCCTAGTAAACAACACAGAAATTATTGATAGATACAGCGATAGCAGGCGGCTTGACGTTTGCGAGGCATTACACATCAAGAAGTCAACACCAGCAATCAACATCCAATTATTGCACAACTATATTCTACCCACCTCAAGACTCCGCTCCAATATAGAAGCATCAAGAAATATGGACCAATAGGCTTTCTACAAACACTTCTATTCAATACCCATTGTTTCGTGTTCTGTCTTGTGTTGATGAAATTAATACCCTATTAATGCCACCTCTTGTTCTGTCTTGTGTTGATTAATGCCACATCACCCCTTCCACCTCACTCAAATGTAGATATAAAATCGGAGATGCGTAAGTTCTATTCAGTTGTGTATTTGTAAACTAAAGTCTTTGAAAATGTAATAAGTTTTACGAAACGCGCTCGTGTTGCGTCAGACTAGAAATAAAAATAAATTTTGGAGAATTTATTTTTGATTTACCTCCAACAGTGAAAAGAAATGTACGAAAGATTGAGAAAATTCGTGTTAGAATTATTAATCTTACTTTTTCGGTCATATTTAATAATATATGTCTACAGGAAAGACTGCTACCAAAATATACTAATATTAAAGCACACGACCCAGCAGCAAGGAACCAAGCCTTCACGATAAAATATCGCCAGGATCTGATTCGTGATCAGATATACAAGGCAGAGAATGAAATCAAAGACAACAAAACGCAACTACTTCATGCTACAAACGAGTGTAGAAATAGCAACATCGACGAAAGTATCCGTACCCGCATTGAACAACACCTCGACATCCTCACAGACCAACATCACCTCAGCACTGAAACAAGGATTATCAAGAAACTAACAACATTATATGGAGGACCTATGGCAATTCCACGACCAAGAGATGGCTTCCTGAACCTTGCAGGAATTAACCTCACTGAGGACCAAGTCACTCTCCTACATCTGGGCATAAACTGTCATGTTATGTCCAGACCGAGTGAGATGGCCCGGAAAGTAGAGTTGGAAATTCTGTTGGACGACATATTCGACCTCGAGACACAAAAGAAGGTCACTACCAAAGATACCTTACAAGCAGAACTTATTGCAGAAGGAGGAAAGAATCGAGGCAATTACAGAAGCACCATACTGTCCCCCGAGCTTAAAGCGGCAGCTAAAAGCCTTCGTGAGAACAAGGAGATAGTTGTCAGGAGAGGTGACAAGTCGCCAATATATGTCATTCTTAAAAAAGACGAATATCTGGCGAAAATGAACATCATACTCTCTGACCAAACTAAGTTCCAAAGGGTAACGAAGGACACTACAGCCGAATTAAAAGCAAAGGTCAACAAACTGATCGAAACTGTGAACGCCAAGAAATCCGGACTCCACCTGCCAAAGATCATTGGGGAATATAAACCTGAATATGCTTATGGAAATGTCAAGACACACAAGCCTGGAAACCCACTTCGGCCAATCATTAGCCAGATACCCACACCCACGTACAGACTGGCGAAGCGACTCAACGGCCTGCTGACTCTTTATGTTCCTTGCGCCTTCAGCCTGAAGTCTCCTAAGGAATTTGTTGACTTACTGCGGGGCACACGGGCCACATGGATAAGAGCCTCGTTGGACGTAGAATCGCTGTTTACCAACGTACCTGTGGACGAGACAATCGGAATGATAGCCGACAGAGTGTATCGTGATCCAGCCTGTACTCCTCTTGACATACCAGAAAATATTCTGAGGAAACTACTCCAAGCTTGTACTATAGAGGCACCCTTCTTGAGCCCGGATGGGCACATGTATAAGCAAGTAGATGGGTTCGCCATGGGTTCTCCCCTAGGTGTCCTGTTTGCAAACTTCTACATGGGTACCATCGAGCAAAAAGTCTTAGTCGACATGAACTTGAAACCGGCCATATACTGCAGGTATGTTGACGACATTTTTACATAGGTACCTGATGTCAGACATCTGCAGGAGCTAAAGTAGGCATTTGAGCAGAGTTCCGTGCTGCGTTTCACTTACGAGATGGAAAAGGATGGGAAGCTGCCCTTTCTAGATGTAACAGTCATGGAAAAGAGCGGAGGTTTCCACACTGCAGTCTGCACTAAGGAAACGGGCATAGGAATGTGCCTAAATGCCAACAGCGACTGCCCAGACAGGTACAAGAGGAGTGTTGTTAACGCATATGTCGACCGTGCTCTCAGCCACAGCTCAGAATGGAAGCAAGTCGACGAAGAACTCTGTAGGGTAAGGCAGGTCCTAGTCAACAACGGCTTCTCCAATGGTTTCGTCGAAGACATCATAAGAAGGAAAGTGAAAAGCCATGCAACCTCTGAAGAGACAACTAACACAACACCTATACCCCCTATTAGACTATTTTACAGGAACTTCTTTTCCACAGCTCATAAAACGGAGGAAAGGGTCCTGAAAGATATTGTTAATAGAAACGTTATCCCTACAGACCAAAATCAGAGGATACAACTGACGATTTACTATAAAACCAGAAAAACGGCCAGCCTACTCATGAGAAACTCTCCAGACACAAAAACAGAACGCTTTAAAAGAGACTAACGTCGTCTATGCCTTCAAATGCCCTCTTGGGGACTGTAAGCTCTAAAAAACCCAGTATATAGGCAAGACAACAACATCTCTTTCTAGGCGTTTAACGATGCATAAGCAACAGGGCTCCATTAAGGAACATATAATCTCTTCCCACAACCAAACCATCGCCAGAGAAATCCTAGTAAACAACACAGAAATCATCGATAGATTCAGCGATAGCAGGCGGCTTGACGTTTGCGAGGCATTACACATCAAGAAGTCAACACCAGCAATCAACAGCCAATTATTGCACAACTATATTCTACCCACCTCAAGACTCCGCTCCAATATAGAAGCATCAAGAAATATGGACCAATAGGCTTTCTGCAAACACTTCTATTCAATACCCATTGTTTCGTGTTCTGTCTTGTGTTGATGAAATTAATACCCTATTAATGCCACCCCTTGTTCTGTCTTGTGTTGATGAAATTAATACCCTATTAATGCCACCTCTTGTTCTGTCTTGTGTTGATTAATGCCACATCACCCTTTCCACCTCACTCAAATGTAGATATAAAATCGGAGATGCGTAAGTTCTATTCAGTTGTGTATTTGTAAACTAAAGTCTTTGAAAATGTAATAAGTTTTACGAAACGCGCTCGTGTTGCGTCAGACTAGAAATAAAAATAAATTTTGGAGAATTTATTTTTGATTTACCTCCAACAGTGAAAAGAAATGTACGAAAGATTGAGAAAATTCGTGTTAGAATTATTAATCTTACTTTTTCGGTCATATTTAATAATATATGTCTACAGGAAAGACTGCTACCAAAATATACTAATATTAAAGCGCACGATCCAGCAGCAAGGAATCAAGCCTTCACGATAAAATATCGCCAGGATCTGATTCGTGATCAGATATACAAGGCAGAGAATGAAATCAAAGACAACAAAACGCAACTACTTCATGCTACAAACGAGTGGAGAAATAGCAACATCGACGAAAGTATCCGTACCCGCATTGAACAACACCTCGACATCCTCACAGACCAGCATCACCTCAGCACTGAAACAAGGATTATCAAGAAACAAACAACATTATATGGAGGACCTATGGCAATTCCACGACCAAGAGATGGCTTCCTGAACCTTGCAGGAATTAACCTCACTGAGGACCAAGTCACTCTCCTAAATCTGGGCATAAACTGTCATGTTATGTCCAGACCGAGTGAGATGGCCCGGAAAGTAGAGTTGGAAATTCTGTTGGACGACATATTCGACCTCGAGACACAAAAGAAGGTCACTACCAAAGATACCTTACAAGCAGAACTTATTGCAGAAGGAGGAAAGAATCGAGGCAATTACAGAAGCACCATACTGTCCCCCGAGCTTAAAGCGGCAGCTAAAAGCCTTCGTGAGAACAAGGAGATAGTTGTCAGGAGAGGTGACAAGTCGCCAATATATGTCATTCTTAAAAAAGACGAATATCTGGCGAAAATGAACATCATACTCTCTGACCAAACTAAGTTCCAAAGGGTAACGAAGGACACTACAGCCGAATTAAAAGCAAAGGTCAACAAACTGATCGAAACTGTGAACGCCAAGAAATCCGGACTCCACCTGCCAAAGATCATTGGGGAATATAAACCTGGATATGCATATGGAAATGTCAAGACACACAAGCCTGGAAACCCACTTCGGCCAATCATTAGCCAGATACCCACACCCACGTACAGACTGGCGAAGCGACTCAACGGCCTTCTGACTCTTTATGTTCCTTGCGCCTTCAGCCTGAAGTCTCCTAAAGAATTTGTTGACTTACTGCGGGGCACACGGGCCACAGGGATAAGAGCCTCGTTGGACGTAGAATCGCTGTTTACCAACGTACCTGTGGACGAGACAATCGGAATGATAGCCGACAGAGTGTATCGTGATCCAGCCTGTACTCCTCTTGACATACCAGAAAATATTCTGAGGAAACTACTCCAAGCTTGTACTAAAGAGGCACCCTTCTTGAGCCCGGATGGGCACATGTATAAGCAAGTAGATGGGGTCGCCATGGGTTCTCCCCTAGGTGTCCTGTTTGCAAACTTCTACAAAGGGTACCATCGAGCAAAAAGTCTTAGTCGACATGAACTTGAAACCGGCCATATACTGCAGGTATGTTGACGACATTTTTACACAGGTACCTGATGTCAGACATCTGCAGGAGCTAAAGGAGGCATTTGAGCAGAGTTCCGTGCTTCGTTTCACTTACGAGATGGAAAAGGATGGGAAGCTGCCCTTTCTAGATGTAACAGTCATGGAAAAGAGCGGAGGTTTCCACACTGCAGTCTACACTAAGGAAACGAGCATAGGAATGTGCCTAAATGCCAACAGCGACTGCCCAGACAGGTACAAGAGGAGTGTTGTTAACGCATATGTCGACCGTGCTCTCAGCCACAGCTCAGAATGGAAGCAAGTCGACGAAGAACTCTGTAGGGTAAGGCAGGTCCTAGTCAACAACGGCTTCTCCAATGGTTTCGTCGAAGACATCATAAGAAGGAAAGTGAAAAGCCATGCAACCTTTGAAGAGACAACTAACACAACACCTATACCCCCTATTAGACTATTTTACAGGAACTTCTTTTCCACAGCTCATAAAACGGAGGAAAGGGTCCTGAAAGATATTGGTAATAGAAACGTTATCCCTACAGACAAAAATCAGAGGATACAACTGACGATTTACTATAAAACCAGAAAAACGGCCAGCCTACTCATGAGAAACTCTCCAGACACAAAAACAGAACGCTTTAAAAGAGACTAACGTCGTCTATGCCTTCAAATGCCCTCTTGGGGACTGTAAGCTCTAAAAAACCCAGTATATAGGCAAGACAACAACATCTCTTTCTAGGCGTTTAACGATGCATTAGCAACAGGGCTCCATTAAGGAACATACAATCTCTTCCCACAACCAAACTATCGCCAGAGAAATCCTAGTAAACAACACAGAAATCATCGATAGATACAGTGATAGCAGGCGGCTTGACGTTTGCGAGGCACTACACATCAAGAAGTCAACACCAGCAATCAACAGCCAATTATTGCACAACTATATTCTACCCACCTCAAGACTCCGCTCCAATATAGAAGCATCAAGAAATATGGACCAATAGGCTTTCTACAAACACTTCTATTCAATACCCATTGTTTCGTGTTCTGTCTCGTGTTGATGAAATTAATACCCTAGTAATGCCACCCCTTGTTCTGTCTTGTGTTGATGAAATTAATACCC
>NC_091210.1:7226201-7516201 GCF_040958095.1 Procambarus clarkii | reverse complement strand
CCTAACCTATAAAGATAGGTTAGGTTAGGTTAGGTAGGGTTGGTTAGGTTCGGTCATATATCTACGTGAATTTTAACTCCAATAAAAAAAAGTTGACTCATACATAATGAAATGGGTAGCTTTATCATTTCATAAGAAAAAAAATTGAGAAAATATATTAATTCATGAAAACTTGGCTTATTAGGCAAATCGGGCCTTGCATAGTAGGCTGAAAAGTGCGTTCTGGCTACTAGGTACGACATATATATATATATATATATATATATATATATATATATATATATATATATATATATATATATATATATATATATATATATATATATATATATATATATATATATGCTTATTAGTATATTTTGGTAGCCCTCTTTCTTGTAATCATATATTATTATATATGACCGAAAAATTAAATATGACTTATTACAAGTCCATAGAGATATGAAATCATATCTTCCATAGAGAAATGGATCCCACCGAGCTGATGATAGGCCTCATGGGATTGTTAATTTTATGCGTTTTGACAAGTTCATAGAGATATGAAATCATATCTTCCATAGAGAAACATATCTCTATGGATTTGTCCAGACGCATAAACCTAACAATCCCATGAGGCCTATCATCAGTTCTTTGGGATCCATTTCTTACAAGCTTTCCAAATGGCTTACCAAAATCTTGTCCCCATTGTTAGGAACTATTTCCTCTTCTCATTTGACAAATTCTCTTGAATTAGTTAACAAATTGAATAGTGTTCCTGTCACTCCTGATGTAAAGTTAATCAGTTTTGACGTTTGTTCCTTGTTTACAAAGGTATTGGTTGATGATATTCTTGATTATCTTGCTCCTGAAGTAATGAATCATGTTTTACCTCTTTCTGCTGATATTATTGTCAATCTTGTTACGTTGTGCATTAAAGAATGTAAATTTACCTTTAATAATGAGTATTATATACAGACTTTTGGAATGGCAATGGTTAATCCTTTATCGCCATTGCTTTCAAACTTGTACATGGAATTCTTCCAAAAGAAATTTGTTTCAAAAATTACCCCTGGAATCATTCCATGGTTTAGATATGTTGATGATATTTTGTGTATATGGCCTTCAGATGTAAACACAGACGATTTTGTAGCCAAACTTAATGATCAAGTCACCTCTATAAAATTTTCTATGGAGACTGAAATTGATAAATGTTTGCCATTTCTAGATGTACTTATTCATAGGGAAGATTTTTGACTAAAGATTAGTGTCTACAGAAAACCTACGAATAATTTAGCTTATGTTCATTATTTTTAAGGGCATAGATACAATGTGAAAAAATCCATTTTTTCTTCAATGCATCTAAGAGCTCTTCGAGTTGTGAGTCCAGAATTCTTAGATGACGAGTATAAGAATATTGATTCGATTGGTCTCAA
Source organism: Procambarus clarkii (assembly GCF_040958095.1). Classification (NCBI taxonomy): domain Eukaryota; kingdom Metazoa; phylum Arthropoda; class Malacostraca; order Decapoda; family Cambaridae; genus Procambarus; species Procambarus clarkii. The sequence goes on along the minus strand of NC_091210.1, from coordinate 7,514,789 downwards.
GCTTTGTTACCCACTGATTTTTTTTTAAGTTTGCCGTAGCAAAACACGTTGTACATATTATAACAATATATGCAGAGAAAAAATCGCCCAAAGAATGTATTATGTTTACCATATTTCTCTGGGTTTGAGAATATTGTCAAGGCCTTGAAACTTTTTGCTATACATGTATTGTTTAGCTATGAAAATACTGTTGGTAAGTTATTAGTTAGAAACAGCCCTCGTAGTGATAATTGTGTCATTTATAAAATACCTTGAAAGACTGTAATAAGTTCTTTGTTGGGCGAACATCTAAAGATTTGAAATCTAGAATTTCGCAACATAAACACTCTGTAGGACATGGCCAATTGTCTAATGCTTTGTTCGTTCATTTGTCAGAAGATGCTCACCAAACTGATTGGGAGATGGCTTCTTCAATAACGAACTGTAAAAGTACCTATAATAGAAACATAATTGAATCTGCTTTGATACAGATCACAAAAGAAAGTAATTTGAACATTGGCAGTGGTTTATATAACTTAGATCCATTTTTAATAGATCAATTAAAGGGCGATTTGAGTAGGATCATTGGAACACATTTGTCTCACAAATTCATTGTAAATATTTACTATCTTATGCAATGATTATCTGTGTGTGGTTATGTATGGGAGCTGCATCGGATGGGCCAATAGGCCCTCTGCAGTTTTTGTGCAGTTCATATTTGTGCCCACTTATTGTACCTCACCTCACTCTACCATTCTCTCCTGCCTATTTATGTCCAGTACTCGACCTGTAAAACCACTCCTTCTGAAGATGTATTAATATACGAAAGTTCTTAGTACTTAAGGAAATTCCTGTTTCAAAGGCGTACCACCTCTGGTGCAAGTGTAGGGACCCATTGGCTCGGAGAAGAAAGTAATGAGTACTCAGAGAAGACCTTGTGGATCCTCACTGAACACTTTCATATTTTCTTATCCTACCACCCCTATTCTTTTAGTGTGTGTATATATATATCTAACTTATTTTTTAATATTTCATTACACAAAAAGGGTTACAACATTGGGTACATGCAGGGTACAAGACCACTTGTCACAAGTTGTACAGCTCCTCAAATGGCGGGCAGAAACTGTAGATGCAGTGAGCATTTCCTCTCTGGATCGCCACACTAAGGCGCTGAAAGAGAAAACTGGGGGCTCTATGGTCTCTAGTTGTTTCATTTAGCTTGGAAACATTTGTTACATTATTAGATTAAGGATTATTACACCAAGGATTAATTACCTGGGTTGAGTCTTTGCCCCATGTTCTAACCGGAATTAATCCTATCTACCTGATATTACTGGCCAGAAATTACTATAGATAAGATTTCAGAAAGATATTTCCCCATGTTTAGATGTTGACTATGTGTTGATGATGGAGGAAGTACTAATATGGTCTCCATTACACTTCGTCCAAGGGAGAATTATAGGAGCTGAACTTACTCCAAACGACTTGGTCTAACTACAATGGTGACCTCCCTCCCACCACTGATGCCTGGCTCTCCTTTTCCAGATGTCAGTAATTGCTAGAAAGGTCACATTTACTCGATTTTGATATTAATAATTATGGTAATTCATATGATATGTTTTTATAATGTTATAAATCCAAAGACTGCAGGTATTAAGAATAATTCCCAACAGAATAGCTGGTGAATATATAGCGCTATGTGGCAATGATATCTCGTTTTGTGTTGACAGAAAATTCCGCTGTGCTACATTTTGTATGGGTTAACTTGTGTATGCAACAGCAGCAATATTATCTGCCTATTGTATTTAATATTATTTAATGGTGTCGGGATTTCTGAAATAATTCCCTGGAGGCCGAACACGGGTCAAAGGCGTATTTAGAACAGACAAACACTGATACTACTCCTTAGAAATTATTAGATTAATTTGATGTTAGTAGTTAGTAATCACCCATTTGTGTGTCTGTTCGTACAGGATGAATGTCCTGTATTAGAGTTGCAGGGGTTAGAAGACTAATTCGATTTCATTTCCCTGTTAACTCTTGGAAGTCAAAAATTCTATCATAATTACATATTATTTAACTAGAGGACTGAATGTGATCAAGTACTACAGTCAAATATGATTCAGAGACTGCAGTGAGATCAGTAACATTAGTTATAATAACTTGAAGCTTGTTCAGGTAACTGTAAACTGATATATAAACACTGAGGCCCTTGGAATTCATCTTGATTAAATTATATATGTATCAAAATCAGTCGTCAGATTAATTGGTGTTTAATTTAGATAGTTGATTCAGAGGATTGAATAGTCAATCACTAATGTCAAGTATGATTCTGAGACTGAAGTGGGATCAGTGACATTGGTCGCAGTGACTTGTAGCTGTTTAGGCTTCTGTTCACTGATTTGCCACTGAAGCCTCGTGAACTCATCTTCTGCTTTAACTGATGATATTAAGATCAACATCTGTTGCGACAGTCAGCTGTAATCTCCTTAGTACTATGCTACTGGAGACATAATCAATGTCAAATTTAGATTTCTACTGATATTGTTTATCTGCAGGCATAGGTCTCCTCAGACTTAGTACTGGGCCTGAGAGTAATTTGCCTCCTGCAGAATTTAACATGGTTATGCCCTGATATTTAGTAGAGCTACCAATGAATCAAAGTAGTAGTCTGTACCTACAAGGATACCGGAGTCAGTGAGGTGATCAGACTTAATATTATCTGCCAATTTTATTCCTCTATTTCTCAGGAATTTGGCTGTTGCTCCTAGACCTTGAACTTGTAAGTCGGCTGGTATTTTGTCCACCACAATGACTTGTACCTGACAGACGTAGCTGCCAAATCGAACTAATAGTTATACCCCCTGGTAGACTTCAGGTCCTGTATTTGTTAGAAACCTTAAGATATTGATTGTCGTCTAGGCAACAGGCCTTAATTGTAGTTAATCTGCCAACTTTTTAGTGACATGTGTTCTCTGGGACCCTTGGTCAAACAATCCATGGGTATGGATTTTGGCCCTCTTATTCTGGATGGTAATTTGTGCAGTAGGCACATAATAATTGGTAGGATAATTGGCACAACGGTATGTTGAATGTTTCTTTTTGCAGAACATACATGTCCCCCAACCTACTGCACGCTTGGAAGTTACCGGCTTGGAAGTTATATTCCAGCGGGACAGGAATATATATTAGCAGTACCCGGCCAATGCGTGGCTGGGTACTGCTATCATATATATATATATATATATATATATATATATATATATATATATATATATATATATATATATATATATATATATATATATATATATATATATATATATATATATATATATATATGTATATATATATATATATATATATATATATATATATATATATAGTTTGTGAGGGTACCACCTCTATATATATATATATATATATATATATATATATATATATATGTATATATATATATATATATATATATATATATATATATATATATATATTTATATATATATATATATATATATATATATATATATATATATATATATATATATATATATATATTTATATATATATATATATATATATATATATATATATATATATATATATATATATATATATTTATATATATATATATATATATATATATATATAATATATATATATATATATATATATATATATATATATATATATATATATATATATATATATGGTACCACCTCTGGTGCCAATGTGGGGACCCATAGCCTCGGAGAAGAAAATAAAAAGTATTCAGAGGAGACCTTGTGGTTTCTCACTGAACACTAATATTATCTTCTCCTACCACCCCCATTCTTTTGTATGTACACATATATATTTACTTTATTTGAACTTTGTTACAAAAAAGGAGTTACATATGGGTTACAAAGATGGTTGTCATTGGTTGTCGAGTTCCTCCAGCTCCTCAGATGGCGGGCAGGAACCCTGGATGCAGTGCGCATTTCTCCTCTGTATCGCCACACTGAGGCGCTGGAAAAGAAAGCTTGCAGCTCTCGGGTCCCTTGTTGTTTCAATGAGCCTAGAACCCAGTTCCTTCAAAAAACTGGTAGCACTTTTACCCCAGGCGCCGAGTGTCTCAGAAGCGATGGGGACAAAATTGCAGTATTGATCCAGTTCTCTATACTTACGGGATTTGGCTGCTTCCCTGTGGGTGGCAGCGCCACCTGGTTGTGCAACTGTAACGGGGGGTGGGGGAAAATAGCTCTATCTTGTCCATTATTCCACCCCCCAGTTAACTAACGAGGCCGGGGGAAACAGCTCTCTCTAGTCCGTTATCCCGTCCCCAGTTAGCTAACTATTCTAGAGCACTCCCAGAGTTCCTAAGGCAGCCTCTCTCGTTCAACACCTTGTAACCTAGGTATTCGACTACCTAGGTGCTAAGACTACAAGGCGCCGTCACTTGATCAGCTACCCGAAACTCTAGAGAGAACTCTAGAATACAGAATCATAGCCACAAACGTATAAGAGAAAACGAAAGGAAAGAAATGAATAGTGAAGTAATTAGTGAGGGTTTGGGGTGAGAGGCAGAGAGGTCGGAGGAGCGAGGAGGGTCATTAGTTGAAAGTGAGAGTTCAGAGAGGGGTGGAGGGAGAGGTGTAGATAGGTAGAAGGAGAAGAGTGGATAGTAGAAGTAGATGAGTAGATAGTAGAAGACGAAATGCTGCCACCATCCATTCATGATCATTACATACAAGACAAGGAATGGAACTTGCCTGTATCACAAAATTCTCAAAGGATGTTATCATGAGTTCATTATTAGTATGTTCCCTCTGTACCATGTATCAACTCCAAACATGTACTCATTTATATCATGAACCCAGTAACCACTGAGGCTTTCTCAAATCCTCAACTCAAAGCTCTAGGGCATAAAGTTAAACACAATTTAAATAATAAATTCATAATTATATTTCACATGAAGTATCATAATATAAGCAATCCAATTAAAATGTTAAAGAGAGTCATCATCCAAGAATTCGAGAACCCTACAACTTGACTGCCCCTGATCATCACACAACATATGTAAACACGACCAAGTCACCTTAATGTTCACTCACCGAGGACTGAGTCTAAGTTGAATAGAGAGGGGGGGGGGGGTTTGTAGTTGACGGAGACTCCCGCCCTGCCGGCCGACAGCCTCCCGTCTGCTCTGCTCTCCTGACTGCCGTTCTGTCTGTTCTGTCTGTTAATGCTTTATGCTGGATAGCTCTCCGAGTTTATATTGGGGAACCTAGTAGCTAACTCCGCCCACAAGTAGATAGCCTCCGGCACTACCAAGCCACTCCTTAAACGTCGGCATGTTTGAAGGCTACCCGGCTCCAATTATACGCTTAGCGGAAGCAAGGTGAAATTATCATGATCTGACCTCAGGTCACTTGGGGTCGTTAACGGTTAGAGGTGTGAGATCTCAGGCAGACAACTGGCGCCTCTCCGATCCTTGTCTGTGACTCATGTACTCTATGTATGTATTAACCTAAACCAAACACTTTTACAGTGTTACATCTCCCCTTCTCCCCGAAAATAAAGTTTTTGCAACACTGCTAAAGCAAGCTAGCTGTGTGCGACAACTTTATTAACGAAAAGAATACATCCTAGCTAAACAAATATACATCATCCTACTCTAAAAAATGAAATATGTAGACAGACGTCCATTGTCTCTGTCTGGGCGACGTCACTGCTTGGTCTTGTAGATAATCCTGTACCACATTTCTTCAACACAACTGCCTCCGTCGCTTCTCCGTCGTTAACGCACAACAACACTTGGTCAACCCGAAAGCCGTTACTACTTGAACTGAGCACAGGACCGTGGAATTCGGTTGTCCCAGCTGATCTGTAATTGGCCCTACGTCAGTCACCATGAGAGACGTATATTGGGGTTCTTCACAGCTATAGGGACTACAAGTTTCGAGACCTTCATATAGTTGCCAACAGTAGAAATCCCATCCTACTCTTCTTCCTCCCTGTTGCTCCAGCACGCCTCCTTCAGAGAGCTACTTCTGACAGCCACATCAAGTCCGCATGACACAGGAAGAATCACTCAACAGAGCAACATGCTTGTAGGAGGGGCGGCCAGTTAAGGCAAACGATCCTGTCTTGCAATTACGCTCCGTGCAATGATGCTGATACCAGCAAGGGACACGAGGCATCGTGTCTCACTCAGCTTGTCTTATCTTCTTCTTCTTCTTTCTTCTTTCTTCTCTCTTCCTTCTTCTCTCTTCTTTCTTCTCTCTTCTTTCTTCTCTCTTCCTCCTCCCATGGGTCTTTGACAAGCGACCTGGGGTCCATTGGGGTCCGTCCGTCCTGGGGTCCATCCTGGGTAGACCGATGTTGGTGGTACAGACTGGAGTCGTTGTTGCTCCTCTTCCATCTTTACTGGGTCGTCTGGGGTCGTCTGCAGAACGACCTGGGGTCCACTGGGTAGACCAATGTTGACCGACCGAGAGGGCTGCATCTTGGGGTCCCCTGGGGTGGTGGTGGTGGTGGAGCCGTGACCTCCAGGTAGTGGGCTGGTCGTGGTGGTGGTGATTAACGCCCGTGAGTGTGGTACACAGCAGCCGTCTCCCTCTTTTGTATGTGCGTCTCTCCTCTCTTCTGGCTCCCACCTGTGGGTGAACAGAAAGGCGACAATATCGTGCTCCCAAGATATGTTATGTGACCCTGTAGTTTGTATAGGGTTACACAGTCCAGTCATACCGCTCTCCTCCTGGCAACAACTACACTTAAATTTTTAAAATAATCCAATTAACACTGAATGATATTGACTTGGTGGAACATAAGACAGTAACAGAGGAAAGTTAGAGAAGAGAGAATAAGGTCATCACTACCTTTAACTTGTCACAAAAAAAATCAACACTAATAGACAAAACACTAGCCTAAACTTAACTGTACCGTTCCTAATCTTAAGTACATAATTAACCATTACTCCCACCCTTAACCTACAGCCACCTACGTGACCCAGAGTGTCTCCCTAGCTTCTCCGCCGGTCAACAACTCCAAACTGTTGCCACCCCTGTGACCAGACTATCTAACGTCGAGCGTCCCCAACGTGAAGTCTACTGACATACTAAGCCTCCCCCTAGCATGCTGTACAATACCAGTACACCTCGGGTTATTGCGTTCAAATGGAGTAAAACAGTCGATCGCAATAATCTGAGCAGAACCACCACTAAATTCTACTTAAGAACTACACCTGCCACTCCCCAACTGACCTGGAGACCAGCGGTGGCTGGGTGTCCCCGTGGGACATGCGAGGTCACCTGTCACACTCAGCTGACCTGCACTACCAACACCGCTAAGTTCCCAAATCGCCAAATCTTATTACTAACATAAATCACTACACACGCAAGTTCTGGTGAACATTCCCTGAACTACACAAAACTCACAAAATCACTAAACACAACACCAGAGAATCACTATCTCCTAACCTGAAAAAAAGTTCGCTAACTCGCGAATAATAAACACCTGTCAAGATCTCCCTGATAGCGCCTGAGCGGCAAAAGACACGTGGGACTGAACAATGTTAAAAGAACACCAACTACCTACAACATTGTTCAACACCGCTGCCATCATTGTAACGGGGGGTGGGGGAAAATAGCTCTATCTTGTCCATTATTCCACCCCCCAGTTAACTAACGAGGCCGGGGGAAACAGCTCTCTCTAGTCCGTTATCCCGTCCCCAGTTAGCTAACTATTCTAGAGCACTCCCAGAGTTCCTAAGGCAGCCTCTCTCGTTCAACACCTTGTAACCTAGGTATTCGACTACCTAGGTGCTAAGACTACAAGGCGCCGTCACTTGATCAGCTACCCGAAACTCTAGAGAGAACTCTAGAATACAGAATCATAGCCACAAACGTATAAGAGAAAACGAAAGGAAAGAAATGAATAGTGAAGTAATTAGTGAGGGTTTGGGGTGAGAGGCAGAGAGGTCGGAGGAGCGAGGAGGGTCATTAGTTGAAAGTGAGAGTTCAGAGAGGGGTGGAGGGAGAGGTGTAGATAGGTAGAAGGAGAAGAGTGGATAGTAGAAGTAGATGAGTAGATAGTAGAAGACGAAATGCTGCCACCATCCATTCATGATCATTACATACAAGACAAGGAATGGAACTTGCCTGTATCACAAAATTCTCAAAGGATGTTATCATGAGTTCATTATTAGTATGTTCCCTCTGTACCATGTATCAACTCCAAACATGTACTCATTTATATCATGAACCCAGTAACCACTGAGGCTTTCTCAAATCCTCAACTCAAAGCTCTAGGGCATAAAGTTAAACACAATTTAAATAATAAATTCATAATTATATTTCACATGAAGTATCATAATATAAGCAATCCAATTAAAATGTTAAAGAGAGTCATCATCCAAGAATTCGAGAACCCTACAACTTGACTGCCCCTGATCATCACACAACATATGTAAACACGACCAAGTCACCTTAATGTTCACTCACCGAGGACTGAGTCTAAGTTGAATAGAGAGGGGGGGGGGGGGTTGTAGTTGACGGAGACTCCCGCCCTGCCGGCCGACAGCCTCCCGTCTGCTCTGCTCTCCTGACTGCCGTTCTGTCTGTTCTGTCTGTTAATGCTTTATGCTGGATAGCTCTCCGAGTTTATATTGGGGAACCTAGTAGCTAACTCCGCCCACAAGTAGATAGCCTCCGGCACTACCAAGCCACTCCTTAAACGTCGGCATGTTTGAAGGCTACCCGGCTCCAATTATACGCTTAGCGGAAGCAAGGTGAAATTATCATGATCTGACCTCAGGTCACTTGGGGTCGTTAACGGTTAGAGGTGTGAGATCTCAGGCAGACAACTGGCGCCTCTCCGATCCTTGTCTGTGACTCATGTACTCTATGTATGTATTAACCTAAACCAAACACTTTTACAGTGTTACACAACAGTGAGGTTAATGTAGGTGTTAGCCAGGGTTGATACGTATGTGTAGTCCCATACCAACTGCTTGCCATTCTTCCAGGGGTTCACTGTGATACCATCCGGGCGACCAATAAGAGCATCAGAGTTACGGGGGTGTTAGGTAACGGGGCTCTCTTTCAGCTGGGCATCCAGCTGTGGTGAGGCTCCTCTTGATGATGTCGTTAACTTCACTGTGCCTCAAGTGCCATCCCCCTGTGCTTTGGCAGAGTAGGCCATGGTGGCCGTACCTGTCAGCCACCACCTCGCCGCATATACACCTATATTTGGTGTGAATTGGGGCAGCAAGGCGGAGGGCCACAGCAATTCGGAGGGCGTGTGGTGTGAGACGCGTGCCAGTTGCCGACATTGGGGTTGCTAACAAGAAATCCCCTGCATGTGGTGCTGCTACTGCTGTGAGGCGAGCAATGTCGTGTTGTGTTGTTGCAGCACCCTGGCACTCTGCAGCAACTTGGTCTACAATGGGACCATCCCAGCTGGATTGCTTGTGGGCTTTTGGGGATGGTGGTTGAGGTGATTGGCCTGCACGAGAGGCCCACTCTGTGGCACAGTGTGTAAAATTGGGATCATGTACACCTGCCAGCTGATGTAAGTGGGCAGGTAGAATTTCCTTCACAAGGTCGTCGGATGCTGATAAGGAGGACAGGAAGGCTGGAACAGCGATTTGCGATGCTGTTCGAACTCCGAGGCCCCCAAGTCTTACGGGAAGAGAGGCTTGTTTCCACTGTAGGTCATCGAGAGAGAGGTTAAGGGCTTTTTCTAGCATTGATTTCAGTAACCGGTCATACTCATTTAGTTTTTGGCTACTGTAAGATGGTGAACACCTCAGAAATATATATATATATATATATATATATATATATATATATATATATATATATATATATATATATATATATATATATATATATATTAGTATATTTTGGTAGCAGTCTTTCCTGTAGACATATATTATTAAATATGACCGAAAAAGTAAGATTAATAATTCTAACACGAATTTTCTCAATCTTTCGTACATTTCTTTTCACTGTTGGTGGTAATTCAAAAATCAATTCTCCAAAATTGTTTTTTATTTCTAGTCTGATGCGACACTTGAGCGCGTTTCGTAAAACTTATTACATTTTCAAAGACTTTAGTTACACATTCACAACTGAATAGAACTTACACATCTCCGATTTGTTTATATCTACATTTGAGTGAGGTGGATGGGGTGAGGTGGTATTTAATAGGGTATTAAATTCATCAACACAAGACAGAACACGAAACAATGGGTATTGAATAGAAGTGATTGTAGAAAGCCTATTGGTCCATATTTCTTGATGCTTCTATATTGGAGCGAAGTCTTGAGGTGGGTAGAATATAGTTGTGCATTAATTGGCTGTTGATTGCTGGTGTTGACTTCTTAATGTGTAGTGCCTCGCAAACGTCAAGCCGCCTGCTATCGCTGTATTTATCGATGATTTCTGTGTTGTTTACTAGGATTTCTCTGGCGATGGTTTGGTTGTGGGAAGAGATTATATGTTCCTTAATGGAGCCCTGTTGCTTATGCATCGTTAAACGCCTAGAAAGAGATGTTGTCTTGCCTATATACTGGGTTTTTTGGAGCTTACAGTCCCCAAGAGGGCATTTGAAGGCATAGACGACGTTGGTCTCTTTTAAAGCGTTCTGCTTTGTGTCTGGAGAGTTTCTCATGAGTAGGCTGGCCGTTTTTCTTGTCTTATAGTAAATCGTCAGTTGTATCCTCTGATTTTTGTCTGTAGGGATAACGTTTCTATTAACAATATCTTTCAGGACCCTTTCCTCCGTTTTATGAGCTGTGGAAAAGAAGTTCCTGTAAAATAGTCTAATAGGGGGTGTAGGTGTTGTGTTAGTTGTCTCTTCAGAGGTTGCATGGTGTTTCACTTTCCTTTTTATGATGTCTTCGACGAAACCATTGGAGAAGCCATTGTTGAGTAGGACCTGCCTTACCCTACAGAGTTCTTCGTCGACTTGCTTCCATTCTGAGCTGTGGCTGAGAGCACGGTCGACATATGCGTTAACAACACTCCTCTTGTACCTATCTGGGCAGTCGCTTTTGGCATTTAGACACATTCCTATGTTCGTTTCCTTAGTGTAGACTGCAGTGTGGAAACCTCTGCTCTTTTCCATGACTGTTACATCTAGAAAGGGCAGCTTCCCATCCTTTTCCATCTCGTAAGTGAAACGCAGCACGGAACTCTGCTCAAATGCCTCCTTCAACTCTTGCAGATGTCTGACATAACCAACTATATGGATGTCACACTTGTGACATGTAAAAAACATGCATTTTTGAAAAACCGCGCCATCTGTTGCACTTAATAGCAACTCACGCTATACTAAACGTTAAGATTTTATTTCAATGTTTCCGATTGCATTGATAAATTTAATTTTCATAAATTTCGATTTATTTTCATTTTGATATTATTTATTTTGTGTGACATTGTGTTGAAATTGAGCTGTGTTGTTTACCATACCATTCATTTCCTGAACACAGTTTATTTTTGTATTTTTTCATTGTTTTTCATTTCATTTTTTATCTGTTTTTCTTATATATCAGTGATGGGAACGTCAGATCATTTGATGTTCTTAATTTTCTGATGGGATCATCAGATCGTTTGGGGATGCATCGAACGAGGGAGTGGGAAATGTTGGGGAGGATAAGGGGATGGGAGTGGGGGATTTAAGGGAGCATGAGGAGACAGGGGAGGGGGTAATATTGGGGAGGACGCGGAAACCAACCCATCAATAATAAGTCACTATTGACTTATTTTACGGTATATCGTATTTCGTGTTATTTCATCGCATAAGGGCACGATTATTTAAGTCATACGTTCAACATTACAGGAAGAACGAGGTTAACAACCAAGGAGGTCGTTAACTGTCAGCACGGTGTGGCTCGTCCGGTGGCGGGAATGTCTGTTAGCCAATCAGAACCACCGGGCGAGGTAACGTGTGCTGGCCGGAGCATGTGGAGAGACAGACATCTACTCCACTCCATTGAGTCAACAGGCTGTCGTCGCGTTTGGATGTGTGACCAACCGACCCAACTGTTAGTGTGCTCCACCCTCATGAAGGAAGAGGACCTCGAGGCATGGTCGATGCTCTTGAAAGTTATGGAAGATAACAGCTGTGAGATTTAGAGGTCGGCATGGAGGTAACGATTTTCCTGATAGCGGTACAAATTGCAGGAAAGTAGATGATTTATAAGTGGGAAGATCAATCGGACAAGAGACGACCGTAGCATGGTCGTAGTATCTTTCTCTCTATATATATATTTAACTGTACTTGTGTACAATGCACATATATATATACATGTAAAATATTGTATATAAGGTGATTAGAGATATATCACAATATATCCATGATGAAGTTTTATACCATCTTATTTTCTTGTCCTTTGTCAGACCTCGGCACAAAGTGTGTCGCACCTGACAACAGGTCCGGCTGAGGCTGACACCTGTTCAGATTCATGTACCCCGTTGTAGTACAACGAAGCATTAGGATAGACATTCAGAATAAACCAAAATTAAATGTGTTGGGTTGTCAACAATTCGATCCCAACACATATGGGGGCCTGTCCGGGATTGTTTTGAGCAAGACACACTGTGTACACTTGCAGCACCCATTGCTAGTCATCTAAGTGTCCAGCCAGGCAAAGTTTTATCATGGATCGTGTCCAAGAATTTATAACAAAAGAGGACCCATTGATTTTGGAGAGCTGTACGAAAGAACAGCTGAAGCAAATCGCCGAACACTGTGAGATAGAATTAGTGTCGACTAAAGTGGTCTATATGAGACAAGAACTTGGAAATAAAGTAAGGTCACGATGCGAAGACGTCGGAGCGGTAGGATTAGATGTGAGTGCAAAGGAAAGTGTTGAACAAGATAATGAGGAAGTGTCTTCTAATTCGTAGGAGTGGAAATTTAGAATATGAATTGGAACGTTTGAAACTGGAAGCTCAAATTAAGAGGGAAGAGAGACAGTTTCAGTTAGAGAAACTGAAATTAGAGAAAGTGAGACTTGAAAGTGAGCAAAAAACGCGTGTAGAATTAGAAAAGGAGAAAACGAAGCAAATGGAAATCGAAGCTAATAAATTTGTGGCTGCTCAGAGGCGAGAGCGAGAGGTACACTTGGAGAGCACACCTATGCCTGCAGCATATGATCACAAGGCACGTGAAAAGGAGGTTCCGCAATTTTGTTCAGAAGAGTCTGAGTCTTTTTTTGAGCATTTTGAAAAAGTTGCTACACTAAAGCAGTGGCCAGAGGAGGATTGGGCCCAATTGGTGCAAATAAGATTGACTGGGGCAGCGAGAGAGGCCTATACCCAGCTCTCTCTTGAAGATTGTAAAAATTACTGGACTGTGAAAAACAGCGTATTAAGGTCATTTCTACTGACACCTGAAGCTTACCGGAAGCGGTTCAGAGAAATGGTAAAGACACAGAGGAGCACATATGCTGAAACCGCCAGAGATTTGGAACGTAGATTCCAAAGATGGATGGGTTCCGAAAAGGTAGAATCTTTCGAAGACTTGAAACAATTGATGTTAATGGAAAAATTCTTGGAGATGGTGACTCCAGACACCAGGTTTAAGGTTCAAGAAGCAGGAATAAAAACACTCTTAGAAGCAGCGGACAAAGCAGATGTAATTACGGAAGCTTACAGAAGTCTCCAGGAATATGAAGAAAAAGGTCATGCAAAGTTGCAGGGTAGTAAAAGACGGTATACGTGGAACAGTAGAGATGGTCGTGGATATACTGGCAAGCCGATAGCCCGACAAAGTCAGGGGTATGTGGAATTTTCTCCGTCGGGAGGTGACGCATTCGAGGGTCAGGCTAGCGCACCCTCGGGTCAGGGAGGAAATACGTCTAGATATCGAGGTACAGGACAGTGGAGACGTGGCGAATCCTATTATAATGGACAACGTGGTTCGAGAGGACGAGGATTCTCTTCTCAGGTAATATGCTACACATGTAACAAGCCTGGACACTTAAGTAGAGAGTGTAGGCAAGGCAGAAGAGTGGTGTCCCTCGCAGTACGTAAATACAGAAGTCCTTATATAAATTTAAAGGAGGAATTGTCCCAGGAGAAGATGTCCATTACGAAAGGATATAACCCTTTCATTAGCAAAGGTATGGTGAGCATTGGGGGTCAGCCTGATCAAAAAGTCACAATATTACGTGACACAGGAGCGAATCAGAGCTTAATACTGAAAAGCTTGATTCCTGAGTACAGATCTTGTATAAATGGACAAATAATTAAGGTACGGGGTATAAATTCGGAGATGCATATACCTGTGTGTACAGTAAAGCTAACCTCTGATTACTTTACAGATGAAGTGATGTTAGGAGTGTGCTCGGACATACCCGTTCCTGGAGTACATGTCATCTTGGGCAACGATTTGTGCGGCTCAAGTGTGTTGCCAGAGGTACTGCGCAGTGATGTACCAAACGAACATCAAAACAATGTGGAAGATGAAAATGTAATAACAACGCTCGCCAGTATTCTGGAGGATCCCTCAGAAGATGATCAAATAGAAGTATATCCGGCCTGCGTCGTAACCCGAGCGCAGAGTGCTCGACTAAGAGATGTGCCAGAGAGGATGGACGTATCTTCTGCAATGGAGGAGGAAGAGGTGGATTTTGGATTAAAAGACTTGTTTGAGGACAGTGCCGCACCAAGTACAGCGAGAGTGGAAGTAAGACCACAATTACCATCCCACATAAAGGTAAGCAAACCAGAGTTTATAGCTGCCCAGATATTAGAATTTGAAGAATATATAAAGGAAGCTAAGGGAGGAAATGCTTGTATCACGTCACCCACTTACTATTACCTGGACGACGGGGTTTTGATGCGAAAATGGCGATCAGACCACGCGCCAGCTGACAAAGACTGGGTTGAAAAGGATCAAGTGATGGTACCTAAAGGTTATAGGAACTCTGTATTGGAAGTTGCCCATGCATTAGAAATGGCGGGACATCTCGGTGTTCATAAGACACTTAGGAAAATACAAGACCATTTTTATTGGCCAGGTATGGCTGCAGATGTAAAAAGGTATTGCAGAACTTGTTTACCCTGTCAGAGAGCGGGAAAACCTGCTCCAGCGCTTCCTAGAGCCCAACTAAAGCCAATTCCAGCGTTTGGGGAACCTTTTGAAAGGATAATAGTGGATTGCGTAGGTCCCCTACCCAGAACAAGAAAAGGGAACGAATACTTATTTACCATCATGTGTTCAGCGACTCGTTTTCCCGAGGCATTTCCCGTGCGAAAGATAACCTCCAGAATATTGCTTGACAGGTTACAGCAATATTTTTCGTGGGTAGGAATGCCGAAGGTTTTGCAATCGGATTTGGGCAGTGTTTTTCAATCAAAGCTGTTCCGTAAGACAATGAAGGATTGGGATGTGAAACAGATCAGGTCATCTCCCTATCATCCCCAATCTCAAGGGGCCATCGAACGTTTTCATGGCACTATGAAGAGCCTTTTGCGAATTTATTGTGCTGAGCAAGGGGCACAGTGGGACGAGGCCATCGCCCCAATAATGTTTGCTATCAGGGATTCAGTAGTTGAGTCCTTAGGCATGACACCGTTTCAATTAGTATATGGGCATACGGTGAGAAGTCCTATAGTTATGTTGAAGGATCGGTTAACATCTGAAGGTTCAAGAGATAATCTGGAAACGTATGTTCAAAAGTTTAAATGCAGATTGTTCAGGGCGCGAAAGCTGGCGAAGGAAAATTTGAAAATATCCCAAGCGACCATGGCAAAATATTACAACAAAGGTACCAAAAAGAGAAGTTTTAATGCAGGTGATAAGGTATTGGTCTATCTACCTGTAAAAGGGACGGTAAATGATTCAAAATTTTGTGGACCCTATATGGTCAAGAAGAAACTTGGTGATTTAACGTACGTAATACACATGCCTGACAGACCGAGAAAATCCCAGATATGTCATGTGAACTTAAGGGGGCGTCTGGTTATTATAATGAAAGTTGTTCAATGTCAACCAATATTATTTTTCTAGTTGTATATGAAAAGTGCTTAAATTGTCCCAAGTTTCAGTACTGCAGCGTAAATAGAAAGGGAGTTTTTTTTTTTTTTTTTTTTTTTGAACGTTTTTTACACATTTTCAAGTCCACACTTCAGAACACACGTTTCAGATAAAATTATTCTGTGACACTTTTCTGACACATTAGCATATAATAAAGGATTTGGGGATTTAGAATTTCCAAAACATCTTTAGTTTTCCTAATACAAATGTTCAAAGTTCCCCAAATTTTTTTTGCAAATATGGCATGTTTATTGCTATTATAAAATCAATAAATGAACTTAGAGAAAAATGAAAGCCCCCCAATGTAGAGACATGCCCTCCACATATACTGTGTAAGTTTCATGTAAATTGAATAAAAAAAGAATGAGTTTTGTAAACGTTTGTGTCAATTGAAAAAAAAACAGAAATGAATAAAGTCTAAGGTTCTAAAATCTGTGGCTGGGGTTGACATCAACCAATTTTCTCCAAAATTGGCATCCTTACAGATAGGCTTACGTAAGGTCAGGTGTGTAAGTTTGATGCAAATCGCCCCAAAAAAAATGAAAAAAAAAAATATTTAAAAAAAAAAAAAGAAAAAAAAATCCTTTTTTTTTTTTTTTCCTTAAAATTTTTTTCCAATTAAACTAATAATAATATTTGTTTAATATATGCTATTGTGATAGCAAAGAGTTGTAGTTATGATTTCAGTTGACACTTTTGATTGATAATCGATTTTGACCATTTTTGCATAATTTTCACAACTACTTCAATATTTTTTTTCTCCCTTCCTATTTATGCTACAATGCTGAAACTTGGACCAGATGAAACACTTTTCATATAGAACTTGTCAAAAAAGTTTGATTGAAATCGAATGAGTTTTCATTTTTGCATTTTTGGACCCAGATGCCAACCAGACGCCCCCTTAATGAAAAGGTATCGGGATAGAGATGAGGATGGGCAACTAGACACTGCTGTAATGTGCGCAGTTTCCAACGAGTTTACGGAATTAAACCATAAGAGGCTAGAAAGAGCAGATGGAGCCCGAATTTCTAATTCTCAGTGGTTACGAGAGATGAATGCACACTTGACATACTTAGATGATCAAAGGAGGCAGG
The DNA here is from genome assembly GCF_040958095.1 of Procambarus clarkii. Classification (NCBI taxonomy): domain Eukaryota; kingdom Metazoa; phylum Arthropoda; class Malacostraca; order Decapoda; family Cambaridae; genus Procambarus; species Procambarus clarkii. The sequence goes on along the minus strand of NC_091210.1, from coordinate 7,497,684 downwards.
ACATAGAAGAGATTCTCATGAAATACCTATCACTATTCTCTGACGTACCGCGACGACACCGCGAAATTACGCACGAGGTAAATGTAGGAGGAGCTCGACCAATAAAGCAACATCCGTATAGAATAAATCCTGAAAAGAGAGAAATTATGCGACGTGAGGTAAAATATCTATTGGATAACGATCTGGCAGAATTGAGCGACAGTGATTGGAGCTCACCTTGTCTACTGGTGAAAAAGCCAGATGGCACACATAGGTTGTGCACGGATTACAGAAAGGTGAATTCGGTCACTATCGCAGATTCGTACCCAATTCCTCGAATTGAGGATTGTATTGACCAAATAGGACACGCCCAGTTCGTATCTAAAATTGACCTTTTGAAAGGGTACTATCAGATACCCCTCTCAGAGAGTGCCAAGGGAATCTCTGCCTTCGTGACACCTGACGGTCTTTATCAATATAAAGTACTATCATTCGGTATGAAAAATAGTGGAAGATGTTTCCAGAGAGCCATGAATTAAATCCTACAAGGGATGGTAGGTTGTACAGTTTATATTGATGACATCATAGTGTATTCACACTCGTGGGAAGAACACCTTCATCAACTAAAAGAGTTGTTTGATAAATTGGAAGAGGTAAATTTGACTATTAATCTCCCAAAAAGTGAATTTGGCAAAGCAAAATTGAAATATCTTGGATACATCGTAGGACAAGGGGAGGTTGCCCCTGTCAGACAAAAAGTTGAAGCCATAGATAAGTACCCTGTGCCTAGAGGGAGAAGAGATTTTCTCAGGTACCTTGGCATGGTGGGGTACTATAGAAAATACTGCAGAAATTTTGCAACCTTTGCGGCACCATTAACAGGACTTTTAGCGAAACATAAGAAGTGGCAGTGGGACGAAGCCTGTCAAGAATCGTTTAATAAAACGAAATCATTGCTAACAGAAGCCCCTGTATTGGTTTCACCCGATTTTCAGAAATCATTTTCCCTCTGTCGATGCAAGTGATGTAGGTGCGGGCGCTGTTTTGACTCAGAACCAAAATGGAACTTGTAAACCAGTGTCCTATTTCTCTAGGAAATTTTTACCTAACCAAAGAGCATATAGTACCGTTGAAAAGGAAACCTTAGCCTTAGTGATGGCGCTACAGCATTTTGAGGTATACGTGGTAGCGGGCATAGGACCTGTTACGGTCTTCAAAGATCATAACCCCCTCGTATTTTTAAATAAAATGAAGAATACCAACCAACGCCTAACCAGGTGGGCTCTAATATCACAAGACTATAACTTAAATATAGTACACATTAAAGGAAAGGAGAACGTAATGGCTGACGCATTATCCCGTAGTATTGTATAAAGAAAACGGTAGACAGTGTGAAATAAAACGTTTTAGAAAAGAAAATAGTGAATTGATGAAGGACGGTAGACTTCAGGAAAGTACTTTTGTATCAGCCACACCTTCCAAAGCGGTGTGTTCAGAAAATGTACATATGTATTTTTTTGTATATACTTAAAGATAATTTGTTGTTAAAACAGATATTGTGTGCAGTCGGAGGAAAAGGAGATCCTGTACGCCAAAGATCAGTGGTCAGTAGTTACAACACCATGTCTACAAAAATGATAAGGTATGTCTGATAAGACATGTCATTACTAGATTGAGTTGAATCTTTGTAGGATGGACGAAAAAGGAATAATGCCGGTAGAGAAAATTAGTGTGGATACTCCGAAATAACACTCTTTTAAGGGGGGAGGAGTGTTACGGTATATCGTATTTCGTGTTATTTCATCGCATAAAGGCACGATTATTTAAGTCATACGTTCATTATTACAGGAAGAACGAGGTTAACAGCCATGGAGGTCGTTAACTGTCAGCACGGTGTGGCTCGTCCGGTGGCGGGAATGTCTGTTAGCCAATCAGAACCACCGGGCGAGGTAACGTGTGCTGGCCGGAGCATGTGGAGAGACAGACATCTACTCCACTCCATTGAGTCAACAGGCTGTCGTCGCGTTTGGATTTGTGACCAACCGACCCAACTGTTAGTGTGCTCCACCCTCATGAAGGAAGAGGACCTCGAGGCATGGTCGACGCTCTTGAAAGTTATGGAAGATAACAGCTGTGAGATTTAGAGGTCGGCATGGAGGTAACGATTTTCCTGATAGCGGTACAAATTGCAGGAAAGTAGATGATTTATAAGTGGGAAGATCAATCGGACAAGAGACGACCGTAGCATGGTCGTAGTATCTTTCTCTCTATATATATATTTAACTGTACTTGTGTACAATGCACATATATATATACATGTAAAATATTGTATATAAGGTGATTAGAGATATATCACAATATATCCATGATAAAGTTTTATACCATCTTATTTTCTTGTCCTTTGTCAGACCTCGGCACAAAGTGTGTCGCACCTGACAACAGGTCCGGCTGAGGCTGACACCTGTTCAGATTCATGTACCCCGTTGTAGTACAACGAAGCATTAGGATAGACATTCAGAATAAACCTAAATTAAATGTGTTGGGTTGTCAACAATTCGATCCCAACACTTATTAGTTGCGTGCATAGGTGACATACTAAACATAATAGTTTCCCTTGAAAAGCTTCATAGAAAACACCGACCTTACCTAACCTACTTAGTATTTTAAAATAAGCATCTTATAGCTTCCCCAGCAAACAATTTTAGGTTGCCACAACATATCTGGAAAGTATTTGAAAGGATTGGAAACGTTTGTTTTATCGTATCAGATACGATATTGTGTGTGGACTTAAATAGGTTTCCAAAACTTATAACCAAAACCTACGTATCTAACACTAATTTGAGATGTTGTGGCAACTTTACAATCCTAACATGAGTCATTCATAATCCATTCATACACCAATATGAATCTCTTATGAAAGGTTTGAGCCTATAATCTGAACCCTTTTCACATCTTTGTGTTTAAAGTTAAATTTCTTGAAATTAAATTATATTTATTTATATTTATAAATATAAAATATATTATATTATTTTTATTATATTTTATTTTATATTATATTATTATTTTCAATTTAAATATTAAAACCAATTTATGGGTAAAAAAATCTAATAATTTATATTTCTTTTATTATTTACTAACAATTATAATTATTAACTAACGGAGAGAAGGGAGGCTGTACTGTGGACAGTGGCGGCTGTGGCGGACAATGGCGGCGGTGGCGGATAGTGGCGGCGGGCGGACAGTGGTGGCGGGCGGACAGTGGCGGCTGTGGCGGCGGTGGTTGACAGTGGCGGCGGTGGCGGATAGTGGCGGCGGTGGCGGATAGTGGCGGCGGGCGGACAGTGGCGGCGGTGGTAGACAGTGGCGGCGGGCGGACAGTGGCGGCGGTGGTGGACAGTGGCGCGGGCGGACAGTGGCGGCGGGTGGACAGTGGTGGCGGTGGCGGATAGTGGCGGCCGTGGTGGACAGTGGCGGGATGCGGACAGTGGCGGCGGGCGGACAGTGGCGGCGGCGGGCGGACAGTGGTGGCGGTGGCGGACAGTGGTGGCGGTGGCGTACAGTGGTGGCGGTGGCGGACAGTGGTGGCGGTGGCGGACAGTGGCGGCGGTGGCGGACAGTGGCGGCGGGCGGACAGTGGTGGCGGTGGCGGCGGGCGGACAGTGGCGGCTGTGGTGGACAGTGGCGGCGGGCGGACAGTGGCGGCTGTGGCGGACAGTGGCGGCGGGCGGACAGTGGCGGCTGTGGCGGACATTGGCGGCTGTGGCGGGCAGTGGCGGCGGGCGGACAGTGGCGGCTGTGGCGGACATTGGCGGCGGTGGCGGACAGTGGTGGCGGTGGCGGACAGTGGCGGCGGGGGTGGTGGTGGCGGGCGGTAATGGTGGGCGGTGGCGGGCGGTGGCGGGCGGCGGCTGTGATGGGTGGTGGTGATCGGCGGTGGTGGGGGCTGGTGGTGGCTGGCGGTGGCGGCTTGCGGTGGCGACTGTGGCAACGGGCGGTGACGGCTGATAGCGTGCGGTGGTGGCGGCTGGTGGCAGGTGGTGGCGGTGGTGGCGGCTGGTTGCGGGTGGCTGTGGTGGTGGGTGGTGGTGGCGGGTGGCGGCTGGCGGTGGCGACTGTGGCAACGGGCGGTGGCGGCTGATGGCGGGCGGCTGGTGGTGGTGGCAGCTGGTGGCGGGCGGTGGCGGCTGGTGGCAGTGGCAGCTGATGGTGGCTGGTGGTGGCGGGTGGCGGCTGGTGGTGGCGGTGGTGGGTGGTGGCGGCTGGTGGTGGGTGGTGGCAGCTGGTGGCGGGTGGCAGTGGTGGGTGGCGGCTGGTGGTGGTGGGTAGTGGCGGCGGGTGGCGGTGGTGGCGTTTGGTGGCGGTGATGGCGGCTGGTGGTGGTGGTGGCGGTGATGGCGGCTGTTGGCGGGCGGTGGCAGCTTGTGGTGGCTGGTGGTGGCGGCGGTGGTGGGTGGTGGTGGGTGGTGGTGGCGGCGGTGGTGGGTGGTGGTGGTGGCGGTGGTGGGTGGTGGCGGTGGTGATGGGTGGTGGTGGCGGCGGTGGTGGGTGGTGGTGGCGGCGGTGGTGGGTGGTGGTGGGTGGTGGTGGCGGCGGTGGTGGGTGGTGGCGGTGGTGATGGGTGGTGGCGGCGGTGATGGGTGGTGGTGGCGGCGGCTGTGGTGGTGGCGGGTGGCGGCTGGTGGTGGCGGCGGGTGGCGGCGGGTGGCGCCGGGTGGCGGTGGTGGCGGCTGGTGGCGGGTGGCGGCTGGTGATGGCGGTGGTGGCGGCTGGTGGCGGGTGGCGGGTGGTGGTGGCGGTGGTGGGTGGTGGCGGCTGGTGGCGGGTGGCGGTGGTGGGTGGTGGCGGTGGTGGGTGGTGGCGGTGGTGGGTGATGGCGGTGGTGGGTGGTGGCGGTGGTGGGTGATGGCGGTGGTGGGTGATGGCGGTGGTGGGTGGTGGCGGCTGATGGCGGCTGGTGGTGGTGGGTGGTGGTGGGTGGTGGCGGGTGGCGGCGGGTGGCGGCCAGCTGAGACCCACCCTTCGCCACTGAAGGTCTGAGCACAACTAACCATGTGTCTCTCACACCACCAGCCTAGTGTTGCCATCAGCTCACCCTCTCAAAATGTTTCCTTCAAAGATTGTATATTATCTTTGAACAACAAGTTTGATTATCAAGGAAATAATGCATATATTATTGTCACATTAATACTGTGCAATATCTTATTACATTCCTGCTAAATAATTATAATTTGAAACAGGACAAAAAATCCAACATATATATAAAAACCAACATTAGAGATCACGAGACCTAGGCCTAGGCCTATCTGTGACCACACATCCTGCTTTCCTGGCCTGCTACCCTCTCACACCTCACACTCTTAACTCTCTCATAATCACTCTCACTCTCAATCACTCTTACGCACTATTACTCACTCTTACTCTCAATCATCCTTACTCACTCTTACTCTGTCCCTCTTACTCTGTCACTCTTACTCTCTGTCACTCTTACTCTCTGTCACTCTTACTCTGTCACTCTTACTCTCTGTCACTCTTACTCTCTGTCACTCTTACTCTCTGTCACTCTTACTCTCTGTCACTCTTACTCTCTGTCACTCTTACTCTCTGTCACTCTTACTCTCTGTCACTCTTACTCTCTGTCACTCTTACTCTGTCACTCTTACTCTCTGTCACTCTTACTCTCTGTCACTCTTACTCTGTCACTCTTACTCTGTCACTCTTACTCACTCTCAGTCACCCTTACCCATTCATACTCACTCTCTCACTCTTACTCTCATACTCTTACTCTCAATTACTCTTACTCTCAATCACTCTTACTCCCAATCACTCCTACTCCCAATCACTCTTACTCTCAATCACTCTTATTCTCATTCTTACTCTTACTCTTACTCCCAATCACTCTTACTCCCAATCACTCTTACTCTCAATCACTCTTACTCTCAATCACTCTTACTCTCATTCTTACTCTTACTCACTCTTACTCTCAATCACTCTTATTCTCATTCTTACTCCTACTCTCACTCTTACTCCTACTCTCAATCACTCTTACTCCCAATCACTCTTACTCTCAATCACTCGTACTCCCAATCACTCTTACTCTCAATCACTTACTCTCAATCACTCTTACTCTCAATCACTCTTACTCTCATTAACTCTCAATCACTCTTACTCTCACTCTAACTCTCAATCACTCTTACTCTCATTAACTCTCAATCACTCTTACTCTCACTCTAACTCTCAATCACTCTTACTCTCATACTCACCCTTACTCTCAATCACTTTTACTCTCACTCATACTCACTCTGTCACCCTTACTCTCACTCTTACTCACTCTGTCACTCTTACTCTCACTCACTCTTACTTATACTCACTCTTACTCACACTTACACACTCTCACTCACACTTACACACTCTCACTCACTCTTACTCACACTTACACACTCTGGCACTCTCACTCACCTTCAGTCACTCTTACTCACTCTTACCCACTCTCGCTCACTCTTACTCACTCTAGTTAATAAGAACACGCCAATATAAGACAACAAAACGTTTTCAGATACTTTCACACCACTTTCCAGCAACTTTTATAATTTATATAAATTATCTTAGGGAATAATACATAAATTATATATTTAAACATGATATTAGTGTTTAGTGGAATGCATAAGGAGTCAAATTGTGTTAAAAAGAGCGATTTTTAGAAAATTTGGAAAACTACTTTTTTCTGATCATATTATAACAAAATGGATTTTGAACGTTTCACTCAGCCAATATATATCATTCACAATTTATTAATGAATTTTACAAATAAAAACACCATAAATTTTATATTTAAACATGTAAAAACTATTTGTAATACATTAGGAACAAAAAAATTGTAGAAAAACAATTTATTATAAAACCTTTGTGTTTGGATTTTTTGATTAAAAGTTTCTCAAAGGCTCTCCTGCACCATTCTCAATGCAAATCATTCCCACGCCTATGGGAAGAGATAGACAAACGTTTTCTAGATGATTTGTGTTTGCTGGGTCGTAATTACAATTGTTACTTAACCTATTATAGGTATTGGTTAGGTAATAATTGTAATTACGAAGCAATAAGATTCTTATCTTAACACACTAAGTAGGTTAGGTAAGGTCGGTGTTGTCTATGAAGCTTTTCAAGGGAAACTATTATGTTAAATATGTCACCTATGCACATATTTAATAAGTCAATGAGATAATCCTTTCCCTTAAAACCAAGTCTGGTGCCCTTGAGGAGATACCAACTTTAATCTACAAAAAAGCCTCCAGATCTTTAGCCCCTGCTATTGCTTTGCTCTTCAACAAGTCACTTGAACTCCAAACCTTTCCAGATATTCTAAAAAAAGCGAGAGTAACGCCTGTCCACAAATGTGGTGATCTCACAGATGTTAACAACTACAGACCTATATCAATCCTGCCAAACTTGTCAAAAAATTTTGAAAAACTAATCTATAAGCAGCTTTACTCATATCTAGCCAAACTCAATATACTTAGCCCTTGCCAATATGGCTTCAGGCCCAAAAAAAGCACTAACGATGCACTTATTAGTATGCTTAACTCGATTCATACAGCTCTTGATAAAAATGAGTTCCCTGTTGGGTTATTTGTGGACCTGCGTAAAGCTTTCGATACTGTCAACCACCAAAACCTTCTTCTTAAATTACATCATTATGGTGTCAGAGGACACTCCCTACAATACCTCAAATCCTACCTTACTGACAGGCTCCAATGTGTTTCTGTGAATAATACAATTTCTCCCACCCTACCCATCAACATTGGTGTTCCCCAGGGCAGCATACTTGGCCCTCTCCTCTTTCTCATCTACATTAATGACCTTCCAAATGCCTCCCAACACCTCAAACCAATCCTATTTGCTGACGACACAACCTTCATTTACTCCAGTCCTGATCCCCTTGCTCTAAATGCCACAGTAAATACTGAGCTAAATAAAGTCCATCTGTGGCTAACTGCCAACAAACTCACCCTTAACATTGACAAAACTTTCTATATTCTGTTTGGCAATAAATCCTCTAATCAAATAAATCTCAAAATAAACAATACCCAAATTTGTAACAAATTAGATGGCAAATTCCTTGGCATTCTCATTGACCACAAGCTGAATTTCCAGGGACACATTCTAAACATATCTAAAAAAGTTTCAAAAACTGTGGGCATTCTTTCTAAGATCAGATATTATGTACCACGCCCTGCCCTGGTGACTCTCTATTACTCCCTTATCTATCCATATCTCAACTAGGGTATTTGTGCTTGGGGCTCTACTACCCAAAATCATTTACGTCCTCTAATTACTCAACACAAAGCTGCTATTAGGACAATATCCAATTCTGGCCCCAGACATCACTCGGTACCCCTATTCAAATCCCTGAATATGTTAGACATTAAGTCACTGCACATTCTCTCATGTGTACTATACATATACAAAACGCTAAATTGTAATGCCAATCCTGATCTCAAAAGCTTCATAGAAGGTTGTAACAGAACCCATGAGCACCACACCCGAAATAAATACAGTTTTGATATTCCTAGAGTACGACTTAATCAAACCAGAAATGCTCTACAAATCAAGGGGCCCAGAATGTGGAATGACCTTCCCAACCATGTTAAAGACAGTACCTCTCTCAACCAGTTTAAGATAAAAACTAAACACTACCTAATAAATTCCCTGTAACCTACCTCACTCCTCTATTGTCAACCCATGTCCGTTATTTTCTTTTTTTTTTTAATCAACACTGTTTGTCAACCTATTGTATTTGTGCTGCTTTTTCAGTCATGTTCCCCCTTTTTTTTTATCTTTATTTGTATTTGTTCTCAACACTCTTTATACTTTATGCTCAATTAGTATTAAGTTCTAGATATTAATGTTTTTCTTGCCCGAAACGCATTGCGTAATAGTGGCTTTAGGCATTGTATGTACTAGCTCTATCTATATATCAATCCATTAATGTAACATCACTTGTATGTATATACCTTACCTGAATAAACATCTGAATCTGAATCTGAATCTGATCTGAAGTCAATTTTGACTTATTAAATTTGCGAGAACGGGTTGCGGAAACGGGGCAATTGGGGATGGTGGGGACGAGGGGATAGGGGAATGAAGAATGGTGGGGAGGACAAGGGGACAGAGGAGTGGGGGTTGGTGAAAAGGACGAGGTGACCGGGGAGGGGGAAATGGTAGGAAGGATGGGGGAGTGGGAGATGGGGGGAGGAGAAGGGGACGATGGAGTGGGGAATGGCTAGAAGGATAAGCGGACGCTGGAGTGGGAAATGTTGGGGAGGACAAAGGGACGGGGAAGTGGGGAATTGTTGGTAGGAAGAGGGGATGGGTGAGTGAGAAATGCTTGGAAGGAAGAGGGGACGGGTGAGTGAGGAATAGTTGGGAGGAAGAGGGGACGGGGTGTGGGGAATGGTGAGGAGGACTGGGAGACAGGGGAAGTTTGCTGTGGTTCAGCAACGCACATGCATTGCTGAGACACAGCAACGCGTGGCCGGGTACAGCTAGTATTAAATAATTCTCGATTTAAGACAAATAATATACACAATTGTTAATGATAGCCTCTTAATTTGCCTTTAGTATTATCTGGAAATAATAAATCTTATTAGTAACCTCGCAAAATAAACAATACAAAATTCGTGGATAATCTTGTGAGGGCACAGCCACTAATTTGGCTGGTTTTAAAATAAGTGCTGTCAGTTCACAGAATAACACTCCACGAAATTGGTAGCTGATACAGCCATGAAGCCACTGTGAGACTGGGTGGGGGCTCGTGAGCAGATGGCGGGGAACTGCCACAATCTTCGACTAGCGATGCATTGTTATTGTATAAATCGTACTAGTACCAGTGTATTTAATGAATCCACAGGTTAACTCTAGTTGATCCGGAACAAAGATGACCAAATAATCTGTCATCCTGTTCGAAGATGACCATATAATGTGGGAACCTACCTGTGAGATTTACATTTTTTTTATATGAATTTATATAGAAATTATATTTGCGTTAATTTATATATTTCGATAGCAATTTGTATGATGTTTAGTGGACTACATTTTTGCAATAGTCTCACAAATCAATATCTTGCACATTAGGTTTTTTTATATTATATATATATATATATTTATATATATATATATATATATATATATATATATATATATATATATATATATATATATATATATATATATATATATATATATATATATATATGTTGCACCTAGTAGCCAGAACGTCGTACTCGGCCTGCTATGCAAGGCACGATTTGCCTAATAAGCCAAGTTTTCCTGAATTAATATACTTTCTCTAATTTTTTTTCTTATGAAATGATAAAGCTACCCATTTCATGATGTATGAGGTCATTTTTTTGTATTGGAGTTAAAATTTACGTAGATATATGACCGAACCTAACCTAACCTATCTCTATAGGTTAGGTTATGTTAGGTAGCCGGAAAAATTAGGTTAGGTTAGGTAGTCGAAAAAAATTAATTCATGAAAACTTGGCTTATTAGGCAAATCGGGCCTTGCATAGTAAGCTGAGCAGTGCGTTCTGGCTACTATATATATATATATATATATATATATATATATATATATATATATATATATATATATATATATATATATATATATATATATATATATATATATATATATATATATATATATATATATATATATGCAGCCAATCAAACAACAGTATTAAGCTACATATATTAGTAATAATAATTAAGATCATATCTTATTGTACAGTAGGTGTGGTGTTGTGTGTTACTGAGGAAGTCATGGTTGTTGGGTTGATATAAAGCCATTGCTTGGTTACTGACTTTAATACTTATAAACGATCACTGTCATCTAAGACTGGTTATAATGTTGTCTTGTACAATGTTAACATTCTGGATATGAAGAGCAATATTGCGTTTACCACCTCGACCCCTATGACCTGATCCTCGTACAGTGCTTTTATTCACTAACTGTGGTTTCTTGAGTGCGGAACGACACATAGCACCAAAATGACCTAGTTTTCCACACTCATAGCACTTCTTACCATGAGCAGGACAAACATTACCTTGGTGTGGGTAGTCTCCTCCACAATTGTAACATTTATTGTTGACACCCTCTGATGAGGGTCGTTGTGACTGCTTAAGTCTTGTTTCATGACCCCATTTGTGATGTGGTTCTTGGTTCAAATTGTTGTTGGGTTTGCCATGATATCTTCTTTGATTACAGTGTCCTCCCTGAACCTTACATACCTCATCACTGTTAGTAACAATGACAGAATCGTTGTTGGCACTGCACTCCATGACACGAGCATCACGTGCAGCATCTTCCATTCGACGAGCAATATCTAGTATCTTGGTAAGAGAACTTTCATCATCAACAAGTTCTAGAGCTCTTCGAAGGAGACGTGTAGATGTGCATGTTTCAATTATTTGCTGTTTGATTTCTTTGTCAACATCAGCAAACTCACAATGAGCTGCTAAACCCTGCGGACGTGTGTACTTCAAGTTCAAGTATGTTTATTGAGATAAGCAAGAAATACATCTCAAAGGGATAGAGTAGCTTAGGCTATTTCTACCCCCCTTTACGTGTGTGGTATTGATCCACAGTTTCATTAGAGAGTTGTCTGGCTGTCCTGAAATGCACAATTTCCATTGCAGTGTTTTGCCTTGGTTTGAAATGTTCAGTTAATTTGGCTTTGGCAATGTCATTATCTTTGGCACCACCAGTGTCTTTCAGTGTGTCAAAGATGTCACGAACTCTATCACCTACATAATGAAGTAGAAAGGCACTCTTTCTTTCAGCACTTTTCTGAAACTATCAAAAAATTTTCAAACCTTTTAAGCCACTTGGTCCACCTCTATGACAGGTTTGTCTGGTCACAGTCAGGATCAAATGTAGGAAACTGAGGTATATTTGCCATTTTTACTGTATAAATGTAAACTTATCACTTAAATGTTCCTCAGAATATTAAACACTTACTGCACTGTATATGTTAGTTAAGAATTCACTGTAATTACTTTAATTCTGCAAAGCACACAAGCATTTTAATGCAAACGTTCACAACAGTGCACAATATAGCAGCAACTGACTTCTTACCTAGCTCTGTATGCGTGTGGTGTTGTTCCTACCTACAGCTGCACAGCAGTTGTTAGCAGTTGGTACAGCAGTTGGCAGCAGTTGGTGCAGCAGTTGGCACAGCAGTCAGTTTACAGCGTGAAGAATTGTAGCACAGAGCGCGTTTCGTACACAAAACATCGGGTTTTGTATACAGCATCAAAGCGTCGTTTCGTACACCGCGTCGGCAGATTCCTCAGTATACAGCTTCAGTCAGCACAGCTTGGGTAGCACACAGCATTGGTTAGCATAGAGCATTGGTTAGCATACAGCATCGATTAGCACACAGCATTGGTTAGCACGCAGCATCGGGTATGGTGCTCACGACTTCTCCTTCCTCCTCCGGGGGTGAGACAGCATGTTCTTCCTTGTGTTTTAAGCTGAACAAATACCTGCGTTCACAGTTTACCCTCGTCGCCAATGTGGTGTTTGTGTGTGGCTGAGGAAGTCTTGGTTGTAGGGTTGATATAAAGCCATTGCTTGGTTACTGACTTTAATGCTTATAAACGATTACATGACTAGTAGCTACCAAGCTTGGCGGGCGTCCTGTACGCTCTTTGTTTACCTTCCTTGGCGTCTGAGCCGCCGCACATAGAAAACGGATGGTACCGTTTTCTGTGAACATGACAGTAGGCTTAGTCCACCAGGTATAAACATGAATGAAGGCACCAAATAATCTTCATAGTTGAATCTAGCATCTACATTCCTGTACTGGAGTACCAAGCAACTGTACTGCTTCCTCTTCTATTATTCTTGTCAAAGGGCACTAGCTGTAAAGCCGGAATTCAAATGTATAACAGCTATATCAGATGAAACACTTGTTATATTATTAGATTAAGGATTATTAGACCAAGGATTAATTACCTGGGTTGAGTCGTTGCTTCATGTCCTAACCGGAATCAGTCCTATCTATCTGACACTACTGGCCAGAAATGACTTAGATAAGATTTCGAAAAGACACTTCCCATGTTTAGATGTTGACTGCATGTTGATGATTGAAGAAACACTAATTTGATCTCCATAACATTTTTTCGAAGGGAGAATTATAGGAGCTGAACTCGCTCCGAGCAACTCAGTCTAACAACAGTGGTTGACCTCCCTCCCACCACTGACGTCTGGCTTTCCTTGTCCAGATGTCAGTAATTGCTAGAAAGGTCACATTTACCCTATTTTGATACTGATAATTAAGTTAATTCAAATGAGATGTTTTTATGATGTTATAAGTCCAAAGACTGCAATATTATGAATAATTCCCAACAGAATAGCTGGTGAATTTATAGCGCTATGTGGCAATGATATCTTGTTTTCTATTGACGGAAAATTCCACTGTACTACATTTTGCATGGGTTAACTTGTGTATACAACAGCAGCAATATTATCTGCCTATTGTATTTAATATTAGTAAATGGTGTCGGGTTTTCTGACATATGCTGCTGGACTTTTCCAATTTAATATTTTTCTGTTGTCTTCTTATTATGTATTTGATGTAACAGTACTTTATTGCCATATGCATTTGTTATATCGAAATAATCGAACTACACTTTTAAATTATCCTAGTACTGGTGTATTTGGTATTTACTTTGAATCCTGTGATATTTACATCATCTTAGCCTTCCTGGGTGGTAACCTAGTTCAATCTAGTTTTCATTGAAAATATTTCCTTTTCTTCACTATATTTCTAAGCTACTGTAAAACAAATATTTTACTAGATAATGATTTTTAGGAATATAACAATTCCACTTAATTATTTGGTGTACTAATAACTTAATAAGTGGTACTGTATAGCATGTTATGGTGTAATATAGATGAGTTATACCATCTCTGAAGTCAATGACATATAAATTTTTGGGGGAATTAACAATTAAATATTAAATAATGATTATATAAACGTTTAATATTCATTTAATTTGAAGGGCTTCCTGAAACACAATTAAATAAATTTTTCAGACATTTCTGTGTACTGAAGCACTGGTAGATATATGGAAAAAAGCTAGCATAGTTCCATTTAACAAAGTGTCAGCATTGAAGACCCCTTCATTATTGACCTGTATTATTGGCAAGTATAGTAGTCAAAATAATTAAAATGAAATAGGTAGAACACCTGGAGAAAAATAATATGATAATGGACAGATAGTATGGTTCTCGATGTGGAACGTCCTGTGTAAAAAATTAACGTGGTTTCTATGATAGAGCCACAGAGATTTTACAGGAAATAGATGGTTGGGTTGACTGCATTTATCTACACCTAAAAAAGTCTTTTGACAAAGTCTCATTTAAGATGTTGTTCTGGAAACTGGAAGATACTGGAGGAGTGACAAGGAGGGTTCTAACGTGGATGACAAACTTTCTAACCAACAGAATGTGGAGGGCAGTAATCAGAAGCAATTTATCAAACTGAAGAAATGTCACAAGGGGCAAACCACAGAGTTTATTTCTTGCACTAGTAATCTTCATTGTATACATAACCAACCTATTAGAAGATATATTGAATTATAAGAATAAGCTTGCTAATGATGCTAAGATACTAGGAAAGATTAAAAACATAGAAGATTGTTATGCACTTCAAGAAGACCTGGAAACTATTAGTGTATGTAACACCACTTGGCAAATGGAAATTAATGTGAATATATAGCATGTTATGGAATGTTGAGGAAGAGAAGATAGACAAACACCCAACGTACAAATTCATCACTTAACAAAATTATTTACACAATTAAATATCAAAGAACGTTGATGTGAGGCTACTAGACATAAATGTATATAAATTTCTTTTAAGTTTAGAGAGAAACATTTAACATATAAATAAAACCCAGATAAAATATTGCACCTTCGTCTTTACTGAACACAAATATATCAATTTTCTTGTTGCCAACCCTTATATAGGGAAGGATGCCCAACTTGTCCAGTGTTGAACTAAATATTGAGCAATCTAATAATCATTTAAACATTGTGCAGACCCCAGAAAGGGTTGGATCAATACCAACACGAGTTGTGCTGTATATATAATTAGATTACTCATATTATATTATATTCATAATTACTATATTCATTGATATTTTATCTAAAACATTTTCATTTTTGAGTCTTCATTGGTGTCTCTAGTCCTTCGAATAGTGATAATGATAGGCTAGCCAGAGGTGTTCCTACAGTGACACTGGTCACCACTTAAATTATTTGTGTGATTATATATGTACAAATACAAATATTTATTCAGGTAAAGTACATATTTACTAGGTGAGATACAAAAGCTGATTGATTTATAGACAGAGCTAGTACATACAATGCCTAAAGCCAATATTACGCAAAGCGTTTCAAACAAGAAAAACACTAAGACTAAAACTTAATACTAGTTGAGATTAAAGTATAAATTGTGTTGAGAAAAAATAATACAAAAAATGAAAAAGGGGGGGGGGGAAACATGGCAGAAAAACAAAAACAAAAATACGATTTGGTCAACAAAGAGCATTGTTTAAAATCGTAGACATGGGTAGACATTTAGGGGTGAGGTAGGTTACATTGAGATAATTAGGTAGTACTTAGTTTTCATCTCAAACTGGTTGGGAGAGGTAGTTTTTAACATAATTGAGGAGGTCACTCCACATTCGAGGTCCTTTGATTTGTAAAGCATTTCTAGTTTGACTAAGTCGTGCTCTTGGAATATCAAATAGGTATTTGTTTCTGGTGTTGTGCTCATGGGATTTATTACAACCTTCTAGGAAGCTTTTAGGGTCAGGATTGACATTACAGTTCAGCATTTTGTTTATATAAAATACACATGAGACGATGTGCAGTGACTTAATATCTAACATATACAGAGATTTGAGTAAGGGTACCGAGTGATATCTGGAGCCAGAGTTAGATATTGTCCTAATAGCACCTTTGTGTTGAGTAATTAGAGGACATAAATGATTTTGGGTAGTAGAACCCCAAGCACAAATACCATAGTTGAGATAAAGATCGATGAGAGAGTAATAGAGTGTCACCAGGGCAGGGCGAGGTACATAATTTCTGATCTTAGAAAGAATGCCAACAGTTTTTGAAACTTTTTTTGATATATATAGAATGTGTCCCTGGAAATTCAGCTTGCGGTCAATGAGAACGCCAAGTAATTTGCCATCTACGTTGTTACAAATTTGGGTATTGTTAATCCTGAGATATGTTTGATTTGAGGATTTATTGCTAACAAAATATCGAAAGTTCTGTCAATTTAAACAAAACAAAAATTTATACATACAAAATTTAAAATTTTGTCAATGTAAATATACAATTCACTTTTAATGTGCCAACCCCAACGAGAGGTAGGATATTTCATAGTTACTGGATATTAACCCTAGGCTATTACTATTCAAAATTGTTTACCTCAATGAATCAGTACCCCAGATATCATCATTTAGAAGCTATGGAATCAATCAGCCACTATGGCTGATCCGCAGTAAACAAAACATGCCTTAGCAGCACTTAAACGTCACCTGACAAGACTACTCAATATATTTGAGAATTTGTCACTAGAGTCTCTAGTTGATTTTACCCATATGGAAAACTCTCCATTGGTGGCTGATAACAAATTCGATGATATGAAAAGACTGATTGAATTTTACTGAAGTAAACTACTTGCCAACACAAACACAGCAGTAAACACAACCCTGACGAAATGTAACAAATCCTGTCTTAACTGGCAATGTATGAGGATGATACTCAAGCCAAGTTAAGTCCTTTACTACACCTATTAGCTGTTCATAAGGCAACACTTAGAATAATAGTGCCTCAATCCAGTTCAACACAGTAATCAACTTTTGCTAAACTAGACGAAGAAAACTGGGACACCTTTTGGATGTCTTTTAACACTCATGCTTATTCTAAGGCAACCATACCAGAGGTGACAAAGTTCACATACCTTCAAAGCCTTATCAAAGGGGAGGCCAAGAAGGTCATAGCTAATCTGTCTCTTGATGACGACACTTATGATATAGCTATATAGATGTTGAAAGTCAATTACTACACCAAACAAATAGTATAGCTAATCTTTTCTATCAATTGGTCGATTTAACCTCACTTACCAACCGAACAGACTCCCTTCAAGACTTCATGTTAGAGTTGGAGTCGCTTGTGAGAGCCCTTAACACTAAAGTAGATGTGCAAGCTTCCGAATGGTCACTAAAGTTGAGCAACCAGAGGAAGCTCCCTTGAGATTTTTTTAGCTGAAATCTCATCTCACTATAAGACAGACACCCTATCCATAGATGAAATCTTCCAGGGATTGAGAATGACAGTCAATAGAATGAAAGCTCACAACAAAATTGAATCTGATACTGAAAAGTCATACACTGACAAATCAGGGAGACTGGCGAGTATGACAAGTAATCCAAATAAATCTAAATCTACCATCTCCAGTCCAAGGTGGAAGAAAGGCCATGTGTGCACATATGCAGCGAGTTCCTCAAAGCCTTTTATTTTTTATTTGGATAGACCAAAATAAACGGTTGTGAATCCCAAAGGTGCTGTAGACTGGAGAACGTGTGTGCTCTGCCAAGAAGGACATTTAATTAATATATCACTGCGCAAATTACCCTGATCGTACTACAGGGGGTAAAGCGACTCAAGGAGTTGTACAAACGCACAAGGTGCCTACGGTCACATGACTCCTGTACCTGTGCAGTCCAACTAAGCACCTACAATAGGTGCAATAAGGGCCAACACCAGACCGCATTGTGTGGAGACAAATTCAAAGTTCTCCAAGGCCAAGGTGGAGGAAGAGACTTCTACCTCCATGCAGTACTGCAAAGTATGACATGATATAGGTGTCCTATCCACAAAGTTAAGCAATGACTCAACTTTACCCACTACCCAATTCATCCATAAAAACAAAAGGACCAAGGTCAACACCATATTACATTTATTTCACGGGACAGGAAGCCCGATTGTATTCATTCACATTAGGTATTTATCAAGTCCCCCTCCCCTCTCCAGGGCGAATTACTGACCCCATCCAGGATGCTACCCCCACAACAAGCTGAGTGACTCCTGAGTACCTACTGGCTGCTAGGTGAACTGCTCATTAAATGAAAGGAAATATGCTCAACCATTTATGTCACCAGGGATTCAAACTTAGAAGTCTCTATTGATACAGTCCCCCAAAGTAATTCGTAATTTTGTCGCAGTCAACGAAATTCCACCTCACCTATGCTTATGGTCTAGGGGGACAACAACAAAAAATCTACAATAAAAGGGAATTAGGTTGGCTGATAACAAAATTACGTCTGATCACCTCACCAATATTGGAATATTTGTAGGAGCAGACTATTACCAGATATTCATCACTGGAAGTACAAAACAGCAGGGAATAAACTTGTTTTTGACTGCAGGAGGCAATTTGCTCACTGGCCCAGTATTGAGTCTGAAGAAAACCCCACCTGTAGACAACAAACAAGTTAACTCAGTGATGTTTGTGTGACTAGGAGAAGAACTATCATCACTTAAATTCAGTGACATGTCTGAAGATGAAATTGATTCTCCTGTACATAAGTTGTGGGGTCTTGCAACTTAAGGCATAGTCTCTAAATAACCTAGTCCAAAGGATTCCTGGACATACAAACAATACCTGGACTCAGCTGTCTACAAAGATAATCAAAACTTGGACAGGCTACCAGGAAGCTGATTCATCCTCCGCTTCCAGTAAATCATTGCATGGCACAAAACCAATTAAGGTCTCAGGTGTAGAATGAATAATCTGAGAACCTGAATTTATACCATGACATAATACAACAGAAGCTCGATAATAAATTAATTGACGTTGTAACCAATGATGACCCTAAGGAGGGACACTATTTGCCACATCACAAAGTACTGAAAGACACAGTTACTACACCTATCAGGATAGTGTTTAACTGCAGTGCTAGCACCAAACAGAATAGTGTCTCGTTGAATGACTGCCTTCAAACTGGCTCTTGTCTATCATAAAGACTGTAGGACTTGCTATTAAAGTTCCGCTTAATAACTTAAGTATACACAGCCAACAAAAGTAAGGCATTCCTGAGGGAAGGTCTCTAAGAGAAAGGCAGAAATTACACAAAGGTCCTATGGATAAAGGATCCTAATGATCCTAACAGTGAAATAATCACTGCGGGTTTGCCTCAGATTTTGTTTGGTGCCACATATTCACCGTTTCTGCTTCAAGCAACCTTAGATAAGCATTTAAAGATGTCTAATAGCTCAAATAAAACTGAAATTAGCAACAACATGTATATTGACAACTTCCAAGGAACCACCAGCAGTAAGAAAGAACAGCTAAATATATCATGAGGCCAATCAAAAGTTATTGAGAGCAAATATGCCCCACCAGTCATGATACTCTAATAATTACAACGTAAATCAATTGATGGAATCAGAATTTCCTGATTACTTGGCACTCCAGAAGATGAATATACTTTAGGTGTCAAATGGGAAACAACTTCTAATCAGTATACCATCAAAACAATGAAACCAGATACCACGAATATAGCAATGAGAAAGATATTATTGCAAGTAAGCAAGGCTTTCGACTCCTTGGAACTATTAAATCCCATATTATTTAAAGGAACGTTGATCATGCAAGAATGCTGGCTGGAGAAGATAGGCCGTGGATGATTCGCTAATACCTGCCCTCAGGAAAAATGACAACACCTAGTAAAGGATTTATGTACCCTAATGTATATTAAGTTTCCACGAAACACGTCGAATGCACAGGCAAATTCGCTCATTAAGCTATATGTAGCCAATTTAGTGGCAGATAAACTAGCAAATCTGCTCACCTCAAAGGCTAGGGTGGCACCGTTGAAGAGACAATCATTGCCACAACTAGAATTAACTGTCCAGCTGTTAGGAGTAAGGCTGGGTCATTATCTGACCAGAACCCTAAGTAATATAAATTTTGAAGAAAGAGTGGTTTGGTCAGATAATGAGGTAGTTCTTCAGTGGGTGAAAAACAACAATAGTAAAACTCCTTATGTGAGCAATCGTGTCAAGGAGATAAGAGAGTTGTCAACTAGATACAAACTCAGATATGTACCCACAAAGGAGAATCCCACTGACTATTTCTCCAGAGGCCTGACTTTAAGGCAATTAGCCAAAGCCGAGATGTGGTTAATGGACCTCAGTGGCAAGTCAGTGGTCTAAACATAATCCACAAGTCATTGTATCACAAATCACATTTAGAATGAGCCTGATAAAAACTGTTAATGATCTGGGACTCTGAATTGACCCAGAAAACTGTTATTGTTTCCCACCCACTAAAGAACTCCCTCATTTTCTGACCACACCACTGTTTTTTCAAAGTGAAGGTTAATTAATGTTTTGATCAGGTAATGAGCCAATCTTACGCCTACCAGTAGAGCGGTTAATTCTAAATGTAGCAATGGCCATTTCCTTAAACCTTAAACTGTGCAAAACGTCATGTGTGACAATGAAGGTGGGTTTAAGCTCAAAACATATTCGAATTATGTAAAAATTACTAAAAAACTTAAAACAAATCTCCAACTTATTGGCTTCAGCTTCATGAAACTTTCATCAAAATAATTTCAGAAATTGATTTTAGACGAATATTTATGAAAAAGAACGTTTTGTTGATAAAGAGAACAGTTCCTATTAACTGGAACTGATGGGTAATGCAATTATACAGAGATGAAGGAACCTGTCTGACGCACAAAGAAGAAGAATAGTAGTAAGAAGTGTCCACAAAGTGGATATACAGCTGGTGCTTTTATAGCATTGGTGAGTAATCCATAATAACACATATAATAATGAGTAATTATGTTATTATGCTTTATTTTGTTATATTTCATATAAATACATTGTCCAATGTTATTATCAGTTACTTTCAACAATGTAAAAAAAAAATTACCTATAGGTAAAGGTAAACCTATACCTTTAAAGCTTCTCCTTTAGGTTTACTCTGAAAATATGTAAATTTGATGGTTTTAGGTATAGTGGCTTTAGAGTACACTGAGTCAACAAATTTATTCTTGAAGTTATCCTAACTTTTATTCTCTGTTCCAAAGAATGTAGGAAAACTGATGGAATGCACCTTGACTTCTAGTTATGCTGTATTAGAGGAAGCTTTGGCTGTTGCCTTACACTGGTTAATTATTTTAACGAAAAGATTCACCTGGTCTGTATATAATCCTCTTACAGTGCCAGATCAGTTATAACATCGTTAAATGCAATATTAGATAAATTGATGTTGGCAGGATCGACCAAATACATTTCTATCTGGCATTTGACTTGCTCAAACTTACTTGTGGCTATGTGAAAGTATCTTTCCAGTTCAACATATTCGACTGGTGATTGCTGGAACAGATCTTGGCATTTATTAATCTGTATGGTCAAGTGATCTTTGAGACCCATGAGGGGTCCTTTTCAGTTTTTCTAGTTAAGCAATTCTGGCTGTTTAAGCCTTGTAGGGTTTATGCTTTGGTAGTAGCCTAGGGTTATATTTTCAGTCATTAGGCTACGATATCCTACTTCCTTGGAATTTAGCAAATAAATAATAGACATATATATACACAAATGATTTGAGTGATAATCAGTGTCACTATAGGTAATACCTAAAGCTAGCTCATCATTATTGCTGTTGGTTGGATAGCAACACTTCTTAAAAGTCAGGTGAAACAATTACATGAAATAAAATACACAGTAAGATAATTCAGGGAAATTAAATATATTTTTGCAAAACAACTTGTGTTGTTAATTACCAACCCCACCCTCATAGGGGTTATCTTGAGATGATTTCGGGGCTTAGTGTCCACGCGGCCCAGTCCTCGACCAGCCCTTCTTTTTTATACAAACTCCCAGGAAGCAACCCATAAACTCCCATGTACCTATTTACTGCTAGGTAACAGGGGCATCAGGGTGAAAAACTCATTTGTTTCTGCCTCTACCCGAGGATCGACCCCAGAACCCCAGGACTACAAATCCGAAGCTCTTTGAACTCAGCTATCAGGCCCACTGCACAATATTTAAATACTTGCTAGGCTGTACAATATTTTATTCAACACTAGACAATTGTGATATCTTACTCTTACACCAGGTTAGCACAATTAATTGGATTAATCTAGGTGGATCATTATTCAGTTCAGCACTAGCCTAATTTGGTCTCATCCCACATAACGGTCGGCAGATTAATGAAGTGGTACAATTATGTGCAGAAATAAAATGTTGCAATATTTAATTTGGGTTATTTGTTTTATATGTTGAATGTTTCTCTCAGTGCTTAAGAGAGATATGTACACACTTACCTCTCATCAACCTCTTGTGATATTTAATAGTATTAATTAATTTATTAGATACATATGCTGTGATTCTCGTGTGAGGTGAACTTCGTCTGGAGATATATTCTCATGGAATGGTCGTGCAGTAAGTGAATATAGGTGGCTCCTAGACGTACCCTCCTGAGATGATAATTTAAATTATTAGCTGTCTGTGCATATAGCTCAGAACTAACACCCCAATGATTATTTTCTGTTGGTTGGCATGGTTCTATGAGAGTAAAACGACTGTTGAATTGTTTGCTTTGAAGGAGTTAATTATGCTCCTAAGGTTGTAGATAATCTCAGCTGTGTTTTGTGATGGATGTATCACTGCAATCTAGGTATATTCTGGTTAAATAATGGGACCACTCTGGAGCTGTAGGTAATGTTGAATTGTTATAAAAGTTGTGAGCATTACCTCCTGGTGACCAGTATATTCTTATTTCTACCTTAGGTATGGTAGCAAGTTCTCTGGGCACTTGGCTATGTTCCACTATTGCTACCATGAACATGAGGCCTAATATTATTTAATGGCAGCTGTGGTCTCAGTCACACTTAATACTTCTGGTTATTCTGCAAACTGAGGTTGACTGAATAAGGCTACAAATGGTTACACATAGCAGTTTACTTTTGCTGCTATATTTGATAAATTATATATACACACTAGTTCTTTTGATCATAAATATGATTTAGGTACGAAGGACCATAATCATGTGTTCTAAGAGCCACTGTATGCCTTGATTTGATGAACGTGTTAATTCTGGTTGATCCGGTTCGTTGAGGACCATAAACATTGTCTGAGACGAGCCTGTTTTTGAGAATAGTCTAATTTCTAGACAATCTCAGTTTAAAGGACCATAAATATCCTCCAAATACTGGTATATTATGGATGATCTAGTTTCTAGACCATCTAGGTTCGAATGACCATAAACATGTGGGGAATCGTTACAGCAGAAGTTTATTTAATTTACGTACTTTAAATCATTGACTTATTAGTTTAATTTAATTTAGTATTTTAATTAAGAATGGACTGTATATTTAATAGTGGACTGAATTAAAAATTTATCCTACTGGGTGTTGTACTACTAACAAATTTGGGTGAGTGTAAATACAATCTAACATTGTCGCATTCATGCGAGATAGATGCGTGAATGTCACCAGCTCAGGAGATATCAGAGTCACATCCCGATAAATTACATACTCTAATCAAGTTCACCAACACCTTCGAAACGTTCAAAACCACCATCTCAAATGTTACAAACAGAGGTGACAATCAAAATCCCAATCTAGCACCAGCGATCACATATTACACATAAAAAAATTGAAGGAAATCCACAATAAAACAGTGTTTCCTATCTTTCTGCTTCGCATTCCCCGATGGAGCATAAACAAATCAAATCAAATCAAATCTTTTATTCAGGTAAGGTACATACATACAAGGTAAGATACAAAGTTGATGGATTTATAGATAGAGCTAGTACATACAATGCCTAAAGCCACTATTACGCAAAGCCTTTCGGGCAGGAAAAACATTAAAGACTAAAACTTAATACTAATTGAGTTTAAAGTTTAAAATGCGTTGAGAACAAATAAAAATAAGAAAGGGGGATCATGGCTGAAAAAGCAGCACAAATACAATTTGGTCGACAAACAGCGTTGTTTAAAAAAACAGACATGGGTTGACAATAGAGGGGTAAGGTAGGTTACAGGGAATTTATTAGGTAGTGCATCGTTTTTATCTTAAACTAGTTGAGAGAGGTACAGTCTTTAACATGGTTGGGCAACCCGTTCTCGCAAATTTATTAAGTCAATATTGACTTATTAGTTGCGTGCATAGGTGACACACTAAACATAATAGTTTCCCTTGAAAAGCTTCATAGAAAACACCGACCTTACCTAACCTACTTAGTATGTTAAAATAAGCATCTTATAGCTTCGTAATTACAATTGTTACTTAACCTATTATAGGTATAGGTTAGGTAATAATTGTAATTATGAAGCAATAAGATGCTTATCTTAACATACTAAGTAGGTTAGGTAAGGTCGGTGTTTTCTATGAAGCTTTTCAAGGGAAAATATTATGTTAAGTATGTCATCTATGCACATATTTAATAAGTCAATATTGACTTATTAAATTTGCGAGAACAGGTTGGGTTGGGAAGGTCATTCCACATTCTGGGTACCTTGATTTGTATTACAGGGCATTTCTAGTTTGATTAAGTCGTTCTCTTGGAATATCAAAACTGTATTTGTTTCTGGTGTGGTGCTCATGGGTTCTGTTACAACTTTCAATGAAGCTTTTGAGGTCAGGATTGGCATTACAGTTCAGCATTTTATATATGTATAATACACATGAGAGAATGTGCAGTGACTTAATATCTAGCATATTCAGAGATTTGAGTAGGGGTACCAAGTGATGTCTGGGGCCAGAGTTGGGTATTGTCCTAATAGCAGCTTTGTGTTGAGTAATTAGAGGACATAAATGATTTTGGGTAGTAGAACCCCAAGCACAAATACTATAGTTGAGATATGGATAGATGAGGGAGTAATAGACAGTCACCAGGGCAGGACGGGGTACATAATATCTGATCTTAGAAAGATTACCAGAAGTGTTTGAAACTTTTTTTTATATATTTAGAATGTGTCCCTGGAAATTCAGCTTCTGGTCAATGAGAACGCCAAGGAATTTGCCATCCAATTTGTTACAAATTTGGGTATTGTTTATTCTGAGATTTATTTGATTAGAGGATTTATTGCCAAATAGAATATAGAAGGTTTTGTCAATGTTAAGGGTGAGTTTGTTGGCAGTTAGCCAAAGATGGACTTTATTTAGCTCAGTATTTACTGTGGCATTTAGAGCAAGGGGGTCAGGACTGGAGTAAATGAAGGAAGTGTCGTCAGCAAATAGAATTGGTTTGAGGTGTTGGGATGCATTTGGAAGGTCATTAATGTAGATGAGAAAGAGGAGAGGGCCAAGTATGCTGCCCTGAGGAACACCGATGTTGATGGGTAGAGTGGGAGAAATTGAATTATTCACAGAAACATACTGGAGCCTGTCAGTAAGGTAAGATTTGAGGTATTGCTGGGAGTGTCCTCTGACTCCATAATGATGTAATTTAAGAAGAAGGTTTTGGTGGCTGACAGTGTCAAAAGCCTTACGCAGGTCCACGAATAACCCAACAGGGAACTCATTTTAATCAAGAGCTGCATGAATCAAGTTAATCATACTAATAAGTGCATCGTTAGTACTTTTTTTTGGGTCTGAAGCCATATTGACATGAGCTAAGTATATTGTGTTTGGCTAGATAAGAGCAAAGCTGCTTGTAGATTAGTTTTTCAAATATTTTTGACAAGTTAGGCAGGATTGATATGGGTCTGTAGTTGTTAACATCTGTGAGATCACCACGTTTGTGGACAGGGGTTACCCTCGCATTTTTTTAGAATATCTGGAAAGGTTTGGAGTTCAAGTGACTTGTTGAAGAGCCAAGCAATAACAGGGGCTAAAGATCTGGATGCTGAACCTTGAAAATCATAACCACATGGCCCTAATCGATGAGGCCATTCTAAGGAGTGTCAACAACTGGAAAACAACCTGAAACAACTGAGCCAACAACTTTAATTGATCCAGATTTTTAACACTGTGTTGTTGAATTAACAAAGTTTCAAAATGAAAACGCCATAAAAGCTCATCCAGTTAAGATTACTTTACGGCCCCTTTTCTGACGTCAAGCAATATATTCACATTCAGAGTGGCATAGCAAAAGGCCTCCATAATATCTAACAACAAAGCTAGGAACCAACCAACACTGAACTCTCTATCCATGTCAACACCATGTTCTCCGCCATCCACTACAGCCAACTTATCCGTAACCCCAAACATCAAACACTCCTCCAAACCAAACACATCAGCAATTACATCACCACAAACCAAAGAAAACCGTCTAAACACAACCTTTATCGACTGATAGTAAGACTCCTCTGTATCAACTACGATCCAATCACCGTGAGACAGCACCCACCTCCCCATCTCATGAACTACTTCTTTGGACACACCCACCTCCTCACTCACACATACACCAGGATGAACCCAACGACCCGTAGACAATCCACCTTCACCACTCGAACCATCAACTACACACCTCATTTAGGGTTTTCACCAAAACATCCCCAGTCATCTTCCTACCTTTCCAATGCAGTACTGCATCGCCAAAAAATAAATTAGCCGTTCTGCAAACGTCAACCCAACCACAACCACCATTGCCACCCATCTCCCCAGAAATAATATCTGACGATCGACCGCTATCATTCGCCACACAACTAGTGACAGATAACGTAGCAGGCATAAGAGCCTTATCAACACAAACCGCATCTACATGGAAAACACTCGATGCCTCCAAGGATTCACCAACCATCTCACTACCTCCACTGTGCACGGGTCCCACCATCGGCGGAAAATCCACTTCGGGGAACACATATGCCTGGACCTCTGGAGCATCCTGACACAGCCTCCACTTTCCCATACAGCCTGCACTAAAACAGGTATGCTTCTGTTCTTGTTAAAACATTCACTGTTCATCATTCCACCTTCAATTGTGTGGGGATATTTTTGACAATGTTCATTTCAGCAGTCCAGCTCCTGGACAGAACTCCCTTCGCAGGTCCAGATGTAAAGTGTAGTGGAAGAACACCAATCACGCTTCCGTAGCAGGAGAGCGCCCCCCACAGCACACCATCAGGCATTTCAAATGGTAGGTCACACACAACTACATAAGTCGTGTCCTTCCCCGAGGTCGTCAACCTTCACTGATCCATGTCACCCATTAACTGATGATCACAGCCTACAGTCCTGTCCATAATTCTCCTAAACGACAATTCATCCACGAATTTCAAAATCATTTACCCTTCACGGAGCTTCTTGATTCCAAGGAGGTCGACAACTGATATTATACCTCATCTTTTACTGCACAGCGTCACATAGTCAACAGAATTTGCGAATTCCAGGCACGCCGACAGTCTAACGCGCCTCTCCCACACGGGCCATTATGAAAACTGCAACAGTCAATCAAACCAACGGGTCACCGCACCCGCGCAAGATCGGGACCAGCTAGATAAGCATGAAGGTTCAAGCGCTCTAACAATTGTCTGTGCCCGACTGTAGTCAATACCGGACTTCTCAAGTCATGTAGATACACTGTGTATTATTGAATGATCGAATTGACTTGGAAGCTATTCGGCTTGTCACAATACAAATAAGGAATATGCACTTGGAAGAATATGAAAAATTTATAGTGGGGTTATTATTTCAAATTTTCTTTTCACTATTCTTTAGAACACAATTAACTTAATTTGCCTGTTTATAATATTACCAGTTTGATGAAAACTTTACAGTGAACTCCGATAATTAAATTTGTTTGAGAGACGTACATTTCAATGTATATGTATAGATTATATATAGGTTAGTATAGATGTATAGGTTAGAAATGTATTTGAAACACTTGTATATACATTTTAATATTCACTTTCAAAAAAATATTTATGATATAAAGTTCTATTAAATGTTACAAAAATATGTTTATTTATGGTAAAATACTGGATTTACTCTGTGGCTTTTACTTAATTATATTAAAGGGGAAAATTTATTAGCACTTTTTTTCTTGACAAATCCTATTGATGCTTGATTATTGTTGATGGTTCAAGCCCAGCAATGGTTTATGACATAAATTTTATGCTAGAGTGAATAACCTATAAATAACATTTTCATTGTAAATGAGCCTATAGCACCTCGTTTGGTGATTAGTTAAGTTTAACAGTAATATTGGTTTTTAACTTTGTAAATATTTACATATTTATGGTTTACATTTGACCAAGTATGGGAAACAATAATTGTATATCACTTTTATAACGTTCCTGACCAGATATAGTCTGGCACCGAGTCGAAAATCATGTATTGAATAACGCAGTAATGCTCCTTTGTCCAATTGTTCTAATAGTCTATCATGAACTGTTGCAACCTAAACATTCATCTCTGTCAGTGGCGTGTGGATTTTGACTCTAATTTCATTTAAAAATATTTCTTATTATATAAAGTAGGAGAGGTCCATGGTATTGTTAAGGGGATTGGCATTAAAGCTTTGAGCTATTACAAATGTTCTGAAAATGTTGTGATATACTTTCAGTCACAGGTAAGGCAGATAGAGCCCAGGAGCTCCACATTTCTTAGTCGTCGTGATAGGGAAAGGGGGGAAGCTTTACACAACCACACCACAGGCAGGGCCCAGCTAACACAAAACGTTGTGGCAACCTCCAATAAAGTTTCAACGGGGATGTGGGGAAAGACAAGTTGCATGTGTGTTTCAACAGGCACATGAGCAACCTTTAATCAAAGAATGGTAAAAGTATTTATTTAAGTAATAAGGTAAATGCTGCCTAGTCTAACACTAATTTCACCTTTATATATTAAAAAAATATTGTGTTCAATTTTAAATATTAAATTTATGTACATTATACATATAAATTGAGAATGCTGTGTCTTAGTTGTATGAAAGGTGTGCAAAACATTTACATTTTAATATGATTTTCCTAAAAATTGTTTTTATAACCCTATTTGCTAAATGATATATCAAATAATACTTTTTTATGTTTAAAATTATATTTATGTACTTTATGTATAATACATTAACATAAATGGAAAATGTTGCTGCATAGGTTGTTGCATAAATAGGTCTCCGTGGTGTAGTGGTAAGACACTCGCCTAGCATTCCGCGAGTGCTGTCATGGGTTCGTATTCTGGCCGGGGAGGATTTACTGGGCGCAATTCCTTAACTGTAGCCTCTGTTTAACGCAACAGTAAAATGTGTACTTGGATGAAAAAACGATTCTTCGCGGCGGGGATCGTATTCCAGGGACCTGCCCAAAACGCTACGCTTACTAATGGCTGTACAAGAATGTAACAACTATTGTATATATCTGAAAAAAAAGGTTATCTTGAGATCTTGCGGTTATTTTGAGATGATTTTGGGGCTTAACATCCTCGCAGACCAGTTCTGGACCAGGCCTCCTTTTCATTACACACCCCCAGGAAGAAGCCTGTAAAAGCTGTCTAAGTCACTGGTACCTATTTTTACTGCTAGGTAACAGGTGCGTCAGGGTGAAAGAAACTCTGCCCATTTGTTTCCGCCTCCACCGGGGATCGAACCCGGATCAATTAGAGTGCATCAAACTACCTCTTTATCACATGCATTTGTATTATAGTAGATTTTACATTAAATATCTTTGAAGTACAAGAGGGTGAGTAAACTAAGTAAGAACAAGTACATGAGTGACACTAGGTGAGTAGAAGTTGGTGAGCGCTGCTAGGTGAATACAAGTAGGTGAGTATAACTTGGCAAGCACTGCTAGGTGAATATAAGTAGGTGAGTAAAACTATAATAGAACAACGAGGAGAGTATATGTAGATGAGTACAGCTTGGCGATAACTACTAGGTGAATATAAGTAGGTGAGTACAACTTAGTGAGCATTGCTAGATGAATACAAGTAGATGAGTACAACTTCATGAGTACAACTTGGGGAGTACAATTAGGTAACCACAAATAGGTAAGTGTGGTTCGGTGAGCACAGCTAGGCTAGCAGAGCTAGGTTTGTACAGTGGTGATGGTGGTAGTTGTGGTTTATGATAGTGGTGTGGGAGGTTTAGTTGTGGAGAAGGAGAAGAGGGTGGTGTTGTGAAGAAGGAAGAGGAGGGTGGTGTTGGGGAGAAGGAAGAGGAGGGTGGTGTTGGGGAGAAGGAAGAGGAGGGTGGTGTTGTGGAGGAGGAAGAGGAGGGTGGTGTTGTGGAGAAGGAAGAAAAGGAGAGTGTTGTGGAGAAGGAAGAGGAAGGTAGTGTTGTGGAGAAGGAAGAAGAGGATAGTGTTGTGGAGAAGGAAGAGGAGGGAAGTGTTGTGGAGGATGAGGAGGAGGTCGTGGTGACAAGGAGAAGGGGATCGTGGTGTGGAGGAGAAAGAAATAGAAGAGTTGGAGGAGGAGGGGGGTAGAAGTGTGGAGGGGACCTGGCTGGCAACCACCGGCTGGGTCGGACGCTCCTGAGGTCTCTCCGCTTCTGGCTCGTGTTTACGTTGGACGATTGCCTGGTTGCTTGCCACTGATAGGGTGACGTTTGGATTTGCCATGGAGACTTCTCGGCCTTCGGTGAAGAGGACATTGTCGGCTGGTCTGGCATTTACGGTGCCGGTGGACCATCTGTTGATTGCTGTCGCCCAAGTGGACGTGCTTCATGTGCAGCTGTCGGCCTTAGTGGGCGTCCAGCTGCTTCAGGGCAACCGTGCTGTGGTCAAGTTCCACTACCAGGCTGCTGTTCAGGTGTTTCTCGGCAGTGTGAGGGGCGTCTTCACCCTTACCCTGATACTGCCGGTTCTGTTAAAGTGGTGAATCTTAGTGTCGCCTTGGCGTATGTGGTGGTGCATGATGCCCCCTTCGAACTTCAGGACGATCTTTTAACCTCCTGTTTTGAGCGGTTTGGGATTGTGTTAAGTGTTCTTTTGAACAAGGTCCTTACCGGCCACCGTGCTGGTGCCCGGCTGGTGCTCTAATTTTTTAAGAATTAAATGAATTTGTCAGAAAATTGTGTTAGAAAAAAATCCAGAGTTTTACAGTATAACATAGAGGGTACAGTGTCCTTGAGTTCGTCATATCTAAATGGTCAAACGTTTAGATCTCAAAGAATTGTACTTAAAAAGGTTACACAGTAGAACTATGGTTTCTGTATATATTGGCTTAATACCGACCAGCATTTAACCAGTAAGTGAGGTTAAAGGATGGCTCCCTTTACATTGGTGGCAGCGGTGGGATCACCAATTTTGTTTAAAAATTGCTGAAAGCTCATGCATCTTAGCCATTCGGTCACTTGTGTAACCGAATGGCTAAGGAACGTCAGCCGGGGCCCACGAACCAGATTAGCAGTTAGCCCCACAACAGTAGCGATTGAGTGGGGTTTGTGAATTTTGGGGTCGTGAAGGGCTAGTAGTACACTTTCGCGCTATCTGGAAGCGCCGGCGCGTTCGGTTTCGTCTAACGTAAACGCATAGTGGACATAAAGTTATGTCTACTTTTAAAATATTTGTATAAAATTCAATTTTAATCCGATTTCATTGGGGTTTGTTTCAAACGACGCGCCATGAAGTTCTCTTTCTCACCACTAGGCCGCCTGGCGCGTCGGCCTACCCGGTCACGTGACGGGCCCATTGTTTTCGTGTCACGTGTCGTGAGTCGATCACGCTCCCCTCGCGCGCCAAACTCGAGCATTTTTACCCGTTTCCGTGTGGATTATACCCAATTACTTCATCAAAAATGGATCAAGGTCAAGGCCCAAGCACTTCTACAAGCACTCAAGAAACATTGAGAGAACTTGGGGTGTACACATGTGGCACAATTAGAATGCTACGTGGCGCCCCAAAGGTATTGCAAGCTCTAGCCAAGGGTAAACTTCCACTGGATACCACAGTATACCGCCGCAAAGATAATACCTTCATTCTCCTGTGGAAAGACAAGCGAGTGGTTTCAATCATTACCAACATCCACAATGCAGACACTCAGCGAGTTCAGCGAAGGAAGCGAATTCGCAACCGAGACGGAACAAGTGGAATACAACAGGTAACAGTGAACAAACCGACTGCAATTTGCGAGTACAATAAGTTCATGAAAGGTGTGGACCACTTCGATCAAATGGTTAAATATTACCATTTTACCAGGAAAACTCACAAGTGGACCAAAAAGATTACCTTTTATTTCCTGCAAATGGCATTGCATAATGCCTATGTTTTGTACAAATACAACACAACTGATCGAAAAAAGCTAACATTGCTACAGTTCCACGAAGTGGCAATCTGGGCCCTATTGAACTGGGACACAGACGACTGGCCTAAAACAACATCATCATCTCAACACTTGCGGCACGCTCCAGACATAAATGATGACACAGCTCCTGCAAATGCTGACGCCATGCCAACTCCCGGACCATCTGGTGTGAGGCGGCCTTTGTTCATTACACCACCTCAAGATGAAGCAGACAACGAATCTGAACCCGACATGTCTGCCACACTGCCAGTTGACGAAACTGTTTTGTCAGATGAATCTGACTCTCCTGCAACTCCTGTTACCCCTCCAGCGAGAGGACCTGGCCGCCCTATTGTTGATTCAGAAAATCGCATGAACTACAAACTGAAACATGAAATTTACAGACTGCCCAAACGTCTCAAGTGTCATGCATGCACACGGTCCGGTAAAAGGAAGGACACGAACTATGGATTCAAGACCTGTGGTGTTGCACTCTGTGTTGTTCCCTGCTACACCAATTACCACCGGAAACAGGTGTATTGGGTGGTGAAGAAGTAACCACCCGCAACAGCTTCACTCCACCTACAAACCATCTGTTGAGCAACTTCAGGAATGAAGAACCTGAAGAAGGTGGAGAGAAGAACAAATGCTCAACTTACTGTTCCACAACCAGCCTTCCCTTGGTTAGTACACCTATTTGGTCCAAGTTTGTGTAGTATAATTTAGCTCATAGAACATTCTATTGCGAAAACATTGCCACAAAAATGAATGACATACATACAATAATAATATCAGAACAGTTAAATAAGTATAAACTTTCAAAGCAACGTATCGCGCGTGTGTCGTCCAGTCACTGTTACCAGGTAACAGTGCGCCCACTTCCCACACTCTTGCGGGTGGGCCGGGACCATTATTCTACGATTATATTCATATCATCGTGTTGGGAATTTTATTGGGAGTCCATTGATACCAAAATTAAGGCTGTAGGACAATTGTAGAGGTGATAATAATCCCAAGAGTAAAAACATTTTGTTGCTGTTGAGCTCTCACGGCGACTCATCTTCGTAGTTATTTATTTCATGCTGGTATCTCTAGCTTTTGTGACTTTTTTACTGATGTTCTTCTAGAGAATTTTATTGCGAACAAGGTGGTACCAAAATGAAATACGTAGCATGAAAACTAAGGTCAGAAAAGTAAAAAGAGTATACACATTTTTGTTTTTACGCTTAAGCGATAAAAACGCCGCGCGCACATACGGTTGGCTGAGTGACCTTCGCGGAGAGCGCAAAAGTGTTAAGAATTTGGTGGTTAAGTAGGCTGTTAAGGTTTTATTGGGTAAGGAGACCGCTCTGAATTAATTGAAATGGGTACCTAACTCGATCCCTTGCAATTGGTTCAGAGGTGTTGGGAGCCACCATACTCTCAACAGCAATTCCTTGTGGGCTGTCTGGGCAGATTTATCTGTGGGACGCCAGGGGAATTATCCGAGGGCGTTGTTAGATGACCCTAACCGCTAAGAAAAACGTTAAATTCATGAAGGTAGTTGTGGCTACTGAGGGATGGGCTAGTAAACTACTTAGCACCGATTCAATGACTAAATGATTGTACATTTAGTAGAGGTTGAGGTTGAGTCGTTTCTAGTCTAATTGTTGCAGAAAGCATAGTGCCATTCTGTTGGAATCTAGGAGGTCGCGATCCCCTAGGCTAGGTGCGGTAAGCGAGCCGGTAGGGGCGATTATAAGATTAAGTCGAGTGATTCTTTAGATTAAATGTAGTCAAATTCATATAAGTATTTCCTCTATTTTATTGTTTTTTCTAGGTTTTAAAGTCTTCCCTTAATTTCAGTGCCCCCTGTGGTTTTTAAAATTCCCCCCGAGTGCTAAGTGTTCCCCCTGAAAATAGTCTATGTCCACAAATATTTTATTTCTGTTCCAGTAGAAAATATTCTAAGTCAGATTTGTCAGGTGAGATTTCTAAAGGGTGGTTAATCCTCTGGGCTTAGTACTTCATGTCCGGTTAGTAACTGTGGGTTGAGTGAGTTTATTTAGTTATTAAGTAATAGGTATTTTGTTGTAAATAGTTTGAACGTTTTAGTGGAAAATTTTGTTAAAGTAAATTGTGTGGTGGAATTTTGTCAGAGTCCACTTGGAAAAATTTGGGTTAACTGAGGTTAATTTGAATTTGTGGGTCACGGGTAAGATCCGGATATCATTAGGATTCCCTAGTCTGTGGTAGTAACGTAATTCTAGATTTCACATTAGGAATGTAGAATTAAATTTACAAAAAATAAGTGAAATTTTTGAAAAACTTGGGTGGAAAAATTCTAAGTCCAGTTTTGTCTAAAATCTGACTTTTTGGTGAAAATTCGAATTTTCATGTCTAGGGAGTGTTCCAGGGCCAGTATTATTCTCTAAAGCACGCAAGTGACATAATTCTGGTCTTAAATATCAGGTATTGGTAATTAGATTTTTGCTAAGTTAAGTGATATTTCGAAGAAAATTGTGTTGTGAATTATTTTCAGAGTCCAGTCGTCTGGAAACTCGGATTTTGGTGATAATTCGATTTCGTGGGTAAAGTGAACGTCCGAGATATAAGTGGCAGAACATCCGCCTTCGTCCTTGTCAGTAAAAGTATTATTGTGTTAACATCAGTGATGAGAAAATTTATTTTTGCCAATTTATGCGAGTTTTCACGATTGGTGATAGATTTTTTCAGAGTCCAGTTTGGATGAATACCTTTGATTTTTACGAAAATTCGAATTCAAGGGTATTGAGAACGCCCGAGGTGTCAGTGTGGTTCTGTTGACATCGCCAGTAATAAGATAGTGTGTTTATATCGGGGAAGCGAAAATTAGTTTTTTGTCGAATTAAGAGTTTGCAACATTTTAAGTGTCAGAAACATTTTCAGTCCAGTTTGTGAGAAAACGCAGTTTTTGATGAAAATTCAAATTTTCATGTCATTTGACCGTTCCAGGCCTAGTATTATTCTTAAGAGCACGCAAGTAATGTAATGATAGTCTTAACATCAGGAATTTGTAATTAGATTTTTGCCCAGTTAAGGAATATTTTCGAGGAAAATTGTGTTAGAAAAATTTTCAGAGTCCAGTTTGTGAGAAAACGCAGTTTTTGGTGGAAATTCGAATTGGTAAGACAAATGCATGTCCCGGGTGTCTGTGTTATTCATTAAAGGGTGTTATTAACGTAAATCTTGTTTTCTACTTCAGAGATAAAAATTAGATTTTTAAGCGTTTAAGTAAAAAAAAACGCGGGACTTGTGTTATAGCGCGACGGAACGCTCCTTCAATAGAGTTAGCGGCCACTCTGTTCCCTTCAATTTTATCTAGTGTACAAGTGTAAATCATCAT
Source organism: Procambarus clarkii (assembly GCF_040958095.1). Lineage (NCBI taxonomy): Eukaryota > Metazoa > Arthropoda > Malacostraca > Decapoda > Cambaridae > Procambarus > Procambarus clarkii. Next base: position 7,462,078 of record NC_091210.1, on the reverse strand, counting down.
TATTAGTCCATCACGAGTGCGGCATGTTAGTTAATTTATTTTTGTTTAACTTTTTATGAAAGTAATATTCTTTAATTCTTATAGAGTACACATTTTAGTTTTAAATAAAGTGGCCGAGGAGTCCTTCAGAAACAGACTAGTGTGTGGCGTGCTTCTTCTTAAATTGGTTCTTTATTTAAAACACTACGCACAATTAATCTACTTAATTTATTGTAAACTTGGCTTAATTCTGGATACAGAACTAGGCGACTGGAAGATTTTTCAGGGGTCATTTAAATTTAGCTTTTCAAGCATTTTTTTTTTATTTTTGTTATGGAGACGCGAGGTGTTAATATTTCGCATGGAACGGACGATTGGGCATATAGTTATAGAAATTTCTGAAGATGTGCGTGGGTCATGGATACACAATGGTGTCGACCCAGTCTCATCCAACCCCACCCCTGCCTACCCACCCCAGCCACAGCCTATACCCTCCCAACCCCTGCCTGTATTCCCACCCCAGCCACAACCCACCCCCACCTGCCCACCCCAGCCTCAACCCATCCCCACCTGCCCACCCCAGTCTCAAACCTCCCCCACATACCCACCCCAGCCCATCCCCACCCAACTCCTGCCTGCATGCTCAACACAACCTCAACCCCTCCCTACCTACCCACCCCAGCCTCATCCCACCCCCCACCTACCCACCCCAGCCTCATCTCACCCCCACCTGCCCAACCCAGGCTCAACCCACCCCCACCTACCCATCCCAACCTCCACCCACCCCCACCTAACCACCCCAGACACAGTCTATCCCCACCCAACCTCTGCCCGGATGTTCACAACAGCCTCAACCCATCCCCACCTACCCACTCCAGCCTCAACCCCTCCCCACCTACCCAACCCAGCCTCAACCCATCCCCACCCACCCACAACCTATCCTTACCCAATCCCTACCCATTTACCTACCAATCCCCACATGCCCACTCCAGCCTCAACCTTTCCCCACCTATCCTCAGCCTATCCCCTTCAAACCCCTACCCGCATACCCACCCCCAGCCTCAACCCATCCCCACCTACCCATCACAGGGTCAACTCATCCTCACCTACCCACCCTAGCCACAGCCTACACCCACCCAACCCCTGCCCGCGTGCTCAACCCAGCCTCAACCCATCCCTACATACCCACAACCTATCCCTACCCAACCCCTACCCATTTATCTACCCTTGCCCGTATGTCGGCCCCAGCCTGGACCCACACCTACATACCCACCCCAGCTACAGCCTATCACCACCCAACCCTTACCCGCATGCCCAACCCAGCCTCAACTTCTCCCTACCTACCCACAACCTATCCCTACCCATTTACCTACTCCTGCCCGTATGCCCACCCCAGCCTGAACCCACCCCCTACTACCCACCCCAGCCACAGCCTGTCCCCACCCAACCCTTGCCCGCATGCTCAACCCAACCTCAACCCCTCCCCACCTACGCACACCCTACCCCTACCCAACCCCTACCCATTTACCTACCAATGCCTGTATGCCCACCCCAGCCTGAACCCACCCCTTCCTACCTACCCCAGCCACTGCTTATCCTTACCCATCCTCTACCCATTTACCCACCCCAGCCTGAACCCACCCTGCACTACCCACCCCAGCCACAACCTATCCAAACCTAATCTTGTCTCCCTCAACCTCTACCCATATACAAGCCCCCCTCAACCCCACCCCACTCAAACTTCCTCTCCTCAACAATCCGCCATCCACTCTTCCCCCTTTCAATTCCTCCCCATCAACCTTCCTTTGTATCCCACCTCTTACCACTCTCCCTTTCCCACTCAACCCCAAATGCCCTTCCCTACTCCCTCATCCCCCAAAGTCCCTACTCTCCACCCCTCACTTCCCTCTACCTCCCCTCCCAGTGTTGCAGCCCAGGATGCTGCTTGTAAAAGAAGTAAGCGGGCGTCTGGTGGACGCGGTATTATTATTGAAGTGTGCTGGAAGTGTTATGGCCGAGGCCCTTTTAGGAATTCATGTTAAAACGTAGGGTTTAAGGTAAACCCGGGACAGGTCGCCTCTAGTGATGGTAGGCCTACCTTTGAGGTAAAGGTGGACGGTGTGAGATTGACAGTTTTTGTGGACACCGGTAGTCAAGCAACTCTCATTAAAACGTCAGCCTTCAGCAAATTTAAATATGCACGCATTAAGCGTAGTGAAAAAAATTAAAGGCTGTAAATGGGGATAAGAGTGATATCTTTGGTCAAGGTACCATTAACTTTAGAATTAATGGGGAATTGCAACCGCATACATGTACGATCGTTGAGAATCTTGATTTTCCTGGAGACATCCTCGTGGGGTATCGATTTTCTGTATCGGTTTGATTACTCCTTATCTGCACAGAAAGGGGCAAGGAAATGCAGATTGCAGTTGGGACAGACTTCCTACCCAGTGGAGATGATCGATCATCCCCCAGTTGTAGCTTCCATTAAGAGGAAGCAGAAATATAACGCCCACTACCCAAAGTTGATTTTCAAGTCTCTTCCAGACACAGTTAAGAGGTCATGTGGGTTACATGTACTGATTAAGCAAAGTTGCCCACCACATTAAGTTACATTCATTACAGTAGCCGTGGGACGTCACATCCTGCTAGGTACCACCCTTCAGGTGGCTGGAAGATGTGATAGGTTATTAATTCCCCATCATCTAATTGTGGTGCTTGATAAGGGTGCACTCATTTCCGTCGTCAATCTCTCACATAAGACTTTTCGCTTCAGGGCAGGTGATAGGGTATCTCAGGGAACTATGCTGAATGACACAGAAATTTTTCACCATGAATCAGCTGAGACGTCAACTGTCACAGCACAATGTAGTGCTTTAAATATGATAGACAATAAGACACCATCAAAAATAAAGAATGAGACAGATGTTTCAAGTAACAGACAGGATATAGATAAGTTAATCTCAGCACTCGATTTGCAACATGTTCCGCAGACAGATAGAAAATTGCTGAGGGGAATTTTACGTAAATTCCCAAAATTGTTTGCAACAGAGGATGGTCAGATTGGTCTCCTTGATAGGATTGAGCACACCATTCTAACAGGTGATCACGTGCCTGTTTATATTTAGGCAGTGGAGGTTGCCGGAACAGACTAAGAATACTATCAGGGATGAGTGCCAGAAGATGTTGAGATAGGACGTGATAGGACCTGGTACGTCACCGTGGCTGTCTCCTGTTGTGTTAGTTCGCAAACCTGATGGTAGTTGTCGCTTTTGTGTGGACTATCGGCAGGTAAACGAAATAACTAAGGGTGACGTCTAGCCCTTGCCCCGAATTCAGGAGATAATAGATCATTTTGGAGCTGCTAGTTTATTTTTCTACTCTCGATGCTAAGTCGGCATATTGGACAATAGCAGTGTCTGAAAAAGACAGGGAGAAAACATCTTTCTCTGATGGCAGGCATACTTACCAATTTCGCAGGATGCCTTTCGGCCTAAAGACAGCACCTTCTTTATTTCAGAGAGCCACTAATTTTATCCTCAGCCCAGTTTTGGGAAGGCATTCGTTAGCGTACCTGGATGATGTAGTAATCTATTCCAGGACGTTTGATGAGCACTTACGAGACTTGACTGAGACTTTGACCTTGTTAGAGTGAGCGGGTTTTAAATTAAGTGTACAGAAATGCACCCTGGCAACTCAGAAATGCAAATTTCTGGGATTCCAGGTGAGCACAGACGGTATCAGGCCGGACGCTGGCTCTTGCCGCACCATTGCAGAAATGCCTACTCCAAAAACAGCAAAGGACGTGCACAGGTTTCTGGGTGCAGCCGGATACTTTCGTCATCACATTGAGGGTTTTGCAAGAACATCAGCACCCTGGCCAATTTAACAAGGAAAAATGTAAAGTTTATTTGGAAGCCAGAAAATGATGTAGTCTATGCTAAAATGAAAAGTCACCTCAGTACAACACCAGTATTGGCAGTGCTTGATTTTGATAAAGAGTGGGAAGTACATACAGACTCGAGGGGTATAGCTATTGGTGGGTGTTTGATGCAACGATATAATGAAAATTTCCCCCATCCAGTGGCCTATTTCAGTAGGAAGGTCAAGGGACCAGAGGTTCCTTATTCGGCCACGGATCGAGAGGCTCTCGCAGTGGTAGAGTCAGTTAGATATTTCGAACCATATCATTTTCAACGCTATTTTGTAATCTACACTGATCACAGAGCATTAACACACATTTTTAAGAAACGTACAAAATGCCCACGGATGTCACACTGGTCTCACGAATTGTTTACACACTCATTCCAGATCCTTTACAAGCCTGGACTGTCACATGTTGTACCGGATACATTAAGCAGAAACATTGCTGCTATTAATGTAAATGTAAATATCGAAAATATTTCCAGTGTTAAAATGAGGGAATTCCAGATGAGCGATCCTAGGGGGAAAAATATTATTGAATATTTGGGAGGGGGAAATTATCCGTCCAAAAATCGTAAATTGCCAATACATGAATTTGAGTTAAAGGATGGAGTACTATATTATGTAAATAGTCAGGCAGATCGAGCAGTTTTCCATCCAGCTACTTATTCCAAACGAATTAAGACCGGCAGCATTGAAGCTGGCACATGCATCTAAGGTTGTAGGTCACCCGGGTATCTTTAAAACTCACTTGAAAGCAAAATCTCTCTTTTATTTCCCAGGTATGTTGTCAGCAGTAATTAAGTACGTAAAGACTTGCTCCAATTGCCAGAGGAGGAAAGGTGCTCTTAAGGTACAAGCCTCACTACAGGAATTGCCAGAGATTTCAGAACCGCTAGACCGAGTGGGGGCTGATTTGTTTAATCTCCATTGCAGCCATTCAGGCAATTGGTACATGTTGGTATTAGTGGACCATCTGTCCAGATACACCACCTTGATAGCCATCCATCAAAAGTATTCTCGTACTGTTGCCCGGGAATTTTTTAATAGATTTGCAACTGTATTTGGGCCGTTTAAAGTTTTTTATTAATTAATAAAGCAGACCCTGTCAATTTTGTCATAATGGGAGTATTTGAGGATCAGGTGGAAAAAACTGTCCACAATAATAAGTTGAAGATTTATCATGCTAGGGAGGAACTAGAATTGCCTTCAGCAAGTCTAGTAGTTCCTGACCCAGCAGAGCTGACTGATTACTCAAGTTATGAGTCAGATGGAGAGAATGACCCTCTGTCATCTCTCATCAGTAGTTAAGTGCACTCTCGTCACCCGATGGTAACAAGATCTCGCACTGTACAGTAAAGGTTAAAGTAACTCCCTTAGTTAGTATAATTTAGAATTCATTTAGATTTTCCTGTTGAGGCAATAATGATGTAGATTTCTTAACTGTACTTAACTCAGATAGCAGCCTTTAGATAGCTCAGATAGCTCTGGGGTTTCAAATTTCCAACAAACCCAGAGTTATATCCATGCTTCCGCTATGTTGTTGTCTGTCTTTTCCCAGGTCTGATTTGTACACCTGCCCAGTTGCCCCAGCCACACGTGAACCCTATCTGAGAAGATCAAGGGGGAGGCACGTTACACAAAGTCCTCCCCCACCAGACCCAATAACTAACCACATGATCACTCAGGGTTGGTGACAATACACCAGTCATCCAGCCAGCGCCTTACGTCACTAACGAGGCTGTTTTGGCTCAGTATGCTGTCTACAAGGATGCAGTCACCAGATGTCAACGTTTTACATCATCGGTAGTCGTTGTCTCGACGTCATCACTACTCACCAGCTGCGTCGTCATGATTGAAAGCGGACCGGAAGTAAATGTAGGAAAATCGAAGAGAGAACCAGCATGTAGCTGTACTAATTATTCTCGTCTATGGCTCCATGGTTACGTCGTCTATTGTAACGCAAGCGGAACGAGGCGGACCGACACGGGCTCCCTACAGAGTATAGTCGACTCGCCATAGAAGGGGGCCACAGCCTCCCTCGGCCCAAGGTTAACTGAACAAGGGTATACACGCATGGTGTTTACGGTCTAGTAGTCTGGTGTCATCAAGAAACGCCTGAGATGAAGTGAACCATGGTGAGTGAAGATTGGGAGCCACTTGTGTTGTCAACACGCCACCCACCTCTGTGCTCTTCTGCAGCTACCTCTGTCACGAGACAGAGTTGTGCGTCAAAGTCCTACACTCTCGCGGTTCAGCTGCTGTTTCAGTCTCTTCTATCAAGACTGTTTTGTGGGGTACAAGATGAGTAATGAGTCGCGTCCTGTTAACAAGGTTCACCCGACCGGCGGCCGCCAATCACGGGCTGTCACTGGTCACTTAACACTCATTTCTAGAACAGTCTGTTGTCCTTCAGCGGTAACTGGTATGAACTACAATAGGATCAAGATTCTCTACAGTCAACAACTGATGGTCGTGGAACTACTATCAACTAATCGTCAGTCTTCTAACATCGATATTTTTTTTTTTTTGGCGTTTATGGTCAATGGTGGAAAAAGAAAAGTAAATGTCATCTCTGCTCTATAATATTAACGTAATGCTTCTGAATACCTAGGAGCATGAGTCTGGAATAATAGCGTTTAAATGTTGAAACCAAGCAAAAAAGTCATTAAAAATTCTGGAGGAAGGAAATATGAAAATTTCTGTTAAATATCACTGTCTATTGAAAATCTATTGCACGGCGCCTAGAACATAAGATACTATGAAAAATTTTGTCATGTCGTGTTCTGTGCTTTGAGAGCAAGAGGGACGAACTGAATAAACAATTGACACTCTTAGTGTGTATAGTTTTTTATGTAATTTCAGCTAAGTACTGTGAAAGTAGGCGTAGTGTTCATTAATAATTGATATTGTGTTTGATTGTTTAATCTTAGAGAAGGTCATGTGGACCTTAAATATTTGAATAATTGGGCGAGTGGAACACCTGGATGAACTTTGAGGAGTTCATTGTTCCTCTCCTGAAAGACTGAGATTTCAGTCTTTGTTTAAATTCGTGTTCTACATGGAGCACGCTTTTGGTTGAAGGATTAGGGATATTACATTTAGTTTTATCAGTTCAGGGATAGGAAGTTTATTTCTCAGAAATTGGGAAGATTACTGGGCTGTCAACAGCATAGTCGAAATTCATGTCCCTGGATTTTTTAATTGTATATTAAAGATTATTGTTATACAACCTGCTGGTTGTCACTGATGATTAGATATGATTGTTTTTGTTATTTTTGGAGGCTTTGGTTCTGATTGGTAATTGTAGAGTAGGGGATTTGGGATAAGAAACTGCATGCTAAATAGTTTAACACACAGTTTCTTAAGTACTTGAGCGAGGGGGTTGTAACAGTAGGACTGTTAATATAGAAAGTCCATAAGATCTAACATGAAATGTTTTAGTCACTAGAAGGGAGGATATGAATGTTATAAGAATATTGAAAGAGAGTTGGCAGTAAGTGACCTGACTAGTACGCCTGGGTCAGCCCAAGGGATTAGTCTCATGTGTAGACGGTAGCTCCACTCGCCCCCCATGACGAGTCATCAAACTAGGAGAATTATGAAAGATATTACAGAATTAGGAGGAATTATCAATCATGGTCAAGTTCTTACAGTAAAATTAACGTCAATTGAGATTAATGAATAAGTCTTGTATGTTAGCAAAGAAGCATATAACTTCAGTAAGATCTGAAATAGGTAAACATATTTCGTCACTGGAAAATAGGTATCTACCCTTCTTGTTTGTTAAATCATGTAAATTAGTGAAATACAAGTGCTACCGAATATTGTAATTAACCTGGCTCGAGTATTTAGATTATTCTTAAGTGTACTATCCCGTTTTTTGCTTTGGGTACTCTGGCTTAAAATGGTTAAAATAAATGGTTTTCATGACGTTTTGAAACCTTAGGAGAATTTGCTACTCTCCTAACCTACCAGTGGACGCAAAACTTGGTGCTTTGGGTCCATTTCTTTTGGAAAATGAAATTCCATTTTCTAGTACGGCAATTTTTGGCCGTAATGCATATGATCGAAAAGGTACGTTCTTCTTAAGAGAACAGGTTGACGTCCCAGATACCCCTATCCGCTCTATAGTGGGATGTGATATCTTTTTACTTCACCACAGACAGGACAGTGAATGCTGTTCAAGAGGTTTCAAATGTCTCCCTCGTCCCATTGTGTTAATAGTTGATAGTGAAGTCCCAGGTCTCTACAACCCCCCCACTCCCCCAACCAGAGAACTCATGCAGAGGAGGTGTTTTTATGATATTTATATAAAGGGATTTTGAATAATATGATAAACTGTCCATCAATTCATGTATGAATTTAGCTTTACGAATCGATACTTTTGGGTTTACCACACTACCATTGAATCCTCTGTTATTTATTAATGTTTAAGAATGATTGAGATTGCAGCTGATGGAACCCACAGATCCCAGACATCTTCAAACACAATAATTACAAGGGTAAACCCTTCACCTTCAGGTCAACATCATTTCTGAGTCAGGCTTCTTCAGACATTGCTTATCCAGGCGTGAGTGTTGAGTTCCCCTCACCGCTAAACCTGCAGGTTACCCATTCTGTCTAATGGTTCCCTCTGTCGTCACACGTGGATCCACATTAAAGATTATATTCAAGCAAATTAGTCGCCTTAACGTCATAAGTTACTTGTACTGAAACGTAATAAATGAAGGTTGAACATGATAGAAGAACACATAACATGTTAAGGCTGAACATGATGAAGAACACATAACATGTTAAGGCTGAATATGATGAAGAACACATAACATGTTAAGGCTGAAGATGATGAAGAACGCATAACATGTTAAGACTGAACATGATGAAGAACACATAACATGTTAAGGCTGAACATGATGAAGAACACTTAACATTTTAAGGCTGAAGATGATAGTAAACTACTTAAAAAACCTAACTAATGCTTTCTTATCTTAAATCACAAGTCGTTACTCTGATTCATACTAGATAAGTTTAGATTCTGAAAATACATAGGTAAATATTGTTTTGGAAACATGAGTTATTGAAGTGATTACCAGACAACATAATAGACGTTGGATTGCAGGATTGTTGCAAGCGAATGGAAGACATATATATACTGTCACGTGAATCCCCTGCATAGCAGTGGAACTGCCTTTTCCCTTCACCTTCAATGCCTCTGCACTGGAAGTCTACATCTACACCAGCCCAGATGAGTCATCAGTCCTGCCACCTCTCCATACCCCCAAGGGCCAGGCACGGCCTGGCACGACTCAGAGGCAAGCCCGGCGCGTCTGCTAACCGATAGTTTGCCCCCCACAAACAAGCAGTTAGCCGCCTTCAACTGACAGTGGTGCAGCTCAACACAAAGGCACCGCCAGCCACAAGGAGCAGTTTGCTAGTTGACCAGATGTTCACCTTGTGTTGACACTGGAGGAGTCATCACTGCCGAACTATATAAAGGGTGCTGCCTCCCTGGAGAGCCAGTCTCTCCCTTAGTGCTCTAGGATCACCTTGGTGTCTCTCACCCGTCGTCCACCTCCAGCCAACGCCGTGTGACTGATGCCATGGTGGTATGGTAGCTGTCTTCAGTACACCAGTATATCTTTATGCTTTTATTCATTGCTTATAGTTTATTTTTGTATTAATGTCATTTTAACTTAACTTGCATTTTATTTTATTTTATTTGTATGAGGGAGAGCCATACCATCTTGGTTCAGTATAGCTGCGATACCACAACCCGTCACAAAAATTTGGGGGCCTGTCCTAGGAGCTGGTCTGAGGAGCTGTTCCTAGTTATCCTTGCTTAATGTTGTGTTTAGCTGTTATACTTGGCTTTTATACTTTGCATTTTTTCAAAATTCATTTTGAGATTTACATACTGGTAACTGAACGCATCTACTTTAAAGGTATAGCAATTTGTGATCTGTTTATTAAATTGACTTTAATTACGTGATGTTTTATACACAAATTCGTGCTCGTAATGGTTAGTCTTCTAAGCTATTACTATATCTTTTGTCCACATTGATCTTGTCCCAACAGAGAGGACTCACTCAGGCAGATCACCCCCTCGGGTACTCATCAGGTACTTTGATTTGTCTTCGAACTATTATGTTCCACATTGTATTACGAACTTTGGAGGAAGTATTGAACTAGAGATCCTTTCGCATCCAGAACTGTTATACATTCGGGACGTGTATAGCCGTTCCGGTCACAGTGGTGAGACTCCCTGTACCTCTATGCCTTCGTTTAAAGTTCTTGATTAACTGCTCAGTTAGGGAGTTTACTATTCTTTTACAAAGCACAAGGAACAGTAACTCTGCAGTTAATTATCTAGATTCCAGTAGGACAACTCTTGCCCTTATCGTCAGTAGAGTATAGGGTACAGACATCCCTACATCCTGCTTATATTTTACTACCTCGAAACATTCGTTTATATTGTTTCTCCAAGTCCTTACTAAAGTCAAAGACTTAGTTTTATTTCAGATTAATATATATAGTGTAGTTATTTTTCTTGTAAATTTATTGTTGCCTTACAGGATAGTTACTTACGTACAGTGTTGCCAGTTATATAACAACCATTCTCGTGCATATTGCCACATCACTTACAAGACAGTCTAGTAATCCTCACTTATTGGTTTGCCTGCAGGGTTCTCGCATTTTTCTTCCATTGATATTTTGCTTTTATATAATATTCCATATGTTTAGGTTAGCCGCATTTCGTGCTAACCCGGAGGAGGAGCTCCAAACATTAATTCGTGCTACTAGAGCAGAATTAATCACCCTTACTACTGAATACCACATCACTCCTCCCCATGGGGTCACCAACGCTGGACCATTCTCAATCGTCTTGAGAATAGTCCAGGACGGACCGAAACGTCGTCGTCACTTCACCTTCTAGTGTGTGGTCTGGTCAACTCACCAAAGCTAAGCTTCGTAACCTGATTATTGACCATCTTGCAGACAATGATCTTATTACTCCAGAGCAGCAGGACCAACATAGAGTTGCTGATAAAACCACTCTCACACATGAAACTAAAAATCTAGTTAGCACAACTAGAAGCTGCTGCCGATGAACGCAAACGGGAGATGAGACGACAAGAGGCTGAATTAGCCCGTGAACGTGAACGAGAACAACGCCAGCTATAACTACAAGAAGCTGAAATACAACGTGCGCGTGAACAAGAACAATTCCGGCTCTACGACCAAAAAGCTGAATTAGAACGTGCACGTGAACAAGAACGACTCCAGATCCAGCAACAAGAAGCTGAACTGCCACGTCAACGTCAAGAACAAGAAGTTGAACTGCAACGTCGAAGAGAAGTAGAACTACTGCAAATCCTAGCTCAAGAGCTTCACCTCAAGAGACAACAAGAGGAGGATGGAGTTGGCATCACAATACGCTTGGAACAAGGTAGATCTGACACCGCGCTCGAGTTCCGGCGCCAGGAGTTAGAACTTGAAAGTACCCACCTCTCTCAGTGCCGTGAAGCAGAAGCCAACTTACCGGTATGTTTTATGCCTACAGATTGTATTAAAATGATGCCGCCTTTTTTAGAGGCAGAAGTAGATTCATTTTTTGTGTCATTCGAGGCCTTGGCCACCTGGTTACAATGGCCTAGGAATCAATGGTCTATACGTCTCAGGTCACACCTTACAGGAAGAGCTGCCTTAACACTCAGTACTCTTGCAAACAAGATTGACTACGATGTACTCAAGCAAGACCTTGACGCCTATCTACTCTCCGCTGAGAGCTACCGACGACGCTTCAGGGACTATATAAAAACTCAGGCTCAAACCTACGTGGTTTATGTGCAGACCAAAACCAGGTATTTTTTAAAATGGTTAGAACCAGCTCAGGTGACCACATTCCAAGAACTTATCAATTTAATACTGATGGAAGAGTTTACCCGCAGAGTACCAAACCCCATACGCCTATATCTTGCAGATAAGGGAGAGACGAACCTCAGTAAATGTGTACAGTTAGCTGATACTTACAGTTTAATTCATAAATCTTATGACTCAGGTTGCAGTAAACCTTCTTGGTCCAGTCAAGCTTCACCTAAAGTAAGTCGTAAAGACACTAACTATGCACTTTACTGTCGTTACTGTAGAACATATAGACATCTTATTGACCAGTGTCCAAATCCTACACTACTAGTGAAACTAGTACAGTTTCACCTAAGCCAAAGCATCCACCCACTAAGCCTACCAAGCCTGTACGACATGTAAATGTTCCTGTTAGTGATCTTGCTTTATTTGACAGTCATGTGTATCCAGGAACTGTGTCAGCCAATGGTGAAAATTTCGAGGGTAAGAGCCCAATACGCACTTGAGGGACACGGCTTCGCTGCAGTCTATTCTACTAAAAGCCGCTGCACCTCAAGTCACCTAAACTGGAAAAACTGCCCTGATCACTGACCTCAATGCAACTGCACCATACCCGCTGGCCACAGTCTACCTGGAGTGTCCATTCATTCGTGGAAAGGTCCAAGTTGCTATTCGGGAGAAACCTTTTCCCATGCCAGGAATTCCACTTTTCCTGGGCAACGACTTGGCTAACCAGCAAGATTCCACCAATTTGATCATCTACGACAAACCCCGGGTATGTGACTCAGCCACGGAAGAAGATCCCGCAATGACTTTTGCAGCAGAAGAGGAGGTAACTGTGACAGAAGAATCAGCAGACATCTCCCAGCCTGTTCTAGTGACTACCCGTGCTCATGCCGCTCAACCACAACAAGTAGCAGCAGCTGTCCCTCAAGACGTGTGAGGCCTCCCTCCTAATCTCAACCAGTTGGAGTTCCGTAAGTTACAACAAGCAGATTTGTCACTAACTCCTTTTTTCTATCAAGCACAGATTAAGACCGATGTCATTACAGGATTTTATATAGACACTAACCAATTATTGTATCATAGATACAGACCCAGTAAGCTTAAGGCAGAGGATGATTGGGCTGACGTGAATCAACTAGTAATTCCAACATCATTAAGAAAAGATATATCTTTAGCTCATGGCCCAATGTCTCATTATGGGATCTATAAAACTTATAATGCTCTTTTACAAGACTATTTTTGGCCAGTCATGGCATGAGATGTCAAGATCTATGTTACCAATTGCCATACCTGCCAAATGGGAGAAAAACCAAATGTAGGTATTCCCAAAGCACCACTTATTCCTATTTCTGTGCCTTTTGAACCTTTTACCAGGTTAGTAATCGACTGCGTTTGGCTCTTACCAAAAACCCACGCAGGCAACATGTACATCATCACTATAATGTGTCCTACAACCAGGCTCCCAATAGCAGTTCCCGTTGAGAACATTACGGTTGCTACAGTTGTCAAGCATCTGTTGAAGATCTTCACTCAGTATGGTTTCCCGAAGGAGATACAAAGTGACTGTGGAACTAATTTCACCAATGATTGTTTAAGAGAACCCTTCAAGAATTTAACATCACCCCAAGTCTTGTCTAGTCCATATCATCCTGCATCACCGGGATCTCTGGAACGTAGCTATCAAACCATGAAGTCTTTGTTAAATAAATTTTGTATTGATACTGAGAAGGATTGGGATAAGCAATTAGATCTCCTTAAGTGTATTATCAGAAGTCTTCCTAATGAGTCCCTTGGAGTATCTCCTTATGAGATGCTCTACGACCGTAAGTGTCGTGGTCCTCTTAAAGCTTTTAAAGATTCCTTGACGTCAACCACCTTCAGTGATTCCCTTAATGTGCCTCAGTTCCTAAAAACTTGAGACATAAACAATTACATAAGTTTGCTAGTGATAATTTACTGATCTCCCAACATAAGATGAAAGCACACTTTTACAAGAACACTAAGGTAAAAAAGTTTAATGTGGGAGACGTCGTTCTAGCCTATTTTCCTATCCCAACCTCTCCATTTAAAAGTAAATTTTCAGGCCTTATCGCATCAAAGAATGCAAGAACAACAACAACTACATTCTAGAGACTCCGGACCGGCGTCGCAAGACACAACTCTGCCACGTCAACCTGCTCAAGAGTTATCAAGGTAATCCGCCACCAGTGTTATTATCTGTATCTGTTTTTACCGAGATGTATCCCAACAGTGATGCATACCATGCTACCTCTCCATCCGATGGTAAAAATAACATCAAGACCATAAAGTCTAACAGTGAGATTTTAAAAGATCTTCCCAAATACCTAGAACATTCTAACAATAGTGCTCATTTAATTAAATTACGGTCTATGCATAAAAAAACTGTTTCAAGACACTCAAAAGGAATGTAATTGAGTGCAACATGATATCCAGCTGCTTCCTGATACAATGCCCATCCGTCAACCTTACTACCGCATCAGTCTACAGAAGAGAGAAGCCATGTTCACAGAAGTAAAGTATCTCCTCAGCAGTGGATTAGCTACACCTTGTGAGTCTCCTTGGGCTTCACCATGCATACTGGTTCCCAAACCATATTGGCAAGGTAAATTGATTGATGAAGATTAAGCCACCCAAAAGGTGGCACGGGCATGAATAACCCTTAAGTGGTGGCCCTTTGGAGCCATTACCAGTATCATTATCTGATACTGGAGATCTGTGGAGGTGTTACTGCACCCTACGGAGAGGTTGTGCACCGATTATAGGAAGATAAATGCAGTTACCGTCAAGGACTCTTATCCTTTACCTCGCATCGACGACACCTTAGATGCAATAGGTAATGCTCTCTTTTTGTCCCAAGTAGATCTCTTAAAGGGGCTACTATCAAATCAAACTTTCTGAGCGTGCTAAGGATATCTCAGCCTTTATCACTCCTTTTGTCCGTTTTAGGTATGGACGGTTACCCTTTGGACTTTGCAATGCCCAGTTACTTTCCAGCGAGCAGTGAACCTCGTCATTCAAGATCTTGACAACACCTATGCCTACCTGGGCGACATCGTTGTAGCAACCAACTCGTGGGAAGAACATCTTGACCGACTACAACGACTATTTTACAAGCTTCTCCAGGCAGGTCTCACCATTAATTTGGCCAACTCCACGTTTACTAAAAGTAAAGTATAATACCTTGGTCATGTTATAGGCAGTGGAAGCTTAGCACCTTTAGACATACATCTTCAAGCCATCCAAAAATATCCACAGCCCACTTCTCGTAAACAACTTATGAGATTCTTGGGACGAGCGTCTTACTATCGTAGGTTCTGCAAGAACTTCAGCATAGTTGCCACACCTTTAATAGATCTAACGAGCCCTAAACGGAAATACATTTGGACCAACTCACAATCCATTGCCTTCGAACAATTGAAGACTTTGCTGTGTACTAACCCTATTCTCGCCTCTCCAGATGTGAAACAACCCTTCATCCTTAATGTTGATGCCAGCAGCACCGCCATTGGGGGTGTCCTGATGCAGCGAAGAGAGGGAGAAGTCCTACCAGTTAGCTACTACAGCTATAAGCTGTAGCCTCACCAACAAAACTACAGCACTATAAAGAAGGAGCTACTCGCCATCGTCCTATGCTTGCAACGATATGAACCTTACCTTCAAGCACACCAACCCATCACCATCTATTACGATCATAATCCTCTTAGTTTTCTACAACAAGCCCAATTCTCCAACCAGCATCTACTTCGTTGGGCCTTGTACTTACAAAACTACAACGTCCAGATCTTCTTCATCAAATGATCAGACAACATAGTTGCGGACGCACTATCACGTGTTCATGAAGTGGAACCTTCCGCTCCCACACTCCTTCCAGCATCGACATCTCAGGCATTAGGAAAAGGCTTCGGGGAGGAGCAGTCACATGAATTCCCTGCATAGCAGTGGAACTGCCTTTTCCCTTCACCTTCAATGCCTCTGTACTGGACGTCTACATCTACACCAGCCCAGATGAGTCATCAGTCCTGCCACCTCTCCATACCCCCAAGGGCCTGGCACGGCCTGGTACGACTCAGAGGCAAGCCCGGCGCGTCTGCTAACCGATAGTTTGCCCCCCACAAACAAGCAGTTAGCCGCCTTCAACTGGCAGTGGTGCAGCTCAACACAAAGGCACCGCCACCCACAAGGAGCAGATTGCTAGTTCACCAGATGTCCACCTTGTGTTAACACTGGATGAGTCATCACCGTCAGGCTATATAAAGGGCGCTGCCTCCCTGGAGAGTCAGTCTCTCCCTTAGTGCTCTAGGATCACCTTGGTGTCTCTCACCCGCCATCCGCCTCCAGCCAGCGCCGTGTGACTGATGCCATGGTAGCTGTCTTCAGTAAACCAGTATATCTTTATGTTTTTATTTATTGCTTATAGATTATTTTTGTATTGATGTCATATTTTTTTTTTTTTTTTTTTTTTTTGAGATATATACAAGAGTTGTTACATTCATGTGCAGCCACTAGTACGCGTAGCGTTTCGGGCAGGTCCCTGGAATACGATCCCCTGCCGCGAAGAATCGTTTTTTCATCCAAGTACACATTTTACTGTTGCGTTAAACAGAGGCTACAGTTAAGGAATTGCGCCCAGTAAATCCTCCCCGGCCAGGATACGAACCCATGACATAGCACGCGCGCAACGCCAGGCGAGTGTCTTACCACTACACCACGGAGACTGTAATATTAACCTGTTCACCTTTGCATTACATGATAGCTAAATATTTTCAGGGGCATTTATGTTCATTAATATTTCAGTAAATTGTTTAAATATTTATTTGATGATTTTCATTTGTTTCCACTTGCGACTTACACACTGCAAGGCCAATAGCAGAATTTTTTGTATTTATTTGAGGGAGAGCCATACCATCTAGGTTTATAGCTGCGATACCACAACCCGTCACAATACATAAGTTTTTTTCAGTATGAATGAATATGGGCAATATGTCTTCTGGAGTTTCATTTATTCCTATAAATGAAAGTGCAACAATTACAACTCCTTGATGCTCTAGTTGCAGGTTAGTACAGTGACTGGTGCTGTGTAGAAATATGTACTTCATATATAACTGAAAATAGTGAAACTCTCCTGCTTTTGTCTCAATATCTAATGGTCAGCTAACAATATTGAGATTCAAGAATTGTGTAATGATGTTTTAATTACATAGTTAACACATGTTTGCTTCAGTCTCAAGTCGTTTTGCTCAGATAACAGCGGGTGGGATGCATAATATCTTTATTAGTAATTTTGTTTAACTAACAATGTCAACTCCTTGTTTTCCTTGTCTCCAGGTTGTGTTATCATATAACAACTTGGTTGATGAAGGATATCCTCAGTGATCATCTTGCTTATCTGACAATGATAACAAAATATTGCCCTCCTCTCAAGTCAGTGTAGTTAGATATCAGCTAGTGTGAAGCATGATATCATAAACTCCAATAATATTAATTGGCGAAGATAACATCTTGTTATTTGTACATATAGCTAGCAATGTAAAATACGAATTGTGGAGTTTAGGTTTAGTGTATCTTTAACAATGATAAAGGTTATCTTTCTTAACTGATGATGTCAATAACGTTTCTCTTTCCTCCATCAAGTATCGTCAAAGCAACAAATAGCAATATATATATATATATATATATATATATATATATATATATATATATATATATATATATATATATATATATATTGTTTTTTTAAACCTAAAAGGGGTACCACCTCTGGTGCAAGTGTAGGGACCCATAGCCTCGGAGAAGAAAATAAAGAGTACCCAGAGAAGACCTTGTGGATCCTCACTGAACATTTTGATATTTTCTTCTCCTACCACCCCTATTTTTTTGGTATGTGTGTATAGTTAACTAACTTTATTTGAAAATGTCATTACACAAAAAAAGTTACAATATTGATTACATGCAGGGAACAAGGCTGCTTGTCACAAGTTGAACAGCTCATCCAGCTCCTCAGATGGCGGGCAGGAACCATGGATGCAGTGAGCATTTCCTCTCTGGATTGCCACACTAAGGCGCTGAAAAAGAAAACTAGCAGCTCTAGGGTCTCTAGTTGTTTCGATTAGCTTAGACCCCAACTCCCTCAAAAAGCTAGCAGCACTTTTACCCCAGGCACCAAGTGTCTCTGAGGCAATGGGGACAAAATTGTAGTGGTGCTCAAGGTCTCTGTATTTACGTGACTTGGCCGCTTCCCGGTGACTGGCAGCTCCTCCTGCTTGTGTAGCACTGAAGTCAACATAGGTATTGGCTAAAGTTGAAACGCAAGTGTAGTCCCACACCAACTGTCTACCATTCTTCCAGGGGTTACCGTGATTCCGTCTGGGCGACCGACAGGCTCATCAGAGTTGCGGGACATTAGGTAACGGGGCTCTCTCTCTGCTGGACAACCGGTTTTAATAATGTCATTGAACTCGCCGTGTCTTGCATGCCATCCTCCTGTCCTTTGGCAGAGAAGGCCATGCCGTCCGTATCTGTCGGCCTCTGCCTCGCCGCAAATACACCTGTATTCGATGTGGATTGGGGCAGCGAGGCGGAGAGCCACGGCAATTCGGAGGGCCTGCGGTGAGAGACGGGTGCCGGTTGCTGATATTGGGGATGCTAATAGGAAATCACCTGCATGGGAAGCTGCTACAGCTCTAAGTCGGGCAGTGTCATATGGTGTTGTCGCAGCTTCTAGCAAAGTCGCAGCTTCTTGGTCGGCAATGGGGCGTTCCCAGCTGGATTGCTTATGGGCTTCAGAAGGCAGTGGTTGGGGTGCTGGTCCTGCGAGAGAGACCCATTTGGTTGTGCAGTCTGTAAAGCTGGGATCATGTACCCCTGCCTATTGAACTAGATGCTCAGGTAGGATTTCCTTCACCAAGTTGTCAGACCCCACTGAAGAGGACAGGAACGCTGGTACAGCAATTTGATTTGCTGTGCGCACGCCAAGGCCCCCGAGTCTAACAGGAAGAGAGGCCTGTTTCCACTGTATGTCGCTGAGGGAAAGATTGAGGGCTTTTTCTAGTGTTGATTTCAGCAAGCTGTCGTACTCTTCTAATTTAATGTTGTTGAAAAATGGCGAACATCTTAGAAAGTAGGTCAGCCTGGGGAGGGACAAGCATCTGGTGATGAGGTAAAGTGCATCATGAGCATCGATGTCTTCAATCCTCTCGTTCATCCTCTTCTGGTCAGTGATCTTCTTACCAAGGACCCCGTCGATGGCATTCCTTCCAAGAGGAGCACCTAGGCGTGTGCTGTCCTCAGGGTTGGTTGTATGAATGTCAGGCAAAACAACCTTTATTTGCTCTATTATGTGCTGGTTGGTGGAGGTTATTTCGCACTTGGAAGGGTTCAGGGTGAGGCCTAGGCTTGCTCCTTGCTCCTGAATTATTCTTATGTCGTCCAATTGTGAGGCTGGGGAGCCAGCTAGAGTACCATCATCCAAAAACCAAATGTTGAGCTCACTGGACAGGTTATCGGTGACTTCCTTGATAACTAGACAGAAAAGAAAAGGAGCAAGGGGGTCACCCTGTTGGACACGTTTTTGTGATTCAATTTCATGTTCCCCCAAAAGCAGTTAGATTCTTGCTGTAGCATGAGTTTACAAACGGGTAGAGGGAAGGAAAAAGGCGATGAACTGCACTGAGTACTGCATCCCTTCTAACCAGATTGAAAGCATTTTTGAAGTCCAGCTTTATCAGGGCTTTTTCATCCGTAATGTTGGCAATGTAGGCTCTAGCTGCATGAGCCGCTGCCTCACACCCTTGGGGAATGCCAAACCCAAGCTGTTTTGGCTTCAGTATGTCGGCTGCTGCCTGACTAACTGCTCTAGCAGCAGCCTTAGTGACGAGGCGCCGGAGTGAATTGCCCACAGCTATCGGTCTGATTCCTTCATCTTTTTTCCTCAGGGCACAGAGGGTAGCGCCGAAAAAGAGAGGCCGTATGGTCTCTGGTATGTTGCCAGCTAGACATGTGTTGGCAAATCTAGTTAGTTCCACCAGGAGGCCCTTTGCAATGTCCCCCAGTGCAGGGTTGAGCATTTGTTTTATGTGCTTGGGTCGTAGTATTGTGAACCCACCTGCTGATCCTGGTGGGAAGGATAAAGCTGTTTTATGCACCATGGATTCGAGCACACACAGGGGTTCTGCTCTGGTGACACCGACTAGGGGAACACTGTCGTCATGAGGAGCTCTGGGTGGATGTTTTTCCCTCAGGGTGTGTGCTGTATCGGCATCCCTGGTGGCAACTGTGTCTTCACTGGTGATGACTCTGATCGCCCCTATTGTGTTGCCTTCTTCTATTTTCTTGCTGACTGTTGCTCTGATTTTGGATGCCTCGGTTCTGCTGTTGATACCTTTCCTGCGGTGGGTGTTTTTGGCACGGGTGGGGAGGGGTGCCTGGTTGTCCTCTCTAGGGAAGCTATTTATAGCCATAATGAAAGACGAAGCTAGTGATTTGTCTCTCTTTGCAGGGACAGATAGGCATTTGTTTCCAAACAGGAGAAGGTTGTGCAATGCTTGGATAGTT
This sequence comes from Procambarus clarkii, assembly GCF_040958095.1. Taxonomy (NCBI): domain Eukaryota; kingdom Metazoa; phylum Arthropoda; class Malacostraca; order Decapoda; family Cambaridae; genus Procambarus; species Procambarus clarkii. The sequence continues at coordinate 7,441,735 of NC_091210.1, read as the reverse complement.
CCGGGGCAGTCATTGACCTTTTTCAAGAGGCTGGATAGTTTGGCTGCTGCCTGGGGCCGGGCAGCTTTGGAGATATGCTGCAAGGTTCCAACCGATGTTGCTTTGATGGCTTCTAGTAGATTCTCAGTCGAAATAAAGCTGTTGGAGGTGTTTTCCCTGACTGCTGGAGTGGGGCCTTGATTGATACCCTCTTTGGGAGGGCGCCACATACCCGGACAATCGGTTCCGTTGTGAGCATGCTTGCGCACATCTCCGTTACGCTTGAGTCTCCACACTTCGTCGCACACTTGGCATGTGCCGTACCTGTCGTCGATTGATGGCTCCTCTTGGCTGAGAGAATCCTGGCTGTCAGTCGTGACCTGCGGCGGGCGCTGGGCGGGCGCTGGGTGGGTGTTGGGGTGCTATATATATATATATATATATATATATATATATATATATATATATATATATATATATATATATATATATATATATATATATATATATATATATATGGTGATTTATATATTGTATTATTTATAATATATATATATTATTATTATATATTATTATTATATATATTATTATTATATTATTATATATTTATTATATTATTATTATATTATATTATTATAATATTATTATTATATATAATATATATTATATTATTATATATTATTATATTATTATTATTATTATTATATTATATTATTATATTATATTATATTATTATATTATATAATATAATTATATTATTATATTATATTATATTATATTATTATTATATATATTATTATTATTATTAAATATTATTATATATTATATTATTATTATATTATTATATATTATTATTATATATATTATTATTATTATATATATTATTATATATATTATATTATATATATATATAAATATTATTTATAATATATATATAATATTATATATATTGAGGACGGAGGAGGGGGACGGACACGTGGTGAGCAAGGTCCTACACTTGAACCAATTTCAACGAGGATCACGATGCCTGAGCCAGCCAAGACTTGACCTGTGTAGGTATGAATACCTGCTGAAGGCCCCGGGGGTGACAAGAAGAACCGTATCTCCTTCATTCCAACACTATGAACGTTGAAAGGTGCGTTGTCTGAGCTTTGTGTATGGCGAGGCAGGTACAGTGTATGGGTGAGGGTGAGGGGAGGGTCGCCGCCGTCTCAGTGCCGCCACCCACCAGCCCCCAAGGCGGGGTACGGGGGGAAGGGGGGAGTGATGGGGGAGGCTCTCGAGCTGCCTACAGTGATGTTAGTGGAAAGTTAGTGCGTTCATAAGCAAATCGGTGAGTGTAGTGTTAAAAACAAAGTGCACTAGTGATTTCCCCGAGTGTTTGATAATGTGTAACAAGTGTGACGGCAGCCTCCCTCGTGTGCCCCCCCCTCCACCACCCCCGCCCGCCATCTTCCCCCACCCCGCTACCTGCGCCCTACCCAGCCAGCCGCCCATCAACACACAGCCTACCCACACACGGTGCCCAGGCCATGCCCAACTCCCCCAGGAGGGTAATGCTTGCCGTGTTACTCTCCATCTGGGAAGGAGAGGGTGCACTCAGCGGGCAGCCAGGCGTCATCACATCTAGGCATGGCACATGTCGCACCTGACACACAGCCTCTTTCCAGCCAAGAAGATGGCCACCCAAGAGGGAACTGTCAAGTGTGTGACAGACGGTATCGTCTCAATTCAAATGGAACTGTCCGCTATCATTCTCTCAATTCAGGTGGTTGTCTAGGGTCTAGTCGCCTGCCCCGGGGCAATGACGATGGACAACCTGCTGCAGGAGCGAGGAACAATACCTCCCTCAACTTCATTTCAGCAGATAATCTGCTTGAAGCAATCAAAGCGACGTCCACCAGGACCTTGCCCCACATCCCCAAGGCTGCCCGTCATCAAGCAGCAGCCAAACTCACCAGTCTGCTGACAAAGGTCAACAATGCTCCTAGAACCATTGGAGCATGGCACAATCTCCTATTTGGGAATGCATGCCTAGCATTACCGCCCAGGAGAGACAAGTCATTAGCAACCTCAGTAATCAGAGCTCTTAATGAATTCCCCAGAGCAGACAACCTGGTCCGCCTCCCCCCTCGTCCCAAGAACATCAGCCGCAGGACGACCAACAATAACTCATCTGAGAACCACAAAATGAGAGCACAGATCACCAGGAAAATAGAAGAGGGCAATACCACAGGTGCCATCAGAATCATGACCAGCGATGACACTATTGCCCCCAGGAACGCCACGACAGCAGAGGCTCTTCAAGACAAACACCCACCCAGAGCCCCCGACAGCAGCAGGGATCCCCAGGAAAACAATGCTGGCATAGAACCCTTGACTGTTCGAGAATCTGAGGTGTACAAAGCAGCCATGTCTTTCCCAACAGGTTCAGCAGGGGGCTTTACAGGCCTAAGACCCCAGCACATCAAACAAATGCTGAACCCGGTGCTTGGAGATGCTGCAAAGGATCTTCTAGTGGAACTTACCAGATTCTCCAACATGTGTTTGGCTGGCGGCATCCCTGAGGACATCAGGCCTGTCTTTTATGGAGCAGCACTCTGTGCTCTAAAGAAGAAGGATAGGGGTATCAGGCCCATTGCCGTTGGCAACACCCTCCGACGCCTTGTAGCTAAGGCTGCAGTGAGATCTATCAGCCAGGAAGCAGCCACCTTGCTGAAACCTCATCAGCTCGGGTTTGGGATTCCCCTAGGTTGTGAAGCTGCAGCACATGCAGCGCGGGCTTACATTGTTGATCTCCCGGACCAGAAGGCACTAGTAAAGCTTGACTTCAAAAATGCCTTCAATCAAGTCAGACGAGACGCTGTCCTCAGGGCTGTACACAACCATTTCCGTCCCCTTTACCCATTCATCCGATCGTGCTACAGTGGGGACTCTAAGCTTCTTTTTGGGGAGCATGAAATAAACTCCTGTGAAGGTGTCCAACAAGGTGACCCCTTAGCCCCCCTCCTTTTCTGCCTAGCTATCAAAGAGGTCACTGATAGTCTGACAAGCGAGCTAAACATCTGGTACCTGGATGATGGCACTCTAGCTGGAACTCCGGAAACCATTTTGGGGGATATAAGGAAAATCCAGGAGCAGGGAGCAGCCTTTAGGCCTCATTCTCAATGCATCCAAATGTGAAATAATCTCCCGCAACCCAGACATCACTGGGCAAATACAAAATGCTCTTCCAGACATTCTCGTTGTCGAACCACCGGACTGCACTCTCCTGGGTGCCCCCATTGGCCCACGAGCAATCGAGGAGGTCCTGGCTGCAAAAATCACTGACCTAAAGAGAATGCAGGACAGGATTGACAAGATTGATGCCCATGATGCTCTCTTTCTCCTTACAAGATGCCTGTCTCTCCCTAAGTTGACCTACTTTCTGAGATGTTCTCCATCCTACAGCAGCCCTAAGTTAAATGTGTATGACACCCTTCTAAGGTCCATGCTGGTGAAAGTCCTGAACCTGCCATTGGACGACTCTCAGTGGGAGCAAGCAACCCTTCCTGTAAGACTCGGCGGCCTTGGTGTCCGCACAGCCTCCCAAATTGCTCTACCAGCCTTCCTTTCCTCCTCTCATGCATCGCACGACCTCGTCAGAGATATTTTACCTGCAACCCTGAGAGATTCAGCAGGAATACACGATCCTGCTTTCACTGAATGTTCAAATCAGTGGAATGTTCTTGCAGCCCCAGCAACCATTATAGAGCCAACAAAACAACACAAACAGTCCGGCTGGGACCACCCTCTAGTGGAAAAAGTAGCTGATGCCATGCTAAGCGTCGCAACATCAGACAAGGAGAAAGCCCGCCTCAGAGCAGTGCGTGCCCCCCATGCAGGAGACTTTCTCCTGGCAGTACCCATGTCTGCAATGGGCACGCGCCTAGATCCAGAATCCCTTCGTGTAGCAGTGGCCCTCCGCCTTGGTGCCCCAATTCACACTGAATACAAGTGTATTTGCAACAGGGTGGAAGCAGACCAATACGGACTGCATGGGTTGCATTGCGGAAGCACAAAGGGCTGGCATGCAAGACACAACGAGGTCAATGACATCATCAAGAGAAGCCTCGTCTCAGCTGGGTGCCCAGCGGAGAGAGAACCTCGCATCCTAGGGGTCCAAAACCCGGATTTCCCAGCACTTCGCCCTGATGGCATCACCATATACTCATGGAAGGAGGGTAGACAGTTGGTGTGGGACTACACATGTGTATCCACCCTGGCTGACACCTATGTACACTTCGGAGCTGATCAAGCAGGTGGGGCGGCCAACCACAGGGAAACAGCAAAATCACTCAAGTACAGGCGACTGGAAGGTCAATACCTCTTTGTTCCCATAGCGTCTGAGACGCATGGCCCCTGGGGCAAGAGTGCCTTGGGATTTCTCAAGGAATTGGGGTCCAAGCTCATTGACGTCACCAGAGACCCAAGGGCTTCCAGTTTTTTATTTCAGCGTCTCAGTGTGGCGATCCAGAGGGGAAATGCTTGCTGCGTCCTCGGTTCCTGTCCAGAAGCGGAGGAGCTTCAAGAGATCCATAACCTTTAGGCATTTGTCTTGTATGTTTTGTAACCTTTAAATACACAATAAAGGAAAAAAAAAAAGGGAAGGGGGTGGTAGGAGAAAAGCACACAGAAACTGTATTGGAGGGGACCCACATTCCCTCCAATGCGTTATGTGTGGTTTCCTCCGAGGCTATGGGTCCCCCTTCTTCCAGCCAGAGGTGATACTCCCTTCCCTATATAAAAAATATATATATATATATATATATATATATATATATATATATATATATATATATATACACTACCTTTTTCAAATAATGTTTTTAATTGATTTACATAATAATACCACCTTTAGCTCTATCCTTATATGGAATAAGTTATCAAATAAGAACCGGTGGGGTGTTGGATATCTTTAGTGGTGATCTATTCTGAACATATTTTAACACAGTTATCCAATATTAAACTTACAATGGAAAATCGATTTGTATAATATTTAGAGTTTGTATTTCCCTTCAGTGGTATAAAAGTTGTTCATCAAGGACGGGTTATTTCAACACTTTAGAGAAACCTCTAGAATCGTGATAGTTTATGTATAATAACAATTGTGGTATCTGTTGACAGGCAAGACAGCCCTTTACTGGGCAGCCGAAGGTGGTCACAACAACACTGTGAAGGTCCTCCTCGACGCTGGAGCAAACGTCAACACTATAGATAATAAAGGTAAGAGACACACCTATACATCCCAACATTATAAACACTCATGTCACAGAGCACATCACATTTATGGTGTAACAAAATAGAATATTGTTATTTTATAATAGAATACATAGCACTAACGACGTCAAAGTTCCCCAGCTTGCCTAAGAAACAATAATGGTTCAACAATTAGAGTGACATTATTCACAAGAAATATGCACTCAAAATAATAATCTTACTGTACACAACACATTACATATATTCTGCTACATTATTCACTATGTATATGAGGAAGCAAATTACTCAGTTGTTAAGGTGTTACATATTAGAGTTCCCATAGAGAGACACACAACATAAAACATTTATGGTATAACTCAATACTGCACATTTATGACATCTCACACTACGTCACCTCTTGAACACCTCACACTAGGTCACATATTGAACACATCACACTATGTCACATACTGAACACATCACATATTGAACACATCACACTACGTCACGTATTGAACACATCACACTACGTCACGTATTGAACACATCACACTACGTCACGTATTGAACACATCACACTACGTCACATATTGAACACATCACACTATGTCACGTATTGAACACATCACACTACATCACATATTGAACACATCACACTACGTCACATATTGAACACATCCCACTACATCATGTATTGAACACATCCCACTACATCACGTAGTGAACACATCACACTACGTCATGTATTGAACACATCACACTACATCACGTTTTGAACACATCACACTACATCACGTATTGAACACATCACATATTGAACACATCACACTACATCACGTAGTGAACATATCACACTACGTCACGTATTGAACACATCACACTACGTCACGTATTGAACACATCACACTACGTCACATATTGAACACATCACACTACGTCACATATTGAACACATCACACTGTCACATATTGAACACAACATTCTAAGTCACATATTGAACACATCACACTACATCACGTAGTGAATACATCATACTATGTCACATATTGAACACATCACACTACGTCACATATTGAACACATCACACTACATCACGTATTGAACACATTACACTACGTCACATATTGAACATATAATACACAACTTAAGGGGTTATGCAATTCATATAGTGTCCCAAAACACACTTCACATAGGGCATAAAACAATGCAATACACTAATGCGTGATATATTTCACAACACTGATGGTGACAAACTACCATTATGAACACCAAATATGGTGTCTCTCAATACACCATGCTTATAAGGGCACGAAACAAAGAAAAAACAAAAAGGAACCAAGTTTAAGTCACAGTGAAGCATATTTAGTGTAGCACACAATGCACAGTATAAGTGAGGTCACCCCATGCACAGTATATGTGAGGTCACGCCATGCACAGTATATGTGAGGTCACCCCATGCACTACACTTATGACAACACCAAACAATCATTTAGATGATGACTCACAATTAGTCCATGACACAACTAGAATTTTGCTTGGAAATAAGTCAATCAAATTCCTTCCCATGTTTTGAGTACCAATTTGGCAATTAATATATAAAAAAATGTACATAAACGACTCCTAACTATTGCCTTGTTGACAAAATTCAACAAAGAATTCTTTTTTTTTTAATTTTAGGAAACGTTATGGCAAATTTGGGAGGAAATATATATAACTATTACTCATGTAACAGTTTAGCACTGAAATGATATGAGTTTTCTCTGACAGATTCCAGATTTACTCATATATAAATAATAGATTAAACAATATATATTTTTGTATCATGTGCTAATAAATTAATTACAATAAAATTTTAAGAAAATTAGTTGTATTTTGTGGTAAATGGGGAGTTGAGAAGGAGGTTTGGGCCTGAAGTCTCCCCAGGCAAAATATACGAATACCAACAAAACCAAATTTGTACCAAGTTATGCAAAAACATATATAAATAATTTCAAGATTCAAAACAATTCAAATTTGCTTATATATAGTGGACAAATCAGCACAATAAGAAATATAAAATAATAACTCATTTAAACCAAACACTAAATATTTTGTATTTTATTATTATCTTAAATTTTAAAAAATGTTGAGTACAGAAAATCGAGGAAACAAATAATTTAGTGTTCCTTGGGTTTGGGAGCACAAATAAGTAATAATATTGGTGAGTGTTGCCTCACGGGTCTAGCCAAGGATCCCCCGAGACTCAGGCCGGAGCCTAGATAAAAGGATGTCACAATCGGTGGCGGATTAAATTTACAGAAATTTACGTATAATTCCGTTAATATAACAGATATTTAAAATATTTTCCAACAATGTTATTGATAAGGAAAACCGAAGATGATTGTAAGTTACCGAAGTTGGAAATGTACTGGTTTCATAAGGAAATAAAGAAACAAGAGAAGTAGATTCAATAAAAGCTACAATTTTTTTTTTTTTATAAATACTCTTATATAGTAAAAAATTATGTTACACTTTAATGATATATAATACATTTCACTTTTGCTGATACTTTAAGAGACACAACATTCACTATATTAAAGGGAACATAAAGTAGACTATATATATGGATTATTCAATATACCCGACTTATGGAACCATGCAGGAGATTACATCAAGCACAAGACTAAATTGAAGAAAGGTCGGAGGTTAGCCATCAGACTAGTACACAAGATGAGGGGAATGATCTAATAGGAGAGACTACTGGAACTAAATCTCACTTCAGTAGAAGACAGAAGAGATAGGGGACATGATCACCACATAACCACAGACATGATCACTCAGAGGAATTGAAAGGGTAAATAAAGACACACAAGGGGTACACGCACTAGCAGATACAGGTGAAAATTGAGTACCTAAATGAACCATAGAAACATTAGAAAGAACATTTTTAGTGTCATAGTAGTTAAATACTGGAATACATTAGGTGGTGATGTGGTAAAGGCGGATTCCATACATAGTTTCAAATGTACATATGATGGAGCCCAATAGGCTCTGGAACCTGTTAACTTGTTGATTGACGATTGAGAGGAGGGACCAAAGAGCCTAAGCTCAACCTCCGCCATCACGCCTAGCTGGGTATTAAGGCTGAAACATAAAGGATCACATTCCTGAAACTTATGGATTGCAAACTGAAGTGGAAGAGTTGGTTAGCTGCTACTTTCTTACCAATTACAAACCAGGCTGATATTATTCGTAAGTTCTTCATTATAACTGTGGCCTAAACTGGAGTTATCAGTAACTGTGGGCCAAACCTTCTTACTTTACCATAGCATATTAAGGGAGGATATGCTTTAGCTAAGTGTAAAAAGTGTCTCATTTCTTTAAAACAGCATATATAGTTTTTATGTAGTGTTCTAAGTCGGAGTACCAATCTTACAACAATGAAATAGATCCCAGTCACAAAACACACTGGAGAAATATTCATCACATTTCTGTATTTTGCTAATTAGCATAAACGTAATTTTGGACTGTAATGTACATAGTCGTAAGCTTACAGTGCTAATAAGATTATCAATATATAGGTGTATCACTAGGCAACATCCTCGAAGACCCTGATGGTGACACTGTAATGATCACTAACCAAGAAAAACTAAACATGTTATTCAAGAATATCTCACAAGAAAGCAAGAAGTGTTTAAACATGATAACAATTGCTCCAACATCAAGCCAAGCTTCAAGGTCGATTATCGTGACCAGGACCAACACAACAGTAACAAACATTATTGCAAACATCAGTAACATCCTTTGTTACTGAGGGAACAAATATATAAAACCAAAGACAAAATATAAATTTTTATTTATGAGTTCAGGACATTAAACAACGCTTTAAATTACCTTTAAAATATCAAAGCATGTCACAGAAAGCCATTCCAATGGCTTCTTCTGTAATAGTACTAGAGTAATATTATTATAAATAAGCAAAGAATAGTATTACAAGAACACAGGAACATAAGATGTATGATCACCATAGTGCTCCGCTTAACACATTCCGGGTAATGTTCATCTTGATCCAACACCTCTCAAACATGTATTTATCAAATATACATGTAATACTGTGTATTATAATGATAACAATACCATTTACGTCAAAGAAGTTAACTGGTCATGTGTTCCACTGGATGACCACCATGTTAATGTGACCACACAGCTCACGTGTGGTCACATTAATATTGTAATAACAGCAAAAGGAGTATGCTGGGAGGATCCATTTTGGTGAGGGTCGTGTTAGTGAGGGAGGGAGTGAGGCTGTCGTCTGCTAGCAGCTGTGTCACTTGTCATGCAGTTTTCTGTGGCCATTAAGTTTTTTTCTATAAAATAAAGGCATGTCCAAAATATACACACGCACAAGAAGAATACAGTAGAAACATAACAAGGTAAGAAATCATGAACACATGAAAAACAGACTAAACATACATAACCAGAACCAAAAGTGAATTTTTTTTTTTTTTTACAAAACACAAAACCCCGAAACAGGCACCGGATACATAACAAAAATAGAACAATACGAAGAAATACAAGAAATAAATAACATAAATAATACAAAATACAGCCACACCCAAAACAATAACACAAATAAACCATATAAACAGTGACAAACATCAACAAACAACAACACACAACAACTACACAAGGCAGTAAAACGCTACCCCCTATACAGGGAGCACAGGCCAACGCAAACCAAAAGGTCAAACAGAAAACAAAGCACAGGCTCACGCAGGAGCCAGGTAGAAACCCCAATACCACACACACACAGACACGCCCCGGAACCTGCAGGCACCGGGAAAACACACACACACACACACGGCCGCCAAACAACAACCACACACAAACATACATAGACAAACATCGCAACACATATGACCCAGGAGGACCCAGAACAAGTCATCCTGTTACGGCCCTACTGGGACGCAACCAGGCTCTTTTCTGATGGTATTAGTTTTTTGGGTATCCGGTCCCAAGTTAGTAGAGGCTTTCAAGGGGTGAGGTCCGTAACGCAAGTAAAATCAACAGGGAAGGTACAATAAATACACAAGTATACTTAATTATATATATTCCTTTCCCACCACCATTTATAAATTAAAGTCACAGAAGGGAATTATTACTACACAGTATTTACATCTTCGTCTTCCTCTGAAGACACTGGATACTTGGCGATGCTCACTCTGGGTAGCCTTTCCTGGTTTCCTCTTCCGTGGCCCAGAACCCACGATGAATATGCCCTGGCCACAGGCCAGTCAAATTACAATCTCACTGGGTGCTTCGTCGTGATAGCCTACAACCACAGTCCAGCCTGTAGCTGGCAGGTACTAGTCAGCCTCGCTGTTAGGCCACTCCACGGCTAATACTAGGTTAGTGAGCCCTAGGCAGGAGCCTCGTGTGACTCACTGGTCAATCTCCTCGGTCGGCACCGCAGTGGGTGGTCTCTTCCACCAGCCAGCCCCGGATACGGCGAATCCCGTTACTGCCACTCCTCAGGCAGGCAATCACACACTCATGAGTCATATCCACTTTACCCGAGCGTTCTCTACGTTGCGGGCAACAATTTGGCGTATGTGCGAGCGTGTAGTGTTCTCGCGTTGGCAAGAAATTCGTGAAAGAAGAGTATTTTGGCCTGTGGTTTAGGTCCTTTGGGACGCCAATATGGCGCCGGTCCCTCCGTTCTCCCGCCAAAACTGTATGACGTCAGTGGCACCAGATTGGTCACGAACAGTGACGTGGCACAGGGAGCCATTGAGAAACGCCCCTGGCAAGTATGACATCACGAGAGCAGGGGGGGTCCGGAGATCGCGCCTCTGTGGCGCCAACAGTTGGACACGACACGTTGACGAGGTCAGACGTGCGAACGTTGGTCCTGTCAGTTTGACAGTTGTACCCCGCTCCCGTGGATTTTATCACGTCACCCGGAGTCTGCAAGTACGCTGTGAGGTCTTCCTTCGTTCATGTGTTGGACCGAAGAGGGAATCGAGCAACAAGTGCTACAGGGACAGGTGCTTTGCAAGAAGAAGTGAAGTCTGTGACGTCTGAGACAGTTCACCCGTCTAGTGCGACGTAGCGGCTGGGCCAATCCACCAGGAAACAGTGGAAGAAGAAAACTAGTTGGGAATCAGGACGACTGCAGCCGAGAGAAGGACTGCAGACATAGTGGCGAGAAGTCGACGGCCAGGAGACCGACTCCAACCCTTCAAGAAGTTGTGGAGGAGCACGGGGCCTGCAGAGGACAGAGCACGGAGACGACGCGTTATTTTGGGATGTTGATTGAGATCCTGGAGAGAGCATCAATGTGTGTGTGTGGGGGCGTTCCCTACAACGAGTCGAAAGCTGGGACCATTAGCTGCAATTCGACTCTCACCAGAGGGCGAGTCCACATCAGTGAGGTGGAAGTAGGTGATTCTAGTTTCCCTCCCAATTCCCCTTTAGTCAGCTATATTTAGCCAGAGTATCTTCTATGTCGTGAGCATGGCTCACCAATGTTTATGTCACGGTAGGACACAGTTGTGAAGAGTGAGGCTGTATAAAGCTCTCACGGAATATATTTGTGGTGTGTGGGAGCACCGGTGATTATTGAAGAGATTTCTGTGTATATATATATATAAATATATATAATCTTTGGACAACACCCACCAGTGGGACTCGAACCCAGAAAGCACAACTACCTTCCAGTAGCAGGCATAACTAGTATGCTTTAACCCACTACACCATCAGACCTTTCAAAAGAAGTAGATAGTTCGAGATATATATATCTCAAACATCTCTACTTCCCGAAGGCACCAGATGAGTGTGGGGTCAGTCTGCATTTTCCATCAAGCCACTGTCAATGTGAGAGAACTCGTGTCCAGCTTATAAGCCTATACTTGCATAAACCACAAGTGAAGATTAAATAATCTTTGGACAACACCCACCAGTGGGACTCGAACCCAGAAAGCACAACTACCTTCCAGTAGCAGGCATAACTAGTATGCTTTAACCCACTACACCATCAGACCTTTCAAAAGAAGTAGATAGTTCGAGATATATATATCTCAAACATCTCTACTTCCCGAAGGCACCAGATGAGTGTGGGGTCAGTCTGCATTTTCCATCAAGCCACTGTCAATGTGAGAGAACTCGTGTCCAGCTTATAAGCCTATACTTACATAAACCACAAGTGAAGATTAAATAATCTTTGGACAACACCCACCAGTGGGACTCGAACCCAGAAAGCACAACTACCTTCCAGTAGCAGGCATAACTAGTATGCTTTAACCCACTACACCATCAGACCTTTCAAAAGAAGTAGATAGTTCGAGATATATATATCTCAAACATCTCTACTTCCCGAAGGCACCAGATGAGTGTGGGGTCAGTCTGCATTTTCCATCAAGCCACTGTCAATGTGAGAGAACTCGTGTCCAGCTTATAAGCCTATACTTGCATAAACCACAAGTGAAGATTAAATAATCTTTGGACAACACCCACCAGTGGGACTCGAACCCAGAAAGCACAACTACCTTCCAGTAGCAGGCATAACTAGTATGCTTTAACCCACTACACCATCAGACCTTTCAAAAGAAGTAGATAGTTCGAGATATATATATCTCAAACATCTCTACTTCCCGAAGGCACCAGATGAGTGTGGGGTCAGTCTGCATTTTCCATCAAGCCACTGTCAATGTGAGAGAACTCGTGTCCAGCTTATAAGCCTATACTTGCATAAACCACAAGTGAAGATTAAATAATCTTTGGACAACACCCACCAGTGGGACTCGAACCCAGAAAGCACAACTACCTTCCAGTAGCAGGCATAACTAGTATGCTTTAACCCACTACACCATCAGACCTTTCAAAAGAAGTAGATAGTTCGAGATATATATATCTCAAACATCTCTACTTCCCGAAGGCACCAGATGAGTGTGGGGTCAGTCTGCATTTTCCATCAAGCCACTGTCAATGTGAGAGAACTCGTGTCCAGCTTATAAGCCTATACTTGCATAAACCACAAGTGAAGATTAAATAATCTTTGGACAACACCCACCAGTGGGACTCGAACCCAGAAAGCACAACTACCTTCCAGTAGCAGGCATAACTAGTATGCTTTAACCCACTACACCATCAGACCTTTCAAAAGAAGTAGATAGTTCGAGATATATATATCTCAAACATCTCTACTTCCCGAAGGCACCAGATGAGTGTGGGGTCAGTCTGCATTTTCCATCAAGCCACTGTCAATGTGAGAGAACTCGTGTCCAGCTTATAAGCCTATACTTGCATAAACCACAAGTGAAGATTAAATAATCTTTGGACAACACCCACCAGTGGGACTCGAACCCAGAAAGCACAACTACCTTCCAGTAGCAGGCATAACTAGTATGCTTTAACCCACTACACCATCAGACCTTTCAAAAGAAGTAGATAGTTCGAGATATATATATCTCAAACATCTCTACTTCCCGAAGGCACCAGATGAGTGTGGGGTCAGTCTGCATTTTCCATCAAGCCACTGTCAATGTGAGAGAACTCGTGTCCAGCTTATAAGCCTATACTTGCATAAACCACAAGTGAAGATTAAATAATCTTTGGACAACACCCACCAGTGGGACTCGAACCCAGAAAGCACAACTACCTTCCAGTAGCAGGCATAACTAGTATGCTTTAACCCACTACACCATCAGACCTTTCAAAAGAAGTAGATAGTTCGAGATATATATATCTCAAACATCTCTACTTCCCGAAGGCACCAGATGAGTGTGGGGTCAGTCTGCATTTTCCATCAAGCCACTGTCAATGTGAGAGAACTCGTGTCCAGCTTATAAGCCTATACTTGCATAAACCACAAGTGAAGATTAAATAATCTTTGGACAACACCCACCAGTGGGACTCGAACCCAGAAAGCACAACTACCTTCCAGTAGCAGGCATAACTAGTATGCTTTAACCCACTACACCATCAGACCTTTCAAAAGAAGTAGATAGTTCGAGATATATATATCTCAAACATCTCTACTTCCCGAAGGCACCAGATGAGTGTGGGGTCAGTCTGCATTTTCCATCAAGCCACTGTCAATGTGAGAGAACTCGTGTCCAGCTTATAAGCCTATACTTGCATAAACCACAAGTGAAGATTAAATAATCTTTGGACAACACCCACCAGTGGGACTCGAACCCAGAAAGCACAACTACCTTCCAGTAGCAGGCATAACTAGTATGCTTTAACCCACTACACCATCAGACCTTTCAAAAGAAGTAGATAGTTCGAGATATATATATCTCAAACATCTCTACTTCCCGAAGGCACCAGATGAGTGTGGGGTCAGTCTGCATTTTCCATCAAGCCACTGTCAATGTGAGAGAACTCGTGTCCAGCTTATAAGCCTATACTTGCATAAACCACAAGTGAAGATTAAATAATCTTTGGACAACACCCACCAGTGGGACTCGAACCCAGAAAGCACAACTACCTTCCAGTAGCAGGCATAACTAGTATGCTTTAACCCACTACACCATCAGACCTTTCAAAAGAAGTAGATAGTTCGAGATATATATATCTCAAACATCTCTACTTCCCGAAGGCACCAGATGAGTGTGGGGTCAGTCTGCATTTTCCATCAAGCCACTGTCAATGTGAGAGAACTCGTGTCCAGCTTATAAGCCTATACTTGCATAAACCACAAGTGAAGATTAAATAATCTTTGGACAACACCCACCAGTGGGACTCGAACCCAGAAAGCACAACTACCTTCCAGTAGCAGGCATAACTAGTATGCTTTAACCCACTACACCATCAGACCTTTCAAAAGAAGTAGATAGTTCGAGATATATATATCTCAAACATCTCTACTTCCCGAAGGCACCAGATGAGTGTGGGGTCAGTCTGCATTTTCCATCAAGCCACTGTCAATGTGAGAGAACTCGTGTCCAGCTTATAAGCCTATACTTGCATAAACCACAAGTGAAGATTAATTAATCTTTGGACAACACCCACCAGTGGGACTCGAACCCAGAAAGCACAACTACCTTCCAGTAGCAGGCATAACTAGTATGCTTTAACCCACTACACCATCAGACCTTTCAAAAGAAGTAGATAGTTCGAGATATATATATCTCAAACATCTCTACTTCCCGAAGGCACCAGATGAGTGTGGGGTCAGTCTGCATTTTCCATCAAGCCACTGTCAATGTGAGAGAACTCGTGTCCAGCTTATAAGCCTATACTTGCATAAACCACAAGTGAAGATTAAATAATCTTTGGACAACACCCACCAGTGGGACTCGAACCCAGAAAGCACAACTACCTTCCAGTAGCAGGCATAACTAGTATGCTTTAACCCACTACACCATCAGACCTT
This sequence comes from Procambarus clarkii, assembly GCF_040958095.1. Classification (NCBI taxonomy): domain Eukaryota; kingdom Metazoa; phylum Arthropoda; class Malacostraca; order Decapoda; family Cambaridae; genus Procambarus; species Procambarus clarkii. The sequence goes on along the minus strand of NC_091210.1, from coordinate 7,426,158 downwards.
TCAAAAGAAGTAGATAGTTCGAGATATATATATCTCAAACATCTCTACTTCCCGAAGGCACCAGATGAGTGTGGGGTCAGTCTGCATTTTCCATCAAGCCACTGTCAATGTGAGAGAACTCGTGTCCAGCTTATAAGCCTATACTTGCATAAACCACAAGTGAAGATTAAATAATCTTTGGACAACACCCACCAGTGGGACTCGAACCCAGAAAGCACAACTACCTTCCAGTAGCAGGCATAACTAGTATGCTTTAACCCACTACACCATCAGACCTTTCAAAAGAAGTAGATAGTTCGAGATATATATATCTCAAACATCTCTACTTCCCGAAGGCACCAGATGAGTGTGGGGTCAGTCTGCATTTTCCATCAAGCCACTGTCAATGTGAGAGAACTCGTGTCCAGCTTATAAGCCTATACTTGCATAAACCACAAGTGAAGATTAAATAATCTTTGGACAACACCCACCAGTGGGACTCGAACCCAGAAAGCACAACTACCTTCCAGTAGCAGGCATAACTAGTATGCTTTAACCCACTACACCATCAGACCTTTCAAAAGAAGTAGATAGTTCGAGATATATATATCTCAAACATCTCTACTTCCCGAAGGCACCAGATGAGTGTGGGGTCAGTCTGCATTTTCCATCAAGCCACTGTCAATGTGAGAGAACTCGTGTCCAGCTTATAAGCCTATACTTGCATAAACCACAAGTGAAGATTAAATAATCTTTGGACAACACCCACCAGTGGGACTCGAACCCAGAAAGCACAACTACCTTCCAGTAGCAGGCATAACTAGTATGCTTTAACCCACTACACCATCAGACCTTTCAAAAGAAGTAGATAGTTCGAGATATATATATCTCAAACATCTCTACTTCCCGAAGGCACCAGATGAGTGTGGGGTCAGTCTGCATTTTCCATCAAGCCACTGTCAATGTGAGAGAACTCGTGTCCAGCTTATAAGCCTATACTTGCATAAACCACAAGTGAAGATTAAATAATCTTTGGACAACACCCACCAGTGGGACTCGAACCCAGAAAGCACAACTACCTTCCAGTAGCAGGCATAACTAGTATGCTTTAACCCACTACACCATCAGACCTTTCAAAAGAAGTAGATAGTTCGAGATATATATATCTCAAACATCTCTACTTCCCGAAGGCACCAGATGAGTGTGGGGTCAGTCTGCATTTTCCATCAAGCCACTGTCAATGTGAGAGAACTCGTGTCCAGCTTATAAGCCTATACTTGCATAAACCACAAGTGAAGATTAAATAATCTTTGGACAACACCCACCAGTGGGACTCGAACCCAGAAAGCACAACTACCTTCCAGTAGCAGGCATAACTAGTATGCTTTAACCCACTACACCATCAGACCTTTCAAAAGAAGTAGATAGTTCGAGATATATATATCTCAAACATCTCTACTTCCCGAAGGCACCAGATGAGTGTGGGGTCAGTCTGCATTTTCCATCAAGCCACTGTCAATGTGAGAGAACTCGTGTCCAGCTTATAAGCCTATACTTGCATAAACCACAAGTGAAGATTAAATAATCTTTGGACAACACCCACCAGTGGGACTCGAACCCAGAAAGCACAACTACCTTCCAGTAGCAGGCATAACTAGTATGCTTTAACCCACTACACCATCAGACCTTTCAAAAGAAGTAGATAGTTCGAGATATATATATCTCAAACATCTCTACTTCCCGAAGGCACCAGATGAGTGTGGGGTCAGTCTGCATTTTCCATCAAGCCACTGTCAATGTGAGAGAACTCGTGTCCAGCTTATAAGCCTATACTTGCATAAACCACAAGTGAAGATTAAATAATCTTTGGACAACACCCACCAGTGGGACTCGAACCCAGAAAGCACAACTACCTTCCAGTAGCAGGCATAACTAGTATGCTTTAACCCACTACACCATCAGACCTTTCAAAAGAAGTAGATAGTTCGAGATATATATATCTCAAACATCTCTACTTCCCGAAGGCACCAGATGAGTGTGGGGTCAGTCTGCATTTTCCATCAAGCCACTGTCAATGTGAGAGAACTCGTGTCCAGCTTATAAGCCTATACTTGCATAAACCACAAGTGAAGATTAAATAATCTTTGGACAACACCCACCAGTGGGACTCGAACCCAGAAAGCACAACTACCTTCCAGTAGCAGGCATAACTAGTATGCTTTAACCCACTACACCATCAGACCTTTCAAAAGAAGTAGATAGTTCGAGATATATATATCTCAAACATCTCTACTTCCCGAAGGCACCAGATGAGTGTGGGGTCAGTCTGCATTTTCCATCAAGCCACTGTCAATGTGAGAGAACTCGTGTCCAGCTTATAAGCCTATACTTGCATAAACCACAAGTGAAGATTAAATAATCTTTGGACAACACCCACCAGTGGGACTCGAACCCAGAAAGCACAACTACCTTCCAGTAGCAGGCATAACTAGTATGCTTTAACCCACTACACCATCAGACCTTTCAAAAGAAGTAGATAGTTCGAGATATATATATCTCAAACATCTCTACTTCCCGAAGGCACCAGATGAGTGTGGGGTCAGTCTGCATTTTCCATCAAGCCACTGTCAATGTGAGAGAACTCGTGTCCAGCTTATAAGCCTATACTTGCATAAACCACAAGTGAAGATTAAATAATCTTTGGACAACACCCACCAGTGGGACTCAAACCCAGAAAGCACAACTACCTTCCAGTAGCAGGCATAACTAGTATGCTTTAACCCACTACACCATCAGACCTTTCAAAAGAAGTAGATAGTTCGAGATATATATATCTCAAACATCTCTACTTCCCGAAGGCACCAGATGAGTGTGGGGTCAGTCTGCATTTTCCATCAAGCCACTGTCAATGTGAGAGAACTCGTGTCCAGCTTATAAGCCTATACTTGCATAAACCACAAGTGAAGATTAAATAATCTTTGGACAACACCCACCAGTGGGACTCGAACCCAGAAAGCACAACTACCTTCCAGTAGCAGGCATAACTAGTATGCTTTAACCCACTACACCATCAGACCTTTCAAAAGAAGTAGATAGTTCGAGATATATATATCTCAAACATCTCTACTTCCCGAAGGCACCAGATGAGTGTGGGGTCAGTCTGCATTTTCCATCAAGCCACTGTCAATGTGAGAGAACTCGTGTCCAGCTTATAAGCCTATACTTGCATAAACCACAAGTGAAGATTAAATAATCTTTGGACAACACCCACCAGTGGGACTCGAACCCAGAAAGCACAACTACCTTCCAGTAGCAGGCATAACTAGTATGCTTTAACCCACTACACCATCAGACCTTTCAAAAGAAGTAGATAGTTCGAGATATATATATCTCAAACATCTCTACTTCCCGAAGGCACCAGATGAGTGTGGGGTCAGTCTGCATTTTCCATCAAGCCACTGTCAATGTGAGAGAACTCGTGTCCAGCTTATAAGCCTATACTTGCATAAACCACAAGTGAAGATTAAATAATCTTTGGACAACACCCACCAGTGGGACTCGAACCCAGAAAGCACAACTACCTTCCAGTAGCAGGCATAACTAGTATGCTTTAACCCACTACACCATCAGACCTTTCAAAAGAAGTAGATAGTTCGAGATATATATATCTCAAACATCTCTACTTCCCGAAGGCACCAGATGAGTGTGGGGTCAGTCTGCATTTTCCATCAAGCCACTGTCAATGTGAGAGAACTCGTGTCCAGCTTATAAGCCTATACTTGCATAAACCACAAGTGAAGATTAAATAATCTTTGGACAACACCCACCAGTGGGACTCGAACCCAGAAAGCACAACTACCTTCCAGTAGCAGGCATAACTAGTATGCTTTAACCCACTACACCATCAGACCTTTCAAAAGAAGTAGATAGTTCGAGATATATATATCTCAAACATCTCTACTTCCCGAAGGCACCAGATGAGTGTGGGGTCAGTCTGCATTTTCCATCAAGCCACTGTCAATGTGAGAGAACTCGTGTCCAGCTTATAAGCCTATACTTGCTTGATGGAAAATGCAGACTGACCCCACACTCATCTGGTGCCTTCGGGAAGTAGAGATGTTTGAGATATATATATCTCGAACTATCTACTTCTTTTGAAAGGTCTGATGGTGTAGTGGGTTAAAGCATACTAGTTATGCCTGCTACTGGAAGGTAGTTGTGCTTTCTGGGTTCGAGTCCCACTGGTGGGTGTTGTCCAAAGATTATTTAATCTTCACTTGTGGTTTATGCAAGTATAGGCTTATAAGCTGGACACGAGTTCTCTCACATTGACAGTGGCTTGATGGAAAATGCAGACTGACCCCACACTCATCTGGTGCCTTCGGGAAGTAGAGATGTTTGAGATATATATATCTCGAACTATCTACTTCTTTTGAAAGGTCTGATGGTGTAGTGGGTTAAAGCATACTAGTTATGCCTGCTACTGGAAGGTAGTTGTGCTTTCTGGGTTCGAGTCCCACTGGTGGGTGTTGTCCAAAGATTATTTAATCTTCACTTGTGGTTTATGCAAGTATAGGCTTATAAGCTGGACACGAGTTCTCTCACATTGACAGTGGCTTGATGGAAAATGCAGACTGACCCCACACTCATCTGGTGCCTTCGGGAAGTAGAGATGTTTGAGATATATATATCTCGAACTATCTACTTCTTTTGAAAGGTCTGATGGTGTAGTGGGTTAAAGCATACTAGTTATGCCTGCTACTGGAAGGTAGTTGTGCTTTCTGGGTTCGAGTCCCACTGGTGGGTGTTGTCCAAAGATTATTTAATCTTCACTTGTGGTTTATGCAAGTATAGGCTTATAAGCTGGACACGAGTTCTCTCACATTGACAGTGGCTTGATGGAAAATGCAGACTGACCCCACACTCATCTGGTGCCTTCGGGAAGTAGAGATGTTTGAGATATATATATCTCGAACTATCTACTTCTTTTGAAAGGTCTGATGGTGTAGTGGGTTAAAGCATACTAGTTATGCCTGCTACTGGAAGGTAGTTGTGCTTTCTGGGTTCGAGTCCCACTGGTGGGTGTTGTCCAAAGATTATTTAATCTTCACTTGTGGTTTATGCAAGTATAGGCTTATAAGCTGGACACGAGTTCTCTCACATTGACAGTGGCTTGATGGAAAATGCAGACTGACCCCACACTCATCTGGTGCCTTCGGGAAGTAGAGATGTTTGAGATATATATATCTCGAACTATCTACTTCTTTTGAAAGGTCTGATGGTGTAGTGGGTTAAAGCATACTAGTTATGCCTGCTACTGGAAGGTAGTTGTGCTTTCTGGGTTCGAGTCCCACTGGTGGGTGTTGTCCAAAGATTATTTAATCTTCACTTGTGGTTTATGCAAGTATAGGCTTATAAGCTGGACACGAGTTCTCTCACATTGACAGTGGCTTGATGGAAAATGCAGACTGACCCCACACTCATCTGGTGCCTTCGGGAAGTAGAGATGTTTGAGATATATATATCTCGAACTATCTACTTCTTTTGAAAGGTCTGATGGTGTAGTGGGTTAAAGCATACTAGTTATGCCTGCTACTGGAAGGTAGTTGTGCTTTCTGGGTTCGAGTCCCACTGGTGGGTGTTGTCCAAAGATTATTTAATCTTCACTTGTGGTTTATGCAAGTATAGGCTTATAAGCTGGACACGAGTTCTCTCACATTGACAGTGGCTTGATGGAAAATGCAGACTGACCCCACACTCATCTGGTGCCTTCGGGAAGTAGAGATGTTTGAGATATATATATCTCGAACTATCTACTTCTTTTGAAAGGTCTGATGGTGTAGTGGGTTAAAGCATACTAGTTATGCCTGCTACTGGAAGGTAGTTGTGCTTTCTGGGTTCGAGTCCCACTGGTGGGTGTTGTCCAAAGATTATTTAATCTTCACTTGTGGTTTATGCAAGTATAGGCTTATAAGCTGGACACGAGTTCTCTCACATTGACAGTGGCTTGATGGAAAATGCAGACTGACCCCACACTCATCTGGTGCCTTCGGGAAGTAGAGATGTTTGAGATATATATATCTCGAACTATCTACTTCTTTTGAAAGGTCTGATGGTGTAGTGGGTTAAAGCATACTAGTTATGCCTGCTACTGGAAGGTAGTTGTGCTTTCTGGGTTCGAGTCCCACTGGTGGGTGTTGTCCAAAGATTATTTAATCTTCACTTGTGGTTTATGCAAGTATAGGCTTATAAGCTGGACACGAGTTCTCTCACATTGACAGTGGCTTGATGGAAAATGCAGACTGACCCCACACTCATCTGGTGCCTTCGGGAAGTAGAGATGTTTGAGATATATATATCTCGAACTATCTACTTCTTTTGAAAGGTCTGATGGTGTAGTGGGTTAAAGCATACTAGTTATGCCTGCTACTGGAAGGTAGTTGTGCTTTCTGGGTTCGAGTCCCACTGGTGGGTGTTGTCCAAAGATTATTTAATCTTCACTTGTGGTTTATGCAAGTATAGGCTTATAAGCTGGACACGAGTTCTCTCACATTGACAGTGGCTTGATGGAAAATGCAGACTGACCCCACACTCATCTGGTGCCTTCGGGAAGTAGAGATGTTTGAGATATATATATCTCGAACTATCTACTTCTTTTGAAAGGTCTGATGGTGTAGTGGGTTAAAGCATACTAGTTATGCCTGCTACTGGAAGGTAGTTGTGCTTTCTGGGTTCGAGTCCCACTGGTGGGTGTTGTCCAAAGATTATTTAATCTTCACTTGTGGTTTATGCAAGTATAGGCTTATAAGCTGGACACGAGTTCTCTCACATTGACAGTGGCTTGATGGAAAATGCAGACTGACCCCACACTCATCTGGTGCCTTCGGGAAGTAGAGATGTTTGAGATATATATATCTCGAACTATCTACTTCTTTTGAAAGGTCTGATGGTGTAGTGGGTTAAAGCATACTAGTTATGCCTGCTACTGGAAGGTAGTTGTGCTTTCTGGGTTCGAGTCCCACTGGTGGGTGTTGTCCAAAGATTATTTAATCTTCACTTGTGGTTTATGCAAGTATAGGCATAAATATATATATATATATATATGTATATATACATATATATATATATATATATATATATATATATATATATATATATATATATATATATATATATATATATATATATATATATATTATTATATATTATATATATATATATATTATATATTTATATATATATATATTATTAAATATGACCGAAAAAGTAAGATTAATAATTCTAACACGAATTTTCTCAATCTTTCGTACATTTCTTTTCACTGTTGGAGGTAAATCAAAAATCAATTCTCCAAAATTCATTTTTATTTCTAGTCTGACGCGACACGAGCGCATTTCGTAAAACTTATTACTTTTTCAAAGACTTTAGTTCACAAATACACAACTGAATAGAACTTACGCATCTCCGATTTTATATCTACATTTGAGTGAGGTGGAAGGGGTGATGTGGCATTAACACAAGACAGAACAAGATGTGGTATTCATAGGGTATTAATTTCATCAACACAAGACAGAACAAGAAGTGGTGTTAATAGGGTATTAATTTCATCAACACAAGACAGAACACGAAACAATGGATATTGAATAGAAGTGTTTGTAGAAAGCCTATTGGTCCATATTTCTTGATGCTTCTATATTGGAGCGGAGTCTTGAGGTGGGTAGAATATAGTTGTGCAATAATTGGTTGTTGATTGCTGGTGTTGACTTCTTGATGTGTAGTGCCTCGCAAACGTCAAGCCGCCTGCTATCGCTGTATCTATCGATGATTTCTGTGTTGTTTACTAGGACCAAACCTCTGGCGATGGTTTGGTTGTGGGAAGAGATTATATGTTCCTTAATGGAGCCCTGTTGCTTATGCATCGTTAAACGCCTAGAAAGAGATGTTGTTGTCTTGCCTATATACTGGTTTTTTTGGAGCTTACAGTCCACAAGAGGGCATTTGAAGGCATAGACGACGTTAGTCTCTTTTAAAGCGTTCTGTTTTGTGTCTGGAGAGTTTCTCATGAGTAGGCTGGCCGTTTTTCTGGTTTTATAGTAAATCGTCAGTTGTATCCTCTGATTTTTGTCTGTAGGGATAACATTTCTATTAACAATATCTTTCAGGACCCTTTCCTCCGTTTTATGAGCTGTGGAAAAGAAGTTCCTGTAAAATAGTCTAATAGGGGGTATAGGTGTTGTGTTAGTTGTCTCTTCAGAGGTTGCATGGCTTTTCACTTTCCTTCTTATGATGTCTTCGACGAAACCATTGGAGAAGCCGTTATTGACTAGGACCTGCCTTACCCTACAGAGTTCTTCGTCGACTTGCTTCCATTCTGAGCTGTGGCTGAGAGCACGGTCGACATATGCGTTAACAACACTCGTCATGTACCTGTCTGGGCAGTCGCTGATGGCATTTAGGCACATTCCTATGTTCGTTTCCTTAGTGTAGACTGCAGTGTGGAAACCTCCGCCCTTTTCCATGACTGTTTCATCTAGAAAGGGCAGCTTCCCATCCTTTTCCATCTCGTAAGTGAAACGCAGCACGGAACTCTGCTCAAATGCCTCCTTCAGCTCCTGCAGATGTCTGACATCAGGTACCTGTGTAAAAATGTCGTCAACATACCTGCAGTATATGGCCGGTTTCAAGTTCATGTCGACTAAGACTTTTTGCTCGATGGTACCCATGTAGAAGTTTGCAAACAGGACACCTAGGGGAGAACCCATGGCGACCCCATCTACTTGCTTATACATGTGCCCATCCGGGCTCAAGAAGGGTGCCTCTTTAGTACAAGCTTGGAGTAGTTTCCTCAGAATATTTTCTGGTATGTCAAGAGGAGTACAGGCTGGATCACGATACACTCTGTCGGCTATCATTCCGATTGTCTCGTCCACAGGTACGTTGGTAAACAGCGATTCTACGTCCAACGAGGCTCTTATCCCTGTGGCCCGTGTGCCCCGCAGTAAGTCAACAAATTCCTTAGGAGACTTCAGGCTGAAGGCGCAAGGAACATAAAGAGTCAGAAGGCCGTTGAGTCGCTTCGCCAGTCTGTACGTGGGTGTGGGTATCTGGCTAATGATTGGCCGAAGTGGGTTTCCAGGCTTGTGTGTCTTGACATTTCCATACGCATATCCAGGTTTATATTCCCCAATGATCTTTGACAGGTGGAGTCCGGATTTCTTGGCGTTCACAGTTTCGATCAGTTTGTTGACCTTTGCTTTTAATTCGGCTGTAGTGTCCTTCGTTATCCTTTGGAACTTAGTTTGGTCAGAGAGTATGATGTTCATTTTCGCCAGATATTCGTTTTTTTTAAGAATGACATATATTGGCGACTTGTCACCTCTCCTGACAACTATCTCCTTGTTCTCACGAAGGCTTTTAGCTGCCGCTTTAAGCTCGGGGGACAGTATGGTGCTTCTGTAATTGCCTCGATTCTTTCCTCCTTCTGCAATAAGTTATGCTTGTAAGGTATCTTTGGTAGTGACCTTCTTTTGTGTCTCGAGGTCGAATATGTCGTCCAACAGAATTTCCAACTCTACTTTCCGGGCCATCTCACTCGGTCTGGACATAACATGACAGTTTATGCCCAGATTTAGGAGAGTGACTTGGTCCTCAGTGAGGTTAATTCCTGCAAGGTTCAGGAAGCCATCTCTCGGTCGTGGAATTGCCATAGGTTCTCCATATAATGTTGTTAGTTTCTTGATAATCCTTGTTTCAGTGCTGAGGTGATGTTGGTCTGTGAGGATGTCGAGGTGTTGTTCAATGCGGGTACGGACACTTTCGTCGATGTTGCTATTTCTCCACTCGTTTGTAGCATGAAGTAGTTGCGTTTTGTTGTCTTTGATTTCATTCTCTGCCTTGTATATCTGATCACGAATCAGATCCTGGTGATATTTTATCGTGAAGGCTTGATTCCTTGCTGCTGGGTCGTGCGCTTTAATATTAGTATATTTTGGTAGCAGTCTTTCCTGTAGACATATATTATTAAATATGACTGAAAAAGTAAGATTAATAATTCTAACACGAATTTTCTCAATCTTTCGTACATTTCTTTTCACTGTTGGAGGTAAATCAAAAATCAATTCTCCAAAATTCGTTTTTATTTCTAGTCTGACGCGACACGAGCGCGTTTCGTAAAACTTATTACATTTTCAAAGACTTTAGTTCACAAATACACAACTGAATAGAACTTACGCATCTCCGATTTTATATCTACATTTGAGTCTATGCCTTCAAATGCCCTCTTGGGAACTGTAAGCTCCAAAAAACCCAGTATATAGGCAAGACAACAACATCTCTTTCTAGGCGTTTAACAATGCATAAGCAACAGGGCTCCATTAAGGAACATATAATCTCTTCCCACAACCAAACCATCGCCAGAGAAATCCTAGTAAACAACACAGAAATCATCGATAGATACAGCGATAGCAGGCGGCTTGACGTTTGCGAGGCACTACACATCAAGAAGTCAACACCAGCAATCAACAGCCAATTATTGCACAACTATATTCTACCCACCTCAAGACTCCGCTCCAATATAGAAGCATCAAGAAATATGGACCAATAGGCTTTCTACAAACACTTCTATTCAATATCCATTGTTTCGTGTTCTGTCTTGTGTTGATGAAATTAATACCCTATTAACACCACTTCTTGTTCTGTCTTGTGTTGATGAAATTAATACCCTATGAATACCACATCTTGTTCTGTCTTGTGTTAATGCCACATCACCCCTTCCACCTCACTCAAATGTAGATATAAAATCGGAGATGAGTAAGTTCTATTCAGTTGTGTATTTGTGAACTAAAGTCTTTGAAAATGTAATAAGTTTTACGAAACGTGCTCGTGTCGCGTCAGACTAGAAATAAAAATGAATTTTGGAGATTTGATTTTTGATTTACCTCCAACAGTGAAAAGAAATGTACGAAAGATTGAGAAAATTCGCGTTAGAATTATTAATCTTACTTTTTCGGTCATATTTAATAATATATGTCTACAGGAAAGACTGCTACCAAAATATACTAATATATATATATATATATATATATATATATATATATATATATATATATATATATATATATATATATATATTTATATATATATATATATATATATATATATATCTATATATATATATATATATATATATATATATATATATATATATATATATATATATATATTGTCACGTGGGGGTGGGTGGTCCGGGGCTCTGCTAACACTCGGCTGCTAGGGGCTCAAAAGGCCCAAATACTCAGCCCCTCCGACTCCCTGGATTCACCGGGGTCTCCTTGGTCACACAAGATAGGACCAACAATGCCCACCTCCGCAGGTCTTTGCTTCCACCACAAAGGGGTGCCACTGATTCACCCTGGAAGCCCTTCAGTCAAACACGGGGAAACTGCTGTTAACAGTTCCGGCCTAGACCCGTGGGGGAGTGAAGGAAGACTCAGGCTTACCTTATAACCATAACCTCCCTGAGTCTTGCCTGCCAGACAAAAAAAGTTGCAGGAACTCCTTTCCCGCCTGTCTTCTCTATCTTCTTAGCAAGGTCGCCTGCTGGGTTATTATATCTGCGCCCCAGCAACGCAGTTCAGTGGGTGTATTATATATTGTTTGTAGCCAGAAATGTATGCTCATAGAGAAATATCATAAATGGAGGCACACTCAAACACAGTGATAAAATGTGTGGCTTTACTGATGCAAATTACATGAACACACACACACAATCACAAGTAATACATGAATATGGAAATATGGATAGTGAGTCTGGAGATCGTCAGCCTCTTCTTCCACGACCTCCAACACTCCTTCAACAGGGCAGAAAGACAGGAGTCTCACACTCTCACAGGAGGGCCTCTTCACCACGTCGGCGCCTCTTCTTCACTGTCCTGCCATCCATACACACTGTCCTCTCTGACAGTCCTGGACTCAAGCTGCCTTGCAGCCTATTCTACTATTAAAGCAATAAAGTCTTGCTGCCACATACACAAGTAAATATTGTGGCCTAACTAGCCTACTCATACAAGGGGTAATGGGAGGGAAAATGATCTACCTTACATTCCTGGCTCACGACGCCTGTCCCTCGATGGTGTGAAGTTCCCACGCTTCCTTGGGTCGATCCTTGACGATCCAGGACGTTCCACAGGTCCTCAGGTGTCGTGGAGCCTTCGCGTCGTCGCCGTTCCAATCCCTGAGATTCAGCTGCCCCAATCCTGGTTCATCGATGGGCGCTGAGCTAATCACTATTTTTCCCCACACTCGCCTCTCCCACAAGGCGTTGCTCCTTGTCCTAGGCACGGTGTCGTCCTTCCAAGATTCTCAGTGGATGTGACCCCAATCACAGCTAGGCCTGCCCGCCGCACCTTCCAGACCTCAACGTCCAGCCAGCGGCGCCGCCCAGCGTCGTCGCCGACTATTTTCCAAGTTTGGCACTTCTCTGCTCAATGAACTTGGTTCCTCTTTTGCTTCCCAGAAGCGCAGGGTCTCCAATAACTATGGTGGGCTGCGATGGCTAGTTCAATCCACTGAATAAGGCTTTCAGAGCCTCCAATCCTTGAGAGCAGACTGAGGCGTGTCCTGTCGCTTCCAAGGTCAGATCAACTCTGACGTTGGCGCCGCCCGGGGCACTCGGTGACGTCATGGCGGGCCCTGATTGGTCGCTCGCGACCCACGTCGGCCAATCCGCGATCGGCTAATGTCCCTTCCAAAAGGTCATATCTGCCGTAGGGGATACTGTTTCATTTTATAACAGGGCGCCAATTTTCCTTTATTTACAACCTATAATATAACTTCCTTCCTTTAACTGGCAGCCGGTCTGGTCGCCACATATATCATTAGACTCCCTGAACCTCAGAGAATCAGTAGGGAGAGCTGATATGACTCTTTAAGCCGGCAAACGAAAGAAATAGGAGAGGGCACAGTAACAATATATATATATATATATATATATATATATATATATATATATATATATATATATATATATATATATATATATATATATATGTGTGTGTGTGTGTGTGTGTTTACTAGTTGTGTTTTGGCGGGGGTTGAGCTTTGCTCTTTCGGCCCGCCTCTCAACAGTCAATCAACTGTTTACTAACTACTTTTTTTTTTTTTTTTTTATTTCCCACCCCACACACACACACACACACACACCAGGAAGCAGCCCGTGACAGCTGACTAACTCCCAGGAACCTATTTACTGCTAGGTAACAGGGGCACTTAGGGTGAAAGAAACTTTGTCCATTTGTTTCTGCCTCGTGCGGGAATCGAACCCGCGCCACAGAATTACGAGTCCTGCGCGCTATCCACCAGGCTACGAGGCCCACCCTACGAGGTGTGTGTGTGTGTGTGTGTGTGTGTGTGCTAGAGTGTTGAATAACATTTTCATGTTTACAGTAATTTATTGTGTTATCGCCTTCGAAAGGAATTACTGAGTCTAAGGCCAATACCATGGTTAATTGCATTCATTATCATTATTATGATCTGCCGTGCATAACGCCTTTACAGTGAATTATTGTGTTTCTTGCTGTATAAATGATTTATGGAGCTTGAGACCAGTGAAGTGACTCATTGCGTTCTATTGCCATTATAGCAGATATTGTGTTGATTGCAAATATTGTGATTACTGCGAATTTAAAGAAACAGGCACTTAACGCCAGGAAACAAGTACAGAGGAGTTCATACAGTGAAGGTGGCTGCCCAGCTGATTATGACAGGAGGGGGAGTATTGCCCTCTAGATGAGTTCCAGTTTTATGAAGAGAGAGTGACGTACTACCTTGTACTTGTAGCTTCGTTGTTGATATGGATATACTATGCAGTTCTCATTACTACTATCCCCTACACCTGACTTTCCTCCTCAGCTCTCTCTTGCCTATTTAATGCCTGTCCCTACCTGTCCTCATCACAATCGACTTGAGAATGGTCCAGGACGGACCGAAACGTCGTCGTCCCTTCAATTTCTAGTGTGTGGTCTGGTCAACATACTTCAGCCACGTTATTGTGACTCATTGCCTCATATGGATATACTACCTTGTGTGTTTTAAGTAAAATACAAAACTACCTTCACGTTTGTATTATCCCTCCCTATCTTGTTGTTATTGAACAGTTGGAAAGAGTGAGAGTGATAGATATACATACCTGCTGGTGACCAGTTTTAAAGAGTGAGCTCTCTGCCACTAGTACCACAATCCCACGATACCACTGACGTGTTACTAGACACGGGAAACACCAGTTGGCGACATTGCAGTTAGTAGTAGAGCCCTTGTCGGGGCGGGCACACAGTTGGGAGAGAGCTGACTGTGTTCTCACTCGTCTTTGGCAATGAGGCCGGATAGAGATCGACTGGGATACTCTCCTGGCGAACAGTGGTGCCGCGAGGATTGAGTGAAGACCCGCAGGGCTACGGTGAGAAACAGTTATCACTAATACTACATGGTGGTGTCTGAAGGGAGAGAGGGACACCCCGACATTGGCGACCATTGACGGGATATTAAGTACGGTCATTTATACTTATACTGATACTTACTCTTTACGATAACCCCAACACCATGTTGTGGGATTTTCGGAAGCGGATTCACAGATGGCGTGGACTTCACGGCTTCGTGCTCGAGCGAGGAATTTTGGTTCGTAACACCCCTCCACCAAAAGGATTTAGTTTGGGTTTCTAAAAACAATAAAGGAAACAAACCAAGTTAATCAGTTGTTTAGATGTGTGACAATGCATCAGCTACCACATTATCCACTCCTTTGATGTGCTCAATCTGGAGGGGATATTGTTGCAGATGTAGACTCCATCTGGTGCGTCGAAGATTCTTCTGTTTAAACTGGGCGAGAAACTTAAGAGGGTTGTGGTCAGTTCGTACTAGGATAGGATGACTATTACTAGTTAGATACACTTCAAAGTGTTGGACTGAACTGATCAAAGCCAACGTCTCTTTCTCTATGACTGTTACGGCCCTCTCGGGTCGCAACTGGGTTCTTACTCTGATGTTGTTAGAGGAAGGGTATCCGGCCCCAAGCCAGTAGTGGCTTTCAAGGGATGTGATCCGTAACGCAAGTAAACTAAAAGGGTAAGGGAAAGAAAGGCAAAAACTTAATATTATAATTAACACCTTCACAAATAAATATATATAAGAAGATTACACGGGGGGGGGGGGTATAAACACTGCACAGGGGTATTATCTACACTGTCGTCTTCGTCTGAAGACTCTGGATCTTCTCGGTGCTCTCGTGGCCTCACGAGGAATCCTTCGAAAAGCTGAGTCTACCCCGGCCACAGGCCAGCCAAAACACAGTTCCACTGGGGGCACCGGCGTGGAGGCCGTCAACCACAAGTCCAGCAGACAGCTGGCAGGTTCCGGATCAGCAACAATGGTCAGGCCACTCCACGAGCGATACTAGGGTAGCGCCCTAGTCAGGAGCCTCGTGTGATACCACAGATCACTCTCCTGTCCACAATACCCCAGTGGTTAATCGTCTCCACCAGTCAGTCCCGGGTATGACAATCCTCAACTGCCGCTTCTCAGGCAGGGTAACACCACAGTGTTCATCCGGGAGGTGACTCACAGCTGCTGCAGCAAAACACTTGGTGTCGAGACGGCTGCCTTGGGTAGACTGATCCAACTTCCATTACAGCAGTCCCAGGTCGACTCTGTAAGCAGACACGTCATCAATAACAGGGACACACTAAAGCACCTCACTTACAGGCTCAGACCCAAACGCCCACCTATCCACTCCATAGATGGCGTTGTTGTCTGAGCACCACCTCACCAGAGGTCAGCAACGGCTGTGTTGTGAGCTGAACAGGACTGGAAACTGGCCCTCGTGGCCAGTACACCTCGTCCTCACCAGGTGTCGTCGTCCATTTGGAGGGGGTTTCGGGAGCTGACCCACAGATGGCGCGGTCGTCACTGCTCCGTGCTCGGACGCTGGATTCGGGTCCGTAACAATGACGGAATAGTTTAGCTGACTGGGGGTAAACTTCTTAGAATGGTAGGCTACAGGATGTTCCACCCCTTTTTCATCCGTCTGAGATAATACAGACCCCAGGCCATAGTCGGAAGCGTCGACTGTTAGGATAAATCTATCCTCAAAACTCGGGGACCTGAGGATTGGAGAAGAGATTAGAATCGCCTTGAGGCTCTCAAAGGCTTCCTGGCAAGGTTCATCCCATGACAGTTTCACACCCATCCTCAAAAGATTTGTCAGGGGGGCGGCTATGGATGAAAAGTTAGGGACAAACTTACGGTAGAAACCAGCCATACCAAGTAAACGCAAGATGTCCTTCCTGGTGGCTGGTGTAGGGTACTGGACTATTGCCTCTACCTTGCTGGTCTTTGGCGCAATCCATCCTCATCCTACCTTATGAACTAAAAAGATGACAGAGGTTTTGGCAAACTCAGATTTGTGCAGGTTGACTACCAACCCTGATTGGAGCATGGCCTCAAAGAAGTCCTCTATGTGACGTAGATGGTCCTGCCAATTAACATCATATATTAATACATCATCGATGTAGACCAAGGTATTTTCTACGTCACGCAACACAATACCCATCAGCCTCTGGAAGGTGGATGCTGCGTTTTTCATCCCAAACGGCATCACCTGACATTCAAACAGGCCGTTGGGAGTCACGAACGCAGAGATGGGTTTGGCCCTCTCCGTGAGGGGAACTTGCCAATAGCCTTAAATAGGTCAAATTTCGTCAGGTAGCTAGCTTTGCCTATGGCATCGAGACATTCCTCTACTCTGGGGAGAGGATAGGTATCAGCTACTCTGACCTTATTCACCTGGCGATAATCAATACAGAAACGGTATTTCTTACCAGGTTTGGGGCTCTAGTAGTGTCGGGGATGACCATGGGCTCGTGCTTGGGACTATCAGATGGTGTTTCAACATGTACTCCACCTCATCTTCCACCACCTTTTTCTTCAGGGGATTGAGTTGGTAGGGGTGTTGCTTTATAGGCCGGACTCCTTCCTCCAGTACAACGTCATGCTGTAGGACAGATGTTAGTCCTGGAACATCTCTGAAGATTGTCTTGTATCTCCGGATCATTTTCAGCAATGAAGGTTGATCTCCTCCGTTCACATGCGTCAATTTTGCCTGCAAATTGCACAGAATCTCGGAAATAATTAGTACATTCTCATCCTTTTCAATGTCATTTTTAGTTGTCACCATGGTTATTGGGAGTGTATCTTGACCCTCATATTTTTTTAATCATGTTGACATGAACCTAAGTTTCCTTTTTTCTGCGGTCTGGAGTGTTAAGAAGGTAAATGTGACTAGTAAGCTTTCTTAAGACCTGGTAAGGACCTACAAATTTAGCACTTAAACTTCCGGTCACTGTAGGAGTACATACCAAAACTAGATCCCCTACCAGGAAATCCCTTTGTTTGGTGCTCTTATCGTACCTGCTCTTGGTGATCTTCTGAGTATTTTCTAAGGTTTTCTTTGCCATCTCCCAAGCAGAGAACAACCTACCTTTATTTGTAGATAGCCAGTCCACAACGTCTACGTTGGTCTCCTCGTTCAGCCAATGGTCTCGTGCCACTTCTAAGGGACATCTCACCGAGTGGCCATAAATCATTTCGAATGGGGAGATTCCTAGCGATTCATTGGGTACTGATCTTACCGCAAATAGGAGGTAGGGTAGGTCTTCAACCCACTTACTCTGCCGGTCATAGCAAAACTTCCTAAGCATGCCCTTCAGCGTCGGGTGGAAACGCTCCAAAGCTCCTTGCGACTCGGGATGGTAGGCACTGGAGGTAATCTGTTGGATTTCCAGGTCGGCAATCTGTTGGCGAAACAAACGAGACATAAAATTCGATTCCTGATCCGTCTGAATGGTCTTAGGGAGACCCTATCGCGAGACGTAGCAGAGTAAATGTTCCACCAAGACCTTAGCTGTGATGGTCTTAAGGGGGATCGCTTCTGGGTACCTACTAACCCGATCTAATATAATGAGCAAATACTGCACCCCTGAGGTAGAAGGCGGAAGCGGGCTAACTATATCTAGAATGAGGTGCTCGAAGGGCTCACCTATGGATGGGATTGGGCATAAAGGAGCTTTGGGGACAGGCTGGTTTGCTTTCCATGCCATCTGGCAGGCGTGACAGGTTTTGCAGAAGCGACGTACGTCCTTCTTCATGGGCGGCCAGTAGAAACTCTTTGCTAGTCGATGAAAGGTTTTCGAGACCCCACCATGTCCAGCAAATCTATCGGAATGAGCCGTTTCTAACAGCTTAGATTGGTACACGGCTGGGACGACTATCCGCTTACCTACCTCAGTTGACTGGGGGTATTTCGGTGGACACCTGCGACACAGTACTTCATTCGACCAGACGTACAGATCACCTTCTATCGTAGGAGACTCTATGGTATTAGCCAACTTTTGTACCTGAGGGTCCTTCCTCTGTTGTTCTAGCAGACTGGCTCGAGTCCAGCATTCAGGAACTGGCATCGGGACGGGCTGGTCAGGTGAATGGCTACTCGTAACCTGTGGGATAGGAGGAGAGTCAAACAAAGTATTTAAATCTGATGGTACCTGGAATTGAGCCTGAGACCTTGTTTGCACTACCGTAATTGGACTTGTCTCTTCACACACTGAATCTTTCATGACCAGGGGATGGTTAGGTAACAAACCTAGGGCTAAGTCATTGGCCAAAATGACGTCAATTATTTCTATGGGAAGGCTGTCCACCACAGCTAACTTACACTCGCCTTTGAAGTGTTGGGACTCTAGATGTACCTTTATCAAAGGGGAAACATACAATGTGGAAGGAAAACCGCCTAGGATTACCTTCTGTGTCCCATTCGCTGAAACACCTTCAGGTAATGACTTTTCCAAAATCAGAGACTGGGCACCTCCACTGTCTCTGAGTACTACCATGGGCTTACCCGAGTGGTCACTTCATACATCCCCTTGTGAAGTATATGGGGCGAACAACTCTTTCCTCTTCTCTAGGGTGGCCATTGGTGGTACTATACTACTTACCAGCATAACTTCCCTATGTGGATTGTTACCTGCACTGCTACGACACTTAGCAGCCATGTGCCCTTTCTTTCCACAGGTCCAACACATTATGTTCGTTTTTGGACTAAACCTCCAAGGACTATCTGGGGTTGACTTGGCAGCACTACGAAGGGCGGTCTTCTCCTCTGGTTTATGTTTTGCCGAATATCTTGAGTAGGTCTTTGGAACATACCTAGCAGAAGGCCTATGCGTCAAGATGTATTCTTCAGCCATAGTGGCTGCTGCACTTAAGGTCTCCACCTGTAGTTCCTCTAAGTATGTCTTCAGATCCCCTGATAGGCAGTCTTTGAAGTCCTCTAGCAGTATGAGCTGCTCGAGGTCTTCTTTTGTCTTCACCATCCGAGAAGCACACCACTCCTGAAAAAGCCGTTCTTTGATGGTCGCAAACTCGGTGAACGTGTGCTCCGAGGTCTTCTTCAGGTTCCTGAACTTATGCCTATAAGCCTCAGGCGCCAACTGGTAAGCCATGAGCACTACCTTCTTCACCTTGTCGTAATACCAGCTTAGTTGTTCAATTATTGTGAATGCAACATGTAGATACTTAAAGAGAATGTGTGTGTGTATATAGCATAATAACAGCACAAACAGTATAGTGGGATGAGGAATGTTGGTGAGTGAGGTAACATCGTTTGCTGGCTGTGTGTGTATATAGCATAATAACAGCACAAACAGTATAGTGGGATGAGGAATGTTGGTGAGTGAGGTAACATCGTTTGCTGGCTGGGGTATTGGTGACCACTATGTTGTTCGGACACCCTACCAGATTAGTAGTACATTTGTGTCACACATTTTATTATATAAATATAACACTACACACTATTGAATATTATTACTGCAAAAAAGTGAGAAAAATCAATTGAGATATTGAAATAATTAGATAATATACCTTGGTGGCAACTCCCGCCTGTTAGCGAGGGTGGAGCAATCCACCACAAGACGCTTACTCTGTAAACGCCTCAATTTTGCCAAACTTTCCCACCCTATTGTGTCCAAAATATGTCACCTACGATTTTTTTTTTCCTGTGATTAGGGAACTCAAATGAATACTTTTATAAGACGAAAAACACACAAAAAATATTTTTTATTTTTTTGCGCCTCGTGGTGTTGAAGGCGTGCCGGGTATCCGGAGGTTGAACTTGTAATGTGTGACATGTTCCGTGTCCCTGTGGATGTGATTTACGGTATTGAACTGGTTACTGCTCATCGAGTGATTGTTAAATTTGTGGGGGACGCGGAGTACCGGCGTTTCTCCAGCGCTGCCCCTGCCAGGTGGTTCCGGCACTGTGGAGATTTCCGATCGGAGTGGTGCATTGACGTACATGAGTGTTCATGGAGCGCCCTTGGAGTTTCCCGAGGACCTCTTGCGGCGTTACTTCAGGAGGTTTGACGCTGTCGTCAGTGTGAGACTGCACAAGCTTTCCTCAAGGAAGTTCCAGGGTTTGCATACAAACATTCGGACCCTGGCGATGCGCCTGAGGGTGGACATTCTGTCCTCCGTCCGGCTCCTCGGATATTATGTTCGAGTGTATTATTCCTGTCAACCACAGACATGTTTTCGGTGTGGCCTGCTGGGGGATCAGGCTGCCGGGTGTTCTGAGGCTGCTGTCGCCCCTAGTGAACCTCTTCCAGGAGGAGGATTTTCCACTGCTCCCTGTGCAGGAGGATTCGGTGGGTGGGGATGTGTCCATCCCGTTGGCTGCTGAGGGCCCCCCTGTGGCGCCCAACGCATCTCCTGCTGTGGTGGCCTCTCTTCCAGGAGTTGTGGTGCCTTCAGATGTTTAGCCTGCTCCCGTTGGTGTCCCTGATGGTCCCGTGGGTCTTCCGGTGGATCTATGTACGTCGTCTCTGTCTTCTCCATCTGCTGCACATGTCCCTGCGCCCTCGCCATGTGTCTCGGCTGTGCTGGGTGCTGGGTTGGATACAGGGCCTCCTATTGTGCTCGGCCTGATACCCCATGTGGTTGAGGATGCTGCCAACCTGTGGAGAGCGTTGGTTCGCACTGCTTGTGATGCCCGTGTTTCTGGGTTGGCCTTTGGATCTGATGATGTGAGGCCAGAGCCCAAGCGTTCCTGGCGTTCTTCTCCTGTCAGGGCTGATGTGGGAGATTTCAACGACTGGATCTTCCGGCGATGGTGGTGAGGTTCTGGTTGTGTCACATTCCTCAGTGGTGGCGGAGGTCCATGTGCCTGTGACTGCCAATGTCGGTGTTTCTTCTGGTGTGGTGCCTGTGGAGCTTGCTTCTAGTGCGTTGCCTACGTCGGATGGTTCTGGTTCCTCCTGCTAGTGAGCGTGGTGACCTGGTGATGGTATTAAAGAAGACGGCTCGCTCTGGGGGTTCCATGCCCCCAGCTTTGTCCCCAGTTTCATTGGCGGCAGTTTTCCCGCTTCTCCCATCTCCGACCGTCTCTTCTGCATCTTCTGCGGTGTTGGGTGTGGTGTTGCCGGCTCGGCGGCCATCATCTTCTGTGCATCCGGCGGCCGGGCCGTCCCGGTGGCGTACATCCGCTTCTGCCTTGTCTTCTACTTCCAGGGAGGGGGTGGTTTGCTCTACCTTACCTCGTTATACGACTATTGCTACCCAACTCCAGGAGCTGCCACTTTCGCCTGATCTGGTGATTCCTGAGTTTATGCATGCCCCCCTGAGGCAGAGGAATCGTTGTCCTACCGACAGGGAGTATTTAATATGGGGGGCCTATAAGCAGACATATCCTCTGCATGAGTTTGCTGAGAAATATTCGCCTCCCATTGAGGTGTTTCCTCCCTTGAAGTATTTTTTTTTTGTGTGTGCTGTGTTGTGTCCGTTTGTATGCATGGATGTGGGGTGCGGTTGCGTGCCTGTGTGTGGGTGGGCCAGGTTTTGTTTTCCTGGTTCTTGCGTGATCTGTGCTTGTTGTGGGGTAGTTGCTGCCCTTCGGGCTGCTTGTGTTTGTTCTCATTGTCATGAATTGCCGCAGTGATTTTCCTTTTGTTTCTGTGTTATATTTATTTTATTGTAGTTATGTATTTATGCCTCTCCGTGTGGTTTCTGGGGCCTGTAGGCTTGTTTTGTGTTGTGTTTCAATAGTTGGATTGTTGGGTGCGGGTTGGGTACTTTGAGCTTGTATTTATGTGCTTATTGTTTGTTGTGTTGTCAGCCCTTCAGGCCGGTGCTTTGTGTATTTGATAATTTGTACTTTTGTGACTTTGTAATTTGTGCTTTTGTGATCTGTTTGTCTGTTCTCATTGTATTGTAATTGTATGCGTGCTTGCCTGTACCGTTATATATGAATGACATGTATTGCACTGTTCTTTTTATACTATCTTGCATTATGTTTGGGTTTTGTGGTCAGCCCTTCAAGCTGGTATTTTCTTTGATTTTGTACTTTGTAATTTGTGTTCTGTTTGTTTTATTCTTGCATTTATACGCATGCATGCATGTAAAAATAAAAAAAAATATTCATGGAGTGTTATATCTGTAGAGTTTTACCACACAAATTTAATACATCCAAATTGTAGCTTTGTTTTTGCTGAGTTTATCTACTATATTGTGATGTTTAATTTTGTAAACGGTAACTAATAAAATAATTACTACCAAAATAACACCAGAGGTTAATGATAGGCTACCAACAACAATTGTGTATATAATTTCTCTGAGTACAGAGTTATTTACCATATAATCTACAACTCCAATTAAAATATATTGCCTTTTATCTCCACTACAAAATATTCTAGTAGCTAGAGGCCAACTTGCATTAAAGGTAGGATGTTACCATTGACTAGTGTTGATTTAAATATTGATCAACCTAGTCTCATTTATATTAAAATAGCCTAGTGTTGTTCTAAATATTGAACACCCTACCCAGCATAAACAAAACGTTGTGGTAACATCCAAAAACATTTCAATAGGGTTGTGAAAAAGACAAGTTGCATGTGGTTCAACAGGCACATGAGCAACCGTTAACCCAAGAATGATAAAAGTTTTTATATATATAATATGGTAAATGATGACTTTCTCTAACACTAGTTTCACATTAATATATTACAAAAATACTTTTTTCATGTTCAAATATTAAATTGATGCACATTACATACAAATTGTGATTTTTGTTCCATAGCTTTATGAAACATTCGTAAAACACTTAGTTACTCAATGATTGGATTATAATTTTTGGGTTAGATTGCTAATATATTAACTTACATAATACTATTTGTTCCATTTTATATTATTATTATTTGCTCATGTTTATATATTAAATATATATCTTTTGTAATGTAAAACTAGGAGTACATATAGGTGAGTACAACTTAGTGAGCACTGCTAGGTGAATACAAGTAGGTGAGTACAACTTAGTGAGCACTGCTAGGTACCTGCTTGATGGGGTTCTGAGAGTTCTTCAACTCCCCAAGCCAGGCTCGACTTGTGAGAGTTTGGTCCACCAGGCTGTTGCTTGGAGCGGCCCACAGGGCCACGTACCCACACAGCCCGGCTGATCCGGAACTTCTCTTAGAAAACGGTCCAGTTTTCTCTTGAAGATGTCCATGGTTGTTCCGGCAATATTTCTTATAGTCGCTGGGAGGACGTTGAACAACCGCGGACATCTGATGTTTATACAGTGCTCTCTGATTGTGCCTATGGCACCTCTGCTCTTCACTGGTTCAGTCTTGCATTTTCTTCCATATCGTTCACTCCAGTACGTTGTTATTTTACTATCTAGATTTGGGACCTGGCCCTCCAGTATTTTCCATGTGTATAATATTTGGTTTCTCTCTTGTCTCCTTTCTAGAGAGTACATTTGGAGAGCTTTGAGACGATCCCAATAATTTAGGTGTTTTATCTCGTCTATGCATGCCATATATGTTCTCTGTATTCCCTCTATTTCAGCAATCTCTCCTGCTCTGAAGGGGGAAGTGAGTACTGTGCAGTACTCAAGACGGGACAACACAAGTGACTTGAAGAGTACAACCATTGTGATGGGATCCCTGGATTTGAAAGTTCTCATAATGCATCCGATCATTTTTCTGGCTGACACAATATTTGCTTGGTTATGCTCCCTAAACGTCAGATCGTAGGACATCATTATTCCCAAATCCTTGACATGCTGTTTTTCTACTATGGGAAGATTCGATTGTGTTTTGTACCCTGTATTATGTTTCAGATCCTCATTTTTGCCGTACCTGAGTACCTGAAATTTATCACTGTTAAACATCATGTTATTTTCTGCTGCCCAATCGGAAACTTTGTTGACATCTGCTTGTAGTTTTTCAATGTCTTCAGCAGAGGTAATTTTCATGCTGATTTTTGTGTCATCTACAAAGGACAACACGAAGCTGTGACGTGTATTTTTGTCTATATCAGATATGAGAATAAGGAATAGAAAAAGGTGCAAGGACTGAACCTTGAGGTACAGAGCTTTTAACATCGTTTGGACTCGATTTTATCTGATTGACTGTTACTCTTTGTGTTCTGTTCGACAGGAAACTGAGTATCCAGCGTCCTAATTTTCCAGTTATTCCCAGTGACCTCATTTTGTGAGCTATCATCCCATGGTCACATTTGTCGAACGCCTTTGCAAAGTCTGTGTATACAACATCTGCATTTTGCTTTTCTTCTAGGGCTTCTGTGATTTTGTCATAGTGGTTGAGTAACTGTGACAGACAGGATCTTCCCGCTCTAAATCCATGTTGTCCTGGGTTGTGCAATTCATTTTTTTCCATAAAACTAGAAATTTGATTCCTAATCACTCTTTCAAACACTTTTATTATGTGTGATGTTAGTGCAACTGGCCTATAATTTTTTGCCAAGGCTTTACTACCCCCCCCCCCCTTGTGCAACGAAGCTATATCTGCAGATTTAAGTGCTGTTGGTATCTCTCCTGTATCCAGGCCCTTTCTCCATATTACGCCGAGTGCTATCGCTACTGGTACTTTACATTTCTTTATGAATATTTAATTCCATGAGTCAGGCCCAGGAGCTGAGTGCATAGGCATATTGTCAATTTCTCTTTCAAAGTCTTCCGTGTTTATGGTAATATCCGTTATATTATCTGCAGCTTGAATGTCATTCATAAAGAAGCTGTCTGGGTCATCAACTTTCATGTTGTTTATTGGTGTGCTAAAAATAGCCTCATACTGGCTTCTTAAAACTTCACTAATCTCTTTGTTGTCCTCTGTGTATGTGCCTTCATTTATAATTAACGGTCCAATACTGGTCGAGGTTTTTTATTTTGATTTTGCGTATGTGAAAAAATATTTTGGATTTTTCCTTATCTCTTGTATAGCTTTCTGTTCCAATACAATTTCCTCAGACTCATATGATCGCTTCAACGTTTGTTCTATTTCTTCAATCTTCATGCTTAGGCTTATTTTCCTTGCTTGTGATAGTTGTGTCTGCAGAAGCATTTCTGTTATTTTTTTCCTTCTCCTGTACAGTCGTCTGCGTTCTCTTTCTAGAGTGGTCCTCTTTCCGCCCCTCCTCACAGGCACGTGCTTGAAGCAGACCTTGTAAGCTTCAGCTGTCAGTTGAGCAGCTGAAGTTGCTCAAAACTTAAGTAACAAACCTCCCACACTCCCTGTGTGGGAGTTTTGTCGCTTAAGACCGTCTCCCATTGGATGGTTGCAAGGTCTACATTTATTTTTTCCCAGTCGATCCTCTTATTGTTGAAATTGAATTGATTGGATATTCCTTCTCGCTTGTTGGGGTCTCTTAGACCTACTACCGTTATTTATGATAGTTCGCACTTCAATGAGCTTATGGTCTGAGTATGAAGCATCTGAGATTGTAATGTCTCTGATTAGTTCATCATTGTTTGTGAATAACAAGTCTAGTGTGTTTTCGTTCCTAGTTGGTTCTGTAATCTGTTGATTGAGCAAGAATTTGTCACAGAATCTCAAAAGTTCTCTGACCTGTGGTTGGTTATTTCCCGGGTCATTCCTTGCTATGATATTTGTGTTTGCCATTCCCCATCTTAGACTCGGTAAATTAAAATCTCCAAGGAAGATAATATCTAGAGCTGGGTTTGCTAAGATATCAAGTATATTCTCTATTTTGTGCATCTGCTCTGTGAATTCCTCAGGTGAATACAATTTGGTGGTATAACTATAAGTCGTGCTGAGGAGTGAAGGAGGAGGGGGTAGTAAAATGTAGGAGGAGGGGTAGTGGAGTGTAGGAGGAGGGTGGTAGTGGAGTGTAGGAGGAGGGGGTAGTGTAGTGTAGGAGGAGGGGTAGTGGTGTCTAGGATGAGGGTGTAGTGGATTGTAGGGGGTTAGTGGAGTGTGGGAAAAGGGGGTAGTGGAGTGTAGGAGGAGGGTGGTAGTGGAGAGTAGGAGGAGGGGGAGGGGGTAGTGGTATGTAGGTGGGGGTAGTGGAGTGTAGGAGGAGGGTGGTAGTGGAGTGTAGGAGGAGGGGGTAGTTGAGTGTAGGAGGAGGAGGTAGTGGTGTGTAGGAGGAGGGGGTAGTGGAATGTAGGAGGAGGGGGGTAGTGGAGTATAGGAGGAGGGGGTAGTGGAATGTAGGAGGAGGGGGTAGTGGAGTGTAGGAGGAGGGGGTATTGGTGTGTAGGGGGATGGGGAAGTGGAGTATATTAGGAGGGTTAGTGGTGTGTTGGAGGAGGGGGTAGTGGTGTGTAAGTGGGGGTAGTGGTGTGTAGTGAAGGAAGAGGGAGTAATGGAGTGTAGGAGGAGAGGGTAGTGGAGTGTAGGAGGAGGGGGTTAGTGGAGTGTAGGAGGAGGGGGTAGTGGAGTGTAGGAGGAGGGGGTAGTGGTGTGTAGGAGGAGGGGGTTAGTGGAGTGTAGGAGGAGGGGGTAGTGGAGTGTAGGTGGAGGGGGTTAGTGGAGTGTAGGAGGAGGGGGTAGTGGAGTGTAGGAGGAGGGGGTTAGTGGAGTGTAGGAGGAGGGGGTAGTGGTGTGTAGGAGGAGGGGGTTAGTGGAGTGTAGGAGGAGGGGGTAGTGGAGTGTAGGAGGAGGGGGTTAGTGGAGTGTAGGAGGAGGGGGTAGTGGAGTGTAGGAGGAGGGGGGTAGCGGTTTGTAGGAGGAGAGGATAGTGGAGTTTAGGACGAAGGGGAAGTGTTTGTGGTAGTTGTGGAGGGGTAGTTTGGGTGGTGGGGTTGGAGGGGTAGTGTGTGGGGTAGTGGTTGAGGGGTAGTGTGGGTGATGGTGGTCGAGGTGTAGTGTGGGTGGTGGTGTTTGTGGGGTTGTGTGGTTGGTAGTAGTGGACGGTTTTTTTAGTGATGGTGGTGGAGGGGTAGTGTGGGTGGTAGTGGTAAATGGGGAGGAGTGGGTGGTAATTGTGGAGGGGTAGTGTGGGTGATAGGGGTGAAGGTGTAGTGTGGAAAGTAGTGGTTTAATGTGGTTGGTAGTGTTTGAGGAGTAGTGTTGGTGAAAGTTGTGGAGGTGTAGTGTTGGTAGTCAGGGTGGAGTGGTAGTGTGGGTGGTAGTTTTTTATTTGTTTGATTTTTATTTGTAAAACAAAGTAAATACAACATAAAAGTGCCTAAGCAACAAAACCAAAAAACAACACAGAGCAGACACAGTAACACCACAGTAACATGCAACAGGAAAGCACAGAATAACACAGAAGGACAATAATACAGATAACAAGGCACACAGAGCAATAGAACATAAAAGTGAAACTAAGAACAATAAAAAATAAATAGGAACATGCATAAATACAAAATCTGCATTACCCAGACGGGGAGTGCCAAAGGTGTTTGTAACGACAAAAATGTACATAGAAATCCAATGAAAACAAATGTGGAAACAAAACAAAAATACATATATACCACGTAAAACAAAACCAGAACACATGCACCACGTTTCACGCCATTCAACAACAGACACCATACTACATAACTATAGCACAGAATACACAGACGACACACAGCACAGTCTAAAAATACATTCCCCATGACACACAAACCCTGCGTACAAACCAAGACAGCACCAATGAAAAACATATTGTAAACACAGAACCGAAACACAGGAAATAGAACATGGTAAATATAACACTGGAAATTCATCAGAGTAAGTAGAACACAGTAAATATAACAAAGGAATACAACAAGCACCATACAACACAGTACATATAAACTAGGAAACAGAACATAGTAAACATAACATAGTATAGACAACATAGTAACGTGATGTAGAACAAAGTAACAAAGCAATGTTCATAACATAGTAAACAGAACATAGACATAACAAATTTGAAAGAGAGCATAATACAAACAACCACCCCAAAACCACGCCAGACGCAAGCAACACCACAACAAGTAATCAGATCAGAAGCCTTCATGTATCCCACACCTGTACGGGTGCTCGCCCTCATGTATCCCACCCCTGTACAGGTGCCTGCCTTCATGTATCACACCCCTGTGTTGGAAATTTCCAACACCGAATACAACATTGTTGTATTCTCATTACTTATTACTAACTCTACTAATTATTGTAGTAAGTAAAATTAACACCACGTAGAATTCTCATGTACTAATAATTTCACCTGTGCAGTAGGCTAGAATTCTCACGTCACCCGACGCCAGTATTGCGTCAGATTTCATTACAATAAACACATTATATCCAATGTATCCGAGAATTAAATTCGATTCTCTATAACCAAGGCGTTCTGTGTGATAATTAATTACAGATAAATTGACCTCCAACTAAAAGCCGAATAGAGCGTTAGAGTCATAGCGGTTATCTAGTAATAAAAGTTAACGTCACAAGTGAATGCCATGGAGAGACATTAATTCCTCATTAATGTTTACTATCACTAAATTGGCAAATAATAATATTTCCCTCTTCTAAATAATAAACCCGTCCTGTCTCCAACATTTCAAGCACAAATGCGAGAAATACTAATATTCATGACAATAATTTGCCTAATGAACGTGAGACGCGGTGTGGGTGAGGAGGACCCGCCAGTACACGTGGATGGAAGCTCTCGAGCCGACCTGTCCTCATCATGCTCACAAGGAGACGCCATTACCCAGTCATCAGGGTAGACGTTATCCATCCTCAGATGAAAGTCGCCACTGTGAGGCGTGAACAACCTTGCAGATAATATTTTCAACTGGTGTCGTTGTAACATAAGGAACCTTTTTAATCTGGTTCTTGACTACATGTGACCGGCCAGTGAAGCGTGCCATTATCCAGGATAGGGTGAAGCCAGAGCCTGGGACGCGAATTTCGGCAATCTTAAAACTTATACAGTGCCCATATTAGCTAAGTATTTTCTCCTTATTTGATGCATCCGGTAAGGCGTAGTATAGTAGCTGGGTGATTGACCGTGACGACGCATACCAACACCAAACCACAGGTCATTACCCATTATCGCCTGTAAATCTTAATTTCTTGAACATAGAGATTCAGTAGTTTAATTAGTTGCTACTGTAAATATTTGTTTTTGCAGCACGTGAGAAGAATTCTCCCTGCCGCCTTCTCCCATGTTAATCCATCCCACTCGTCAGCCAGCCGAGTCCAGGGAATTAGAGGAAGCGTCGTGACTTACACAAAGGAATCGTCATTAAGCTAAGATTCCTTTGTATTCATTTAATAATTTTCTGAAATTGCTTACATGCAGAATTCCTTTGGATTAACATGTGTTTATTGTGATTATCATCATTATACTCATAATCTATGTTCCCATTCATGGTAATGACATTGGTTTCACTTTAATTCATAGGATTAGATTATTATAATTTGGATTAGTGAACGAACCACACTAGTTCCTGGACGTACTGACTTCCAGTAATAACCCCCCAATGTGGGTGTTTGAGGGTTTGATTCATTTAATTATACAGCCCATTAATTATTTCTATGAACATATTTTCTAGTATTTTATCTATAGTTACTGGTTCATCTAGGAATTATCTAATGATCAGAAATTCTCAGTTTCCCTCTTTACTATAAAAGCGGGTGGTCCTTCGTAATTTAATTTACTACATTAATATTTAAATAATCAGATTCAAGCCCCAAATGTCCCACACCCTGTATGGGCGCCCGCCTGCATGTATCCCACCCTTGTACGTGTGCCCGCCCTTATATATTGTTATGATCCCAGGCAGCCGAGAAACGAGTCTCCCCTTTGAGAATTATTCAATCAAGCCTGACCTGACTAGGAGGTCGGAAATACAGACATGAAGATTCATATGTAAAAATAATTGGGTAAATTTTACACGGAGTTTAAGATTATGGGCAGTGAATAAGAAAATATATAAATGTCTGGTTAGGAGATGTAGATAATTTGCTGGAGGCGTGACGCTAGCTTCTGGAGAGCTTTGAGCTTACTTGAGTGCCAAACATCGCAGGGGGAAGCCGTGCTCCGTTTGAGCTCCCGTCAGAAAGGAACCCCTAGTGATATATCTCCAAGAGAAGAGACGTGTGCAGACGTGCCAGCTGTAGAATCGAGCTGGGAACGCTGTGGTCTCAAGTCCTGGACGGCGAGGAGAGTTTATTAAGCCGCCCAGAGACATTATCGTGGGCTGTGGGAGCGCCCTGACCAGACGCTGTCAGAGGAAGGAGCGCCCTCAACTAGGCAATCGGTGGTAAGCACGATTTAGGCCCGTTCTCTTGTAGTTGGTCGTATACCCAGCAACAGTAGCAATGTTTATAGATAAGTTAGACATGTTTTGATAAGGCAGAAGGCCTAAAATAAGAGAGTGGAGAGAGAGGAACACGGAGCAAGGTCCGTCCCCACTGAGCGCTGGCAGGTGACTGAGGCGGAGGACCCTCCCAGAGTGAGTGAGGACCACCGGGGGAGGTGGAGCATGGCAACCCGTTCTCGCAAATTTAATAAGTCAATATTGACTTATTAGTTGCGTGCATAGGTGACATACTAAACATAATAGTTTCCCTTGAAAAGCTTCATAGAAAACACCGACCTTACCTAACCTACTTAGTATGTTAAAATAAGCATCTTATAGCTTCGTAATTACAATTGTTACTTAACCTATTATAGGTATAGGTTAGGTAATAATTGTAATTACGAAGCAATAAGATGCTTATCTTAACATACTAAGTAGGTTAGGTAAGGTCGGTGTTTTCTATGAAGCTTTTCAAGGGAAACTATTATGTTAAGTATGTCACCTATGCACATATTTAATAAGTCAATATTGACTTATTAAATTTGCGAGAACGGGTTGAGCATGGACCAGCCCAAAACGGGCGAGTACACTCTCACAGTATGTAGAGAGCAGATAGATGTTGGAGGCAAACATATTGTGTGGTTATTTTTGTTTGTGTGTTTAAGGGGAGACATTTTAATTGGAGTGTCAATGGGTTGCAGGTTTGTCTTTGGGGAAGAAGTTGCTGAGAACTTCGAAGCCAGCACAGAGGGAGTAGTTGATGAGACTCCAAGGTAGTGAATGAGAGGACCTCGAGCTGTGAGGAGAAGCAGTGCAGAGTGTATCACGTGCTTCTGTAGAGGTGGTGAAGCATCATAGTTGCTCAAGGAAACTTCATGATGTAGCAGCCAGGAGATCTGTGGAGGACCCTAATAGAAGTGGCAAAGCACCATAGTTGCCCAAGGAAAACTTCGTGGTAGCAGCCAAGAAGTGCTACAGAGGATCCTGGTAGTTAAGCCCGGAAGAACCTGAGGATATCTGGATAGTGAACTTCCAGATGTGGAAGGGGAGTTCTAAATGATTACTTGTTGGGAGGTGATAGAGTGTTTGTCATTAGCGAGCAAGACTGAGACAAGACAGGTGAGACAAGAGAGGTGAGTGATTGTTTGCCATTTTTGTACCAAGGAGTGTTTATACTGAAGAACAGAGTAACAGGCGTAGGCTGGATTACCTACAGATGTATGAGTTCTAGGACTGATAGGGTGATCGATGGATCATTGTTGTGTATCAAGGAACATTTATACTGATATATATGTTATTGCATTCATACGCTGATTTTCCTTGTACATGTTTATAGATATATATTCTCTTGCTGATAATGCAACATTGTATTATAAGATTTGACCTACTTGAGGAGGTTCGTAACATTAGGTAGTGAATCTGGATATAGAACACCACTTGATAAGCTGATGATAGAGTTCTGATGGCGTTGGGGTCCAACCTGACTGAAATAGTTTACAGTGTAAGATTCATTATTATTATATGTGTGTATGTATTGTGCATGTGCTTTGTCCAGTAAATGTCTTCAAATTTGCAGGTGTTTGCCCTTGTCCTAGTGAGGCTTCCCAGGAAATAGTAAAGAAAGAGAGAGAGAGAGAGAGAGAGAGAGAGAGAGAGAGAGAGAGAGAGAGAGAGAGAGAAAGAACCAAGAACCACCGCTGTGGACAGGGTAGGACGGAAAACTAGTAAGGCAAAGGGGATTGAGGAGATCATATCCCATAAGGAGTGACTGGGGAGTCACAGCGGCTCGAGTAGGTGTGTGCACGTGACAACGAGGCTGAGTGTTGGAGCCGCATCCCTCAAACGTGTGACGTAGAGCCCCTCTCCAAGAGCCAGAAGCGCCTAGTGTGATCTTCTAGTGAGGTATAAACACTCTACCGAGTTGTGGGTTGGGCTGTCCAGAAAGAAGGATCAACAACATGACGACAACGCCACCAACCAACAGCACTCTAATAAATTGGGGCCTGTCCGGGAGAGTGAACTGACACATCCACACCCTGTCCAAGAGTGGATTTGTACACCCCTTGTTGAAATAGATACACTGTGTGACCGCAGGTGTATATTCTCTCTCTTGGGAAGACTCACAGGACAAGATGGATAAGGTGCAAGCATTTGTGGAGTCAGGCAAGCCTGAGGACTTAGAAGGTTGCACGAGGGATCAATTAAAACAAATAGCAGAAAAATGTGGCATCAGGTTGAAAGCAGCTAAAGTAGCTGAGATGAAGGATGAGATCCTGAGGCAGTTAAGAGCCAAAAGTGAAGCGGCAGAGCAAGGAGCCCAGAAAGGAGCTGAAAGTGGAAAGGAGGATGATGGGCAGGATGAAGTGAGATCCCAGGGATCGAGTAGGAGCAGCAAGAGTAGCCGCAGTGGCAGGAGTAGCCGAAATAGGAGCTTGGAAAGATTCCAGTTAGAGCTCCAGATGCAGCAACAACGAGAGGACAAGGAGAGACAGTTCCAGCTTAAAAAAATGTAATTGGAACTCCAGATGAAAAATGAAGCCGAGAAGGAAAAAGAGAAAACCAGGCTGGAAGTAGAGAAACAGAAAACCAGACTGGAGGTAGAAAAAGAGAAAGCCAGACTAAAGGTGGAGAAAGAAAAAGAGAAAACCAGAATAAGGGAGCTGGAGTTGGAACAGAAAAAAGAAAAAGAAAAAGCCCAGGTCGAGAAAGAAAAAGAGAAAACAAAACAAATGCAGGTAGAAGCGAATAGAACCTTGGCTGAACAAAGGATTGAACATGGGTTACCAGAGAGCACCACCCAGGTATCACACTCACTAGATGTTAGGGTTAGGGAGAAGGACATTCCCTTGTTTGTTCCCGAAGAGGCAGAGAGCTTCTTCGAGCATTTTGAAAAAGTAGCCAGTATCAAAGAGTGACCACAGGAGGAATGGGCCCAGCTGGTCCAGTTAAGATTGACCGGTGCAGCTAGGAAGGCATACACCCAATGGTCACTGGAAGAGTGCCAGGATTATGCCACAGTAAAGAGCAGCATATTGTGCTCGTTTCAGCTAACCCCAGAAGCTTATAGGAGGCGCTTCTGAGAGATGGTGAAGGTTGGAGCATGTACTTTTGCTGAGACAGCAAGGGATCTGGAAAGACGATTCGTGAAGTGGATTTAGGCTGCTGGAGTTGGATCTTACGCTGACCTGAAGCAACTGATGGTCATGGAGAAGTTCTTGGAGATGATGCATCCCGAAACAAAGTTCAAGATCCAAGAAGCTGGGGTAAA
The DNA here is from genome assembly GCF_040958095.1 of Procambarus clarkii. Classification (NCBI taxonomy): domain Eukaryota; kingdom Metazoa; phylum Arthropoda; class Malacostraca; order Decapoda; family Cambaridae; genus Procambarus; species Procambarus clarkii. Next base: position 7,392,277 of record NC_091210.1, on the reverse strand, counting down.
TGATGTGAAAGATGCCGCAGATAGGGCAGACATGATTATGTAAACATATAAGAGCTTGAGGGAGAACAGAGTGAAGAATGAGGTGAGACGCAGCAATGGCAGATCCAGTGGAGTCTGGGGAGGAAGAAATTATGAAAGACCCAGATGAGTCTGGTGTGAGAAGAATTTTGATAAATGGGCAGATAAACGTAAGTACCCTAAAACTCAGAAGAGTAGGTCGCGCACTTCATCTGAAAGTGAGGATGGAGGAGCTGAACGAGAAACTAATCGTGATCCAGGAAATCAAGGGTCCAGTAAAGCCCCACAGAGTGCAGGTAGTGTGCCTGGCCCTAGAAACTCTCATGCGTGCGGACAAAGTCAGAGCCGCTCTGGTACATATAGAAGAGACTTTTACCAGATGAGGTGTAACAATTGTAACGGATTAGGTCACGTGATGCGAGATTGTAGACAGGGCAAAAGAGTTGTGACCCTGGCCATGTGTGACCCCCGAAGTAAATATACTAACGTGTTCCAAGACAAACCACAGAAGGTAAACTTAGTGAACGAGAGGTATAGGCCGTTCATGAGCAAAGGTTGGATCAGTATAGGAGGCCAGCCTGAGATAGAAGTTGGTATCTTAAGAGATACCGGAGCTAATCAGAGCTTGATTATGAGAAGCCTGATTGGGAATGATCGACGGTTAGCTGGCAGGTGTAAGATGAAAGTATATGGGTTATTATCTGAGAGTGACATGCCCGTTTGTACTGTCCAGCTGAGGTCAGAATATGTGTCGGCAGAGGTGATGTTGGGAGTATGCCCCGACATACCTGTTCTAGGAGTCCAAGTGATCCTGGGGAATGACTTGTGCGGGACAAAGGTGTTGCCAAGAGTCATAGTGGAGACTGTGCCAGAGGAGTGCCCAGAAGGCCACGGCATGGGTGGAACACCTGAGTGTGTGAACCTGACTGATATCCGAGGAGATGAGTCAAGAGACCGCCAAGCCAATGAGTACCCTGTCTCGGTAGTGATGAAGGCAGAGGTGGCCGACGAGGAAGACGCTGGAGAAGATGGAACATTGTCGATTCAACCGGTAGAAGAAATCGACGTAGATATAGCGTGGCTGTTTGATGAAGGTCCAACTCAGGAAGGTGAAGTCTCGGTGAGGTCAAAAGTGAAGATGACCCAGCCGAAGAAGAATCATGTGAAGAGAGTGGACCTGAGTGGAGCCCAGCCCGCTGAAATTAAGAGTCAGAAGGTGAATGCAACTGTGCTGAGTAGGAATGAGGAAGGATGTTTACAGACTGAGGACGGGAATAGAGCGTCAAGTTTTCCACGAGCACAGAAGCATATGGATAGTGGAGTTAAGTTGTTTGAGATGTCAGGAGTTGACATGTTTCGCAGAAAGCGTGGAAGTGAGATAGTGAAGAGGAGTAATAGCCGCAAAAATGAAAGGAGAAGAGACAGTATGTGTGGAGAGATGCTTACGAGCGCTCTAGGAGAGGAAAGGCGACATGTATGGTCGAGTGCTCATGAGTATAGTACAGTACTCGAAGAAACTTTTAGGGAACGAAGAAGGGTTGAAGGAGAAGAAATGGAGTTGTATAGAGGTGAGAAGTGTGGGAAGGGGATGATGATGATACAAGCATGGAGGAATAGAAGAAACCCGAGGACTCGAGGGAAGTCAAACAGGATGAGGTCTCGGATAAATGAGACGAAAGTGAGGATCGTCGGTGAAGACGAGGGAGTAAAGTATGATGACAGGAGACGGAAGTATAATGGCAGTAGATGGAAGTGTGAAGACGACAGAGGAGTTACAGACAGTACATGTCTGATTCTGGACGAGAAGAGAAGAAGACGAGGAAACGGAGGGTGGAAACAATAAGTAGAGTGGACCGATGGAGTGCAGGCGTCCTAGGAGGACAGCCTTGCCAAGAGGTGCCAGAGAAGTCAGATAGTTTGTGAGAAGATCATGTTTTTGGCGAGTTAGCGCCGTTTACGTTATTTGTAGATGCCAGTGATATAGGAGCTGGAGCTTTACTGACGCAGCAGAATGATGGAATTTACCGCCCCGTGTCCTACTTTTCGAAAAAGTTCGTTAAGCACCAGAGGTCGTACAGTATGGTCGAAAAAGAGACTTTGGCCCTGGTGATGGCAGTGAAACATTTTGAAGTGTATGTGAGTGGGGGAGGACACCCAGTGATGGTGTATACAGACAATAATACCCTAGTTTTCCTGAGGAAAATGAAGCATGCAAACCAGAGGTTAACCAGATGGTTTTTATCGCTCCAAGAGTATGACCTGGTGATAACGCACATAAGAGGGTGAGACAATGTAGTGGCTGATGCGTTATCTCAAGCCTAGCCACTAGAATAATTCTCAAAAACAAGGGGAAGGGAGTGTTATGATCCCAGGCAGCCGAAAAACAAGTCTCCCCTTTGAGAATTATTCTATCAAGCCTGACCTGACAAGGAAGTCGGAAATACAGACATGAAGATTCATATGGAAAAATAATTGGGTAACTTTTACACGGAGTTTAAGATTATGGGCAGTGAATAAGAAAATAGATAAATGACTGGTTAGGAGATGAAGATAATTTGCTGGAAGCGTGACACTAGCTTCTGGAGGGCTTTGAGCTCACTTGATTGCCAAACATCTCAGGGGGAAGCCGTGCTCCGTTTGAGCTCCCGTCAAAAAGGAACCCCTAGTGATATATCTCCAAGAGAAGAGAAGTGTGCAGATGTGCCAGCTGTAGAATCGAGCTGGAAACGCTGTGGTCGCAAGTCCTTGACAGCGAGGAGAGTTTATTAAGCCGCCCAGAGACATTATCGTGGGCTGTGGGAGCGCCCTGACCAGACGCTGTCAGAGGAAGGAGCGCCCTCGACTAGGCAATCGGTGGTAAGCACGATTTAGGCCCGTTCATAGTGATTGCTTGTAGTTGGTCGTATACCCAGCGACAGTAGCAATGTTTATAGATAAGTTAGACATGTTTTGATAAGGTAGAAGGCCTAAAATAGGAGAGCGGAGAGTAAGGAACACGGAGCGACGTCCGTCCCCTCTGAGCGCTGGCAGGTGACTGAGGCAGAGGACCCTCCCTGAGTGAGTGAGGACCGCCGGGCGAGGTGGAGCATGGACCAGCCCAAAACGGGCGAGTACACTCTCACAGTATGTAGAGAGCAGATAGATGTTGGAGGCAAACATATTGTGTGGTTATTTTTGTTTGTGTGTTTAAGGGGAGACATTTTTATTGGAGTGTCAATGGGTTGCAGGTTTGTCTTTGGGGAAGAAGTTGCTGAGAACTTCGAAGCCAGCACAGTGGGAGTAGTTGATGAGACTCCAAGGTAGTGGAGGAGAGGACCTCGAGCTGTGAGAAGAAGCAGTGAAGAGGAGTATCACGTGCTTCTGTAGAGGTGGTGAAGCATCATAGTTGCTCGAGGAAACTTCATGATGTAGCAGCCTGGAGGAGCTGTGGAGGACCCTAGTAGAAGTGGCAAAGCACCATAGTTGCCCAAGGAAAACATCGTGGTAGCAGCCAAGAAGTGCTACAGAGGATCCTGGTAGTTAAGCCCGGAAGAACCTGAGGATATCTGGATAGTGAACTTCCAGATGTGGAAGGGGAGTTCTAAATGATTACTTGTTGGGAGGTGATAGAGTGTTTGTCATTAGTGAGCAAGACTGAGACAAGACAGGTGAGACAAGAGAGGTGAGTGATTGTTTGCCATTTTTGTACCAAGGAGTGTTTATACTGAAGAACAGAGTCACAGTCGTAGGCTGGATTCCCTACAGATGTATGAGTTCTAGGACTGATGGATCATTGTTGTGTATCAAGGAACATTTATACTGATATATATGTTATTGCATTCATACGCTGATTTTCCTTGTACATGTTTATAGATATATATTCTCTTGCTGATAATGCAACATTGTATTATAAGATTTGACCTACTTGAGGAGGTTGGTAATATTAGGTGGTGAATCAGGAGATAGAACACCACTTGATAAGCTGATGATAGAGTTCTGATGGCGTTGGGGTCCAACCTGACTGAAATAGTTTACAGTGTAAGATTCATTATTATTATATGTGTGTATGTATTGTGTATGTGCTTTGTCCAGTAAATGTCTTCAAATTTGCAGGTGTTTACCCTTGTATATAGTATATATACAGTATATTTAGGGTATAGACTCATTCCTCTCAATGTTTGCTGACGACGCCAAAATTATGAGAAGGATTAAGACAAAGGAGGACAGCTTGAGGCTTCAAGAAGACCTGGACAAGCTGCAGGAATGGTCGAACAAATGGCTGTTAGAGTTTAACCCAAGCAAATGTAATGTAATGAAGATAGGGGTAGGAAGCAGGAGACCAGATACAAGGTACCATTTGGGAGATGAAATACTTCAAGAGTCAGAGGGAGAAAAAGACCTGGGGGTTGATATCACGCCAGACCTGTCCCTGAAGCTCATATCAAGAGGATAACATCAGCAGCATATGCCAGGTTGGCTAACATAAGAAGGGCCTTTAGAAGCTTGTGTAAGGAATCTTTCAGAACATTATATACCACATATGTCAGACCAATCCTGGAGTATGCGGCTCCGGTATGGAGTCCATATCTAGTCAAGCATAAGACTAAGCATAAATGTCAAGCATAAATGGAAAAGGTTCAAAGGTTTGCCACCAGACTGGTACCCGAGCTGAGAGGTATGAGCTACGAGGAGAGACTACGGGAATTGAACCTCACTTCGTTGGAAGACAGAAGAGTTAAGGGGGACATGATCACCACATTCAAGATTCTCAAGGGAATTGACAAGGTGGATAAAGACAGGCTGTTTAACACAAGGGGCACACACACTAGGGGACACAGTTGGAAACTTAGTGCCCAAATGAGCCACAGACATATTAGAAAGAACTTTTTTAGTGTCAGAGTGGTTGACAAATGGAATGCATTAGGAAGTGATGTGGTGGAGGCTGACTCCATACACAGTTTCAAGTGTAGATATGATAGAGCCCAATAGGCTCAGGAACCTGTACACCTGTTGATTGACAGTTGAGAGGCGGAACTAAAGAGCCAGAGCTCAACCCCCGCAAGCACAACTAGGTGAGTACAACTAGGTGAGTACATATATTCCACCTCTGTACGGGTTCCCGCCCTCATATATCCCACCCGTGTACGGGTTCCCGCCCTCATATATCCCTCCCCTGTACGGGTGCCCGCCAGCAAGTATCCCACCCCTGTACAGGTGCCTGCCCTCATATATCCCACCCCTGTATGGGTGCCCACCCGCATGTATCCCACCCCTGTACGGGTGCCCGCCCGCATATATCCCACCCCTGTACGGGTGCCCGCCAGCATTTATCCAACCCCTGTACAGGTGCCCGCCTGCATGTATCGCACCCATGCACGGGTGCCCGCCCTCATATATCCCACCCCCTGTGCGGGTGCCCGCCAGCATATATCCCACCCCAGTACGGGTTCACGCCCTCATATATCCCACCTCTGTACGGGTGCCCTGCCGGCATGTATCCCACTGCTGTACGGGTGTCCGCCCTCATATATCCCACCCCTGTACGGGTGCCCGCCAGCATATATCCCACCCCAGTACGGGTGCCCGCCCTCATATATCCCACCTCTGTACGGGTGCCCGCCGGCATGAATCCCACTGCTGTACGGGTGTCCGCTCTCATATATCCCTCCCCTGTACGGGTGCCCTCCAGCGTTTATCCCACCCCTGTACGGGTGGCCGCCAGCAGGTATCCCACCCCAGTACGGGTGCCCGCCCTCATATATCCCACCCCGTACGGGTGTCCGCCAGCATATATCCCACTCCAGTTCGGGTGCCCGCCCTCAAATATCCCACACCTCTACGGGTCCCCCCCCCCCCTCATATATCCTACACCGGTTGTGGGATATCTGGGGCTTGACTCATATATTCAATTATTTACTTATTTGATTTAATAAATCGAAGGACCACCCACTTTTGAGAAAAGAGGGAAAACTAATAAAAGTGATCATTAGAATAACACTAGAGAACCAGTGTCTATGGATAATTATTAAAATGATAATCACTTGAAATAATGAATGGACTGTATTATTAATTAATTAAAGTCAGAGCCTCAGAAACCTACATTGGTGGGCGTATTTCTAGAAATTCATATACATCTAGGAACTAGTGTGGTTCGTCACCAGTTCATTGCTGAGTAAATGATATAATAAATCTAAACTACTATAGATTCAAATATGAGAACTCAAATTGTGAATATTGAAGATCATGAATTACTGAGCAACAGTCAGAGCAAACACATTAATTACCAATCATCACTTCTGGTAATAATCTATTCAATACAAAGATTCTACAGGAATTATATAAGAACCAAAATCATATAAAATAAATTTGTACGAAAAATGTCTTAGCTTTAAGACGATTTCGGTAACATCATATCGTCATTCGTCCTCGTGTTCACAGGATCTCCACAAAGAAAGAACTCGAGGTGAATATCACGAATGAAGAGAAACAACTTGATGACTCCTCGCAAACACGCTGAAATCAGAGAAATTTAAGTAGCATTTGAATAGGCTACGTTTTATTTTCAATATTCATGAAAACGGAGGAAATTGCCGAACTTGTACTAACGTTGTATATTGGGCATCCTCGCTATATAACGACAAACTACTCACAAATATATAATCTATGATGATGCATCAAACGAGAAACATATACTTATCGTGAGCGTATTGAATACTGAGGTCTGCCGGAACCGCGTCAGCCAGTCCCTGACGTTCACTGCTGTGTACGTGTAATTACGGGTCTTGGCTTCAATTGGTGACGCGTTATTAACTGGCTGGGCACTATAGAACACGTGGATAAGTAATTATTAACTGTTGACCGAGTATCAGCGAAATTCTTCCCGATAAATTCCCCAGTCACTACCACGTGTCTCGCCACTCTTCACGCCAGGGATGCCTTCTCTCGCACAATGGCGTCGCCGCCTCCCTCAACCCGTCTCTCGCATTCACCACAGAAATTATTAATCACGAATAAATATTTTCCGCGCAATTATGGATGTAATATGTTAATGAGAACTGGGTTGCAATTATATGGACTTAAATATTATCATATTCTCGTTTTATGGTGTTAAACGAGAAATGGAGAAGATTTTATTTTCTCCATGGCATTCGCACGTAACAGATAAAACTACTACTTGATAACAATTTTAGTTAATAACTCTCGGTTTGAGATTATTGGGAGTTATATTATCCGTAAGTAATTATTACACGGAATACTGATAATTTTAGAGAACCACATTCAATTCTCTAACCCATTGGTAATAAACGTGTCTAACTGGACATTATCTGACGCAATGTTGCTACTCGATTTCATGAGAATTCTATCATTAATACGCAGATGCAATGGCTAATTTATGTTGACACTACCGTTAGTTAAATTAGTAACTACTGTAGTAAGTATATAATGATAATGATATATTATAATACAATAGTAGTTTATTAGTGTTGGAAATTTCCAACACCGGAACGGGTGCCCACCCTCATATGTCTCACCCCTGTACAAGTGCCTGCCTGCATGTATCCCACCCCCAGTACGGGTCCCGCCCATATATATACCACCCCTGTACGGGTGCCTGCCGGCATGTATCCCACCCCTGTTCGGGTGCCCGCCCTCATTTATCCCACCCCTGTACGGCTGCCTGCCCTCATATATCCCACACCTGCATGGCTGCCCCACTCATATATCCCACACCAGTACGGGTGCCCGCCCTCGTATATCCCTCCCCTGTACGGGTGCCCGCATTCATATATCCTGCCCCTGTACGGGTGCCCACTTTCATATATCCCACCCCTGTACGGGTGCCCGCCTTCATATATCCCACCCCTGTATGGGTTCCTGCCTCCATGTATCCCACCCTCGGTACGGGTCCCGCCCGTATATATCCCAGCCCTGTACGGGTGCCCGCCTGCATGTATCCAACCCCTGTTTGTGCGCCCGCCCTCATATATTCCTCTCCGGTACGGGTGCCCGCCCTCATATATATCCCACCCCTGTACGAGTTCCCACCTGCATGTATCCCACCCCTGTTCGGGTGCACGCCCTCATATATCCCTCCCCGGTACGGGTGCCCGCCCTCATATATCCCACCCCTGTACGGGTGCTAGTATTCTAATATATCCCACCCCTGTACGGGTGCCCGCTGGCATGTATCCCACCCCTGTACGGGTGCCCGCCTTCATATATCCCACACCTGAATGGGTGCCCGCCCTCATATATCCCTCCCTGTACGGGTGCCGCTTTCATATGTGCCACCCCTTAACGGGTGCCTGTTACGAACCCGGATCCAGCATCCGAGCACGGAGTAGTAACGACTACGCCATCTGTGGGTCAGCTCCCGAAACCCCCGCCAAACGAACGACGACACCGGGTGAGGACAGCGTGTACTGGCCTCGAGGACCAGTTTCCAGTCTGGTTCAGCGCTCAACACCGCCGCTCCTGACCTCTGGTGAGGTGGTGCTCCGACGACAGCGCCATCTATGGACTGGATACGTCAGGTGTTTGTGCCCGAGTCCGTAAGTGAGGTGTATTAGTGTCCCGGTTATTGATGACGTGTCTGCTTACAGAGCCGACCTGGGACCACTGTGATGGAAGTGGAGTCAGTCTACCCGAGGCAGCCAGTCTCCATACCTTGAAGTTTGCTGCAGCTGTTGTGACGTCGTCCCCCCGGAAGAACACTGTGGTGTGTTAGCCTGCCAGTGGAGTGGCAGTAAAAGGATTTACCCGGGACCGACTGTTGGAGACGATCATCCACTGGGGTACTGAAGACAGGAGGGTGATTTGGGATATCACACGAGACTCCTGTCTAGGGTGTTTACCCTAATATCGTTCGTGGAGTGGCCGTACCAGCCTTGTTGGCTCAGAACCTGCCAGCAGACCAGCTGGACGTGTGGTTGACGGCCTCCACGGCGGTGCCCCCAGTGGACCTGTGTTTTGGCTGACCTGTGGCCCGGGTAGGCTCGGCATTCTCAGAGGACACGTCGTGAGGCCACGAAGAAAGCACCAAGGATTCGGCACCGAGAGTTATGGCACCAGCGTCTTCAGCAGAAGACATCGATTATGGATTAATCCCCTTGTATAGTGTTAATACCCCCCCCCCCTTGTGTAACCGTTTTATATATTATTTATTGGTGACGGACATTATATTATATTAAGTTTTTGCCTTTATTTCCCTTCCCCTTTAAGTTACTTGCGTTACGGATCGCATCCCTTGAAAGCCACTGCTGGCTTGGGGTCGGATATAACTTCCTCTAACAACAGCAGAGTAAGAACCCCGTTGCGTCCCGAGAGGGCCGTAACAGTGCCCACCCTCACATATCCCACCCTTGCACGGGTGCCCGCCTTCATATATACCACCCCTATACGGGTGCCTGCCCTCATATATCCTACCCCTGTATGGGTGCCCGCTCTCATATATCCCATCCCTGTATGGGTGCACGCCCTCATATCCTACCCTTGTACGGGTTCCCACCCTCATATATCCCACCCCAGTACAGGAGCTTCCCCTCATATCCCACCACTGTACAGGTGCCCGTCCTCATATATCCCACCCCTGTACGTGTGCCCGCCTGTGTATATCCCACCCCTGTACGGGTTCCCGCCTGCATGTATCCCACCCCTATACAGGTTCCCGCCCTCATATATCCAACCCCTGCACGGTTGCCCGCCTGCATGTATCCCACCCCTGTACGGGTGCCTGCCCTCATATATCTCACCCCTGTACAGGTGCCCGCCTGCATGTATCCCACCCTTCTACGGGAGCCCGCACGAATGTATTCCACCCCTGTACGGGTGCCCGCCCTCATATATTCCACCCCTGTACGCGTGCCCGCCTGCATGTATCCCACCCCTTTACAGGAGCCCGCCCTCATATCCCTCCCCGGTACCGGTGCCCGCCCTCATATATCCCACCCCAGTACGGGTGCCTGCCCTCATATATCCCACCCCTGTACGGGGTACCTGCCCTCATATATCCCACCCCTATACGGGTGCCCGCTCTCATATATCCCATCTCTGTAATCTGCCTGCCCGCATGTATCCCACCCCTGTAAGGGTGCCCGCCCACATGTATCCCACCCCTGTAAGGGAGCCCACCCGCATGTATCCCACCCTTGTAAGGGTACCCGCTCACATTTATCCCACTCCTGTACGGGCGCCTGCCCTCATACATCACATACCTGTATGGGTGCCTGCTCTCATATATCCCACATCTGTACGAGTGCCTGCGCACATATATTTCCATACCTGTGCGGGTGCCCGCCTTCATATATGATACTACCGTACTGGTGCCCGCCTTCATGTATCCCACACCTGTATGTTTGCCCGCCTGCATGTATCCCTCACCTGTATGAGTGCCGCCTGCATGTATCCCACCCCTGTACCGGTGCCCACCTACATATATCCCAACCCTGTACGGGTGCCTTCCCTCGTATATCCCACCCCATTATGGGTGCCCGCCTACATGTATCCCACACCTGTACGGGTGCCCTCCCTTATATATCCCACCCCTGTACGGGTGCCCACTCTCATATATCCCTCTCCAGTATGGGTGCCCGCTCTCATATATCCCACACCTGTACGGGTGCCCATTCTTATATATCCCACCCATGTACTGGTTCCCGCTCTCATATATCCCTCACCGGTATAAGTGCCCGCACGCATGTATCCCACACCTGTACGGGTGCATGCCGGCATGTATCCTACCCCTGTACGGATTCCCGTCCTCAAATATCCCACATCTGTATAGGTGCCCCCCTCAGGTATCCCACACCTGTACGGGTGCCCGCCCTCATATATCTCTCCCCAGTATGGGTGCCCGCTCTCAAAAATCCCACCCCTCTACAGGTGCCCGACCTCATATATCCCACCCCTGTCCCGGTGACCTCCCTTATATATCTCACCCCTGTTCGGCTGCGCGCCCTCATTTATCCCACCCTTCTACGGGTGCGCGCCTGCATGTATCCCACCCCTGTACGGGTGCACCCCCCTCATATATCCATCCCCGGTACGGGTGCCAGCCCTCATATATCCCACCGCTGTCCGGGTGCCAGCCCCCATATATCCCACCCCTCTACAGGTGCCCGCCTGCATCTATCCCACACCTGTACGGGTGCCTGCCCTCATATATCCCACCCCTGTACAGGTGCCCGCTTGCATGTATCCCACCCCAGTACGGGTGCCGGCCCTCATATATCCCACCCCTGTACGGGTGCCCTCCCTCATATGTCTCACTCCTGTACAGGTGCCCGCCTGCATGTATCCCACCCCAGTACGGGTGCCGGCCCTCATATATCCCACCTCTGTACGGGTGCCCGCGCTCATATATCTCTCTCTGGTACGGGTGCCCGCTCTCATATATCCCACACCTGTACGGGTGCCTGCTCTCATATATCCCACCCCTATACGGTTGCCCGCTCTCATATATCCCTCCCCAGTACGGGTGCCCGCTCACATGTATCCCACACCTGTACGGGTGCTTGCATACATGTATCCCACCCCTGTATGGATGCCTGCCCGCAAATATCCCACCTCTGTACGGGTGCCCGCTCTCATATATCCCTCGCTGGTACGGGTGCCCGCTGTCATGTATCCCACCCCTGAACGGGTGCCCACCTGCATATATCCTAGTCCTGTATGGGTGCCCGCCCTCATATAAACAACACCTGTACGGGTGCCCGCCCTCATATATCCCACCCGTGTACGGGTGCCTGCCCTCATATATGTATATATATATATATATATATATATATATATATATACATATATATACATATATATATATATATATATATATATATATATATATATATATATATATATATATATATATATATATATATATATATATATCACTAAAATAAACTCGTGATTAAAAATGTGACAGTGTCAGACCACGTAGGAAAACTGAAACATGAATTTCCTTAGGTACTTTCGTATATTAATACGGAAGTAAGTATTAATTTGACTCCTTCTGAAGATGTAATAATATACAAAAGCATTTATGGAAATTCCCATTTCAATTTTCCTCCGAGGTCTGACACTGTCATATATATATATATATATATATATATATATATATATATATATATATATATATATATATATATATATATATATATATATATATATATATATATATATATATATATATATATATATATATATATATATATATATATATATATATATATATATATATATATATATATATATGTGTGTGTGTGTGTATATCACGAAAATAAACACGTGATTAAGAATGTGACAATGTCAGACCACGGAGGAAAAATGAAACAGGAAATTTCCTTAAGTACTTTCGTATATTAAATACATCTTCAGAAGGTCATTTTACAGATCGAGTGATGGGTATAAATAGGCAGGAAGGAGTGGTGAAGTAAGGTGAGGTACAATACTTGGACAACGCAGACGGCCCATTGGCCCATCAGATGCACCCAATTGGCACATCCGATGTAGCCCAATGGCCGATCTGATACAACAGACATACAAGCATAATATATAGGTAATTAACCTATATATTATGCTTGTATGTCTGCTGTATCAGATGGGCCATTGGGCTACATCGGATGTGCCAATTGGGTGCATCTGATGGGCCAATGGGCCGTCTGCGTTGTCCAAGTATTGTACCTCACCTTACTTCACCACTCCTTCCTGCCTATTTATACCCATCACTCGATCTGTAAAATGACCTTCTGAAGATGTATTTAATATACGAAAGTACTTAAGGAAATTTCCTGTTTCATTTTTCCTCCGTGGTCTGACATTGTCATATATATATATATATATATATATATATATATATATATATATATATATATATATATATATATATATATATATATATATATATATATATATATATATATATATATATATATATATATATATATATATATATATATATATATATATATATATATATATATATATATATATATATATATATATATATATATATATATATATATATATATATATATATATATATATATATATATATATATATATATATATATATATATATATATATATATATATATATATATATATATATATATATTTAATAATATATATATATATATATATATATATATATATATATATATATATATATATATATATATATATATTATTAAATATGACCGAAAAAGTAAGATTAATAATTCTAACGCGAATTTTCTCAATCTTTCGTACATTTCTTTTCACTGTTGGAGGTAAATCAAAAATCAATTATCCAAAATTCATTTTTTTTTATTTCTAGTCTGACGCGACATGAGCGCGTTTCGTAAAACTTATTACATTTTCAAAGACTTTAGTTTACAAATACACAACTGAATAGAACTTACGCATATCTGATTTTATATCTACATTTGAGTGAGGTGGATGGGGTGAGGTGGCATTAATAGGGTATTAATTTCATCAACACAAGACAGAACAAGAGGTGGCATTAATAGGGTATTAATTTCATCAACACAAGACAGAACACGAAACAATGGATATTGAATAGAAGTGTTTGTAGAAAGCCTATTGGTCCATATTTCTTGATGCTTCTATATTGGAGCGGAGTCTTGAGGTGGGTAGAATATAGTTGTGCATTAATTGGCTGTTGATTGCTGGTGTTGACTTTTTAATGTGTAGTGCCTCGCAAACGTCAAGCCGCCTGCTATCGCTGTATCTATCGATGATTTCTGTGTTGTTTACTAGGATTTCTTTGGCGATGGTTTGGTTGTGGGAAGAGATTATATGTTCCTTAATGGAGCCCTGTTGCTTATGCATCGTTAAACGCCTAGAAAGAGATGTTGTTGTCTTGCCTATATACTGGTTTTTTTGGAGCTTACAGTCCCCAAGAGGGCATTTGAAGGCATAGACGACGTTAAGTCTCTTTTAAAGCGTTCTGTTTTGTGTCTGGAGAGTTTCTCATGAGTAGGCTGGCCGTTTTTCTGGTTTTATAGTAAATCGTCAGTTGTATCCTCTGATTTTTGTCTGTAGGGATAACGTTTCTATTAACAATATCTTTCAGGACCCTTTCCTCCGTTTTAGGAGCTGTGGAAAAGAAGTTCCTGTAAAATAGTCTAATAGGGGGTATAGGTGTTGTGTTAGTTGTCTCTTCAGAGGTTGCATGGCGTTTCACTTTCCTTCTTATGATGTCTTCGACGAAACCATTGGAGAAGCCGTTGTTGACTTGGACCTGCCTTACCCTACAGAGTTCTTCGTCGACTTGCTTCCATTCTGAGTTGTGGCTGAGAGCACGGTCGACATATGCGTTAACAACACTCCTCTTGTACCTGTCTGGGCAGTCGCTGTTGGCATTTAGGCACATTCCTATGTTCGTTTCCTTAGTGTAGACTGCAGTATGGAAACCTCCGCTCTTTTCCAGGACTGTTACATCTAGAAAGGGCAGCTTCCCATCCTTTTCCATCTCGTAAGTGAAACGCAGCACGGAACTCTGCTCAAATGACTCCTTCAGCTCCTGCAGATGTCTGATATCAGGTACCTGTGTAAAAATGTCGTCAACATACCTGCAGTATATGGCCGGTTTCAAGTTCATGTCGACTAAGACTTTTTGCTCGATGGTACCCATGTAGAAGTTAGCAAACAGGACACCTAGGGGAGAACTTATAGCGACCCCATCTACTTGCTTATACATGTGCCCATCCGGGCTCAAGAAGGGTGCCTCTTTAGTACAAGCTTGGAGTAGTTTCCTCAGAATATTTTCTGGTATGTCAAGAGGAGTACAGGCTGGATCACGATACACTCTGTCGGCTATCATCCCGATTGTCTCGTCCACAGGTACGTTGGTAAACAGCGATTCTACGTCCAACGAGGCTCTTCTTCCTGTGGCCCGTGTGCCCCGCAGTAAGTCAACAAATTTTTTTGGAGACTTCAGGCTGAAGGCGCAAGGAACATAAGGAGTCAGCAGGCCGTTGAGTCGCTTCGCCAGTCTGTACGTGGGTGTGGGTATCTGGCTAATGATTGGCCGAAGTGGGTTTCCAGGCTTGTGTGTCTTGACATTTCCATACGCATATCCAGGTTTATATTCCCCAATGATCTTTGGCAGGTGGAGTCCGGATTTCTTGGCGTTCACAGTTTCGATCAGTTTGTTGACCTTTGCTTTTAATTCGGCTGTAGTGTCCTTCGTTACCCTTTGGAACTTAGTTTGGTCAGAGAGTATGATGTTCATTTTCGCCAGATATTCGTCTTTTTTAAGAATGCCATATATTGGCGACTTGTCACCTCTCCTGACAACTATCTCCTTGTTCTCACGAAGGCTTTTAGCTGCCGCTTTGAGCTCCGGGGACAGTATGGTGCTTCTGTAATTGCCTCGATTCTTTCCTCCTTCTGCAATAAGTTCTGCTTGTAAGGTATCTTTGGTAGTGACCTTCTTTTGTGTCTCGAGGTCGAATATGTCGTCCAACAGAATTTCCAACTCTACTTTCCGGGCCATCGCACCCGGTCTGGACATAACATGACAGCTTATGCCCAGATTTAGGAGAGTGACTTGGTCCTCAGTGAGGTTAATTCCTGCAAGGTTCAGGAAGCCATCTCTTGGTCGTGGAATTGCCATAGGTCCTCCATATAATGTTGTTAGTTTCTTGATAATCCTTGTTTCAGTGCTGAGGTGATGTTGGTCTGTGAGGATGTCGAGGAGTTGTTCAATTCCTAAACCTTGCAGGAATTAACCTCACTGAGGACCAAGTCACTCTTGATACAAAAATAATAAGATAGCGCCTGCTATCGCTGTATCTATCGATGATTTCTGTGTTGTTTACTAGGATTTCTCTGGCGATGGTTTGGTTGTGGGAAGACAACCAAACCATCACCAGAGAAATCCTTGTAAACAACACAGAAATCATCGATAGATACAGCGATAGCAGGCGGCTTGACGTTTGCGAGGCACTACACATTAAGAAGTCAACACCAGCAATCAACTGCCAATTAATGCACACCTATATTCTACCCACCTCAAGTACTCCGCTCCAATATAGAAGCATCAAGAAATATGGACCAATAGGCTTTCTACAATCACTTCCATTTCAATACCCATTGTTTCGTGTTCTGCCTTGTGTTGATGAAATTAATACCCTATTAATTCCACCTCTTGTTCTGTCTTGTGTTGGTGAAATTAATACCCTATTAATGCCACCTCACTCAAATGTAGATATAAACAAAATCGGAGATGTGTAAGTTCTATTCAGTTGTGTATTTGTAAACTAAAGTCTTTGAAAATGTAATAAGTTTTACGAAACGCGCTCGTGTCGCGTCAGACTAGAAATAAAAATGAATTTTGGAGAATTGATTTTTGAATTACTTCCAACAGTGAAAAGAAATGTACGAAAGATTGAGAAAATTCGTGTTAGAATTATTAATCTTACTTTTTCGGTCATATTTAATAATATATGTCTACAGGAAAGACTGCTACCAAAATATACTAATATATATATATATATATGCGAACAAGCCTGAATGGTCCCCAGGACAATATGCAACTGAAAACTCACACCCCAGAAGTGACTCGAACCCATACTCCCAGGAGCAACGCAACTGGTATGTACAAGACGCCTTAATCCACTTGACCATCACGACCGGACAAAATGAGGTGATAGCCGAGGCTATTTGAACTACCCCACCGCCGGCACTCGGATAGTAATCTTGGGCATAGCATTTTACCAAATCACCTCATTCTTTGGGGCACACGTGAGGAACACAAATGCGAACAAGCCTGAATGGTCCCCAGGACAATATGCAACTGAAAACTCACACCCCAGAAGTGACTCGAACCCATACTCCCAGGAGCAACGCAACTGGTATGTACAAGACGCCTTAATCCACTTGACCATCACGACCGGACAAAATGAGGTGATAGCCGAGGCTATTTGAACCTCCCCACTGCCGGCACTCGGATAGTAATCTTGGGCATAGCATTTTACCAAATCACCTCATTCTTTGGGGCACACGTGAGGAACACAAATGCGAACAAGCCTGAATGGTCCCCAGGACAATATGCAACTGAAAACTCACACCCCAGAAGTGACTCGAACCCATACTCCCAGGAGCAACGCAACTGGTATGTACAAGACGCCTTAATCCACTTGACCATCACGACCGGACAAAATGAGATTTGGTAAAATGCTATGCCCAAGATTACTTTTTCCTCTCTGGAGTGCCACACTAAGGCGCTGAAAAAGAAAACTGGCAGCTCTAGGGTCTCTAGTTGTTTCTATTAGCTTAGACCCCAACTCCTTCTAAAAGCTAGCAGCACTTTTACCCCAGGCACCAAGTGCCTCTGAGGCAATGTGTATAAAATTGTAGTGGTGCTCAAGGTCTCTGTATTTACGTGACTTGGCCGCTTCCCGGTGATTGGCAGCTCCTCCTGCTTGTGTAGCACTGAAGTCAACATAGGTATTGGCTAAAGTTGAAACGCAAGTGTAGTCCCACACCAACTGTCTACCATTCTTCCAGGGGTTCACCGTGATTCTGTCTGGGCGACCGACCGGCCATCGTCCTGTCCTTTGGCAGAGAAGGCCATGCCGTCCGTATCTGTCGGCTTCTGCCTCGCCGCAAATACACCTGTATTCAGTGTGGATTGGGGCAGCGAGGTGGAGAGCCACGGCAATTCGGAGGGCCTGCGGTGTGAGACGGGTGCCGGTTGCTGACATTGGGGTTGCTAATAGGAAATCACCTGCATGGGGAGCTGCTACAGCTCTAGGTCGGGCAGTGTCATGTGGTGTTGTCGCAGCTTCTAGCAAAGTCGCAGCTTCTTGGTCGGCAATGGGGCGATCCCAGCTGGATTGCTTATGGGCTTCAGAAGGTGGTGGTTGGGGTGCTGGTCCTGCGAGAGAGACCCATTTGGTTGTGCAGTCTGTGAAGCTGGGATCATGTACCCCTGCCTGTTGAACTAGGTGCTCAGGTAGGATTTCCTTCACCAAGTTGTCAGACCCCACTGAAGAGGACAGGAAACATATATATATATATATATATATATATATATATATATATATTATTAAATATGACCGAAAAAGTAAGATTAATAATTCTAACACGAATTTTCTCAATCTTTCGTACATTATGCTTCACTGTTGGAGGTAAATCAAAAATCACTTCTCCAAAATTCATTTTTATTTCTAGTCTGACGCGACACGGGCGCGTTTCGTAAAACTTATTACATTTTCAAAGACTTCACAAATACACAACTGATTAGAACTTGCGTTTCCCTGATTTTATATCTACATTTGAGTGAGGTGGGAAGGGTGATGTGGCATTACATTTGAGTGAGGTGGGAAGGATGATGTGGCATTAACACAAGACAGAACACTAGAGGATATTAATAGGGTATTAAAAGTATCAACACAAGACAGAACAGAAACAATGGGTATTGAATAGAAGTGTTTGTAGAAAGCCTATTGGTCCATATTTCTTGATGCTTCTATATTGGAGCGGAGTCTTGAGGTGGGTAGAATATAGTTGTGCAATAATTGGCTGTTGATTGCTGGTGTTGACTTCTTGATGTGTAGTGCCTCGCAAACGTCAAGCCGCCTGCTATCGCTGTATCTATCGATGATTTCTGTGTTGTTTACTAGGATTTCTCTGGCGATGGTTTGGTTATGGGAAGAGATTATATGTTCCTTAATGGAGCCCTGTTGTTTATGCATCGTTAAACGCCTAGAAAGAGATGTTGTTGTCTTGCCTATATACTGGGTTTTTTGGAGCTTACAGTCCCCAAGTGGGCATTTGAAGGCATAGACGACGTTAGTCTCTTTTAAAGCGTTCTGTTTCGTGTCTGGAGAGTTTCTCATGAGTAGGCTGGCCGTTTTTCTGGTTTTATAGTAAATCGTCAGTTGTATCCTCTGATTTTTGTCTGTAGGGATAACGTTTCTATTAACAATATCTTTCAGGACCCTTTCCTCTGTTTTATGAGCTGTGGAAAAGAAGTTCCTGTAAAATAGTCTAATAGGGGGTATAGGTGTTGTGTTAGTTGTCTCTTCGGAGGTTGCATGGCTTTTCACTTTCCTTCTTATGATGTCTTCGATGAAACCATTGGAGAAGCCGTTATTGACTAGAACCTGCCTTACCCTACAGAGTTCTTCGTCGACTTGCTTCCATTCTGAGCTGTGGCTGAGAGCACGGTCGACGTATGCGTTAACAACACTCCTCTTGTACCTGTCAGGGCAGTCGCTGTTGGCATTTAGGCACATTCCTATGTTTGTTTCCTTTGTGTAGACTGCAGTGTGGAAACCTCCGCCCTTTTCCATGACTGTTACATCTAGAAAAGGCAGCTTCCCATCCTTTTCCGTCTCGTAAGTGAAACGCAGCACAGAACTCTGCTCAAATGCCTCCTTCAGCTCCTGCAGATGTCTGACATCAGGTACCTGTGTAAAAATGTCGTCAACATACCTGCAGTATATGGCCGGTTTCAAGTTCATGTCGACTAAGACTTTTTGCTCGATGGTACCCACGTAGAAGTTTGCAAACAGGACACCTAGGGGAGAACCCATGGCGACCCCATCTACTTGCTTATACATGTGCCCATCCGGGCTCAAGAAGGGTGCCTCTTTAGTACAAGCTTGGAGTAGTTTCCTCAGAATACTTTCTGGCATGTCAAGAGGAGTACAGGCTGGATCACGATACACTCTGTCGGCTATCATTCCGATTGTCTCGTCCACAGGTACGTTGGTAAACAGCGATTCTACGTCCAACGAGGCTCTTATCCCTGTGGCCCGTGCGCCCCGCAGTAAGTCCACAAATTCCTTTGGAGACTTCAGGCTGAAGGCGCAAGGAACATAAGGAGTCAGCAGGCCGTTGAGTCGCTTCGCCAATCTGTACGTGGGTGTGGGTATCTGGCTAATGATTGGCCGAAGTGGGTTTCCAGGCTTGTGCGTCTTGACATTTCCATACGCATATCCAGGTTTATATTCCCCAATGATCTTTGGCAGGTGGAGTCCGGATTTCTTGGCGTTCACAGTTTCGATCAGTTTGTTGACCTTTGCTTTTAATTCGGCTGTAGTGTCCTTCGTTACCCTTTGGAACTTAGTTTGGTCAGAGAGTATGATGTTCATTTTCGCCAGATATTCGTCTTTTTTAAGAATGACATATATTGGCGACTTGTCACCTCTCCTGACAACTATCTCCTTGTTCTCACGAAGGCTTTTAGCTGCCGCTCTAAGCTCGGGGGACAGTATGGTGCTTCTGTAGTTGCCTCGATTCTTTCCTCCTTCTGCAATAAGTTCTGCTTGTAAGGTATCTTTGGTAGTGACCTTCTTTTGTGTCTCGAGGTCGAATATGTCGTCCAACAGAATTTCCAACTCCACTTTCCGGGCCATTTCACTCGGTCTGGACATAACATGACAGTTTATGCCCAGATTTAGGAGAGTGACTTGGTCCTCAGTGAGGTTAATTCCTGCAAGGTTCAGGAAGCCATCTCTTGGTCGTGGAATTGCCATAGGTCCTCCATATAATGTTCTCCAATGAATTTTGGAGAAGTGATTTTTGATTTACCTCCAACAGTGAAGCATAATGTACGAAAGATTGAGAAAATTCGTGTTAGAATTATTAATCTTACTTTTTCGGTCATATTTAATAATATATGTCTACAGGAAAGACTGCTACCAAAATATACTAATATATATATATATATATATATATATATATATATATATATATATATATATATATATATATATATATATATATATATATATATTGTGACAATAATCTCCTTCAAGAGATTGAGCCTGCTCTTCCCTCCACAATTACGTTGTTACAACTATATAAAACTACTATGGAAGAAATGCCCAACAATGACAACAACACCAGCAAGGTTTGCCAGAGAGCAAAACGTATGCAGCCAGGGACACCTGCTCAGACTCAAACCACCAAACTACCTGTCTTACTGCCGGCTCCTCGCTGATTGGTCGCCGGTCTGGCTGCAACTGCACTCACCCCCCCCATACTACTTGATGTCTGGGGCCGCCACGACCTCAGTCCTCAGAATATTCCGTGCTTTCACACAGTTAACACTTCTCCCTGCTAGACGTAAGCTTTGGCGTACATGTACTGAGAGAGGTGATAGCTTAAAGCCAATATTCCAGCACCTTTCATTTACTTGTATATTGCACTTCTTGTTATCTTGTCTTAACGTAACTTTTCATTGTGTCATTTAATTATTCTTATTATTTTGATTGATTGATTTTATTATACGAATTTGTTTGTCCATTTTATTCATGTTTTGTTTATTTAACGTAATTAAAATTTCATTGTTAAAGTTTACTTGTGTTTTGTGTGTCTTCTCCTTACCTTACCACAGACGAAGTTCCAGATTTTCTATTTTTTTTTAATGCTATGTGACGAGGCCATACCCTTAGCTTTGAACAGCCGAACACCAACGCGTTACCGTCACATATTATATGGGGGCCTGTCCTAGGAGCTTCACTCAGGTACTGGTGCCAAGTGGTAATTTATGGTAAGCGTATTTAACTTTGTTAACGTAGCTTTACTATTTTTCATATTCAATTTCATTTTTTATAAGGTGCGGTGTATTGTGCATTACGAGAGTAACATATGGTGAAGGTGAGACAACTTTGGATTACGTGGTGACTGTAGGCCTCAGTCATACTCTTAATTGGTCATCTCTCCCTCCGTGTTATTACTCGTGTTTACCATCTTTGTTCCTTGGATATTTCTCATTTTGACAGATCATCATATTGGTGCCCTGGTACTGTGGTCTGCCCCGGGTCAAGAGTACCCAATCTTCTGCAATCTGACTGTAGGAGGACAAAGAGGGCCATAGTTCCTCTAGCTCGAACTGTAGTTGCTGAATTGGGACCTCAGCAGCAGTTCTCGTCACCAGTTGACACCTCGCACCCCTACACGTCAGTCAGAGATGATGATACATACAACGGTAGGGAATTAGCTTACTTTTTCAGAGCACAAAAGTTCGCTAATTCTGTAAGTATCATATTAAATTCAGTAGGAAAAACTTGCTTTATGTCCTATAGAGACTCGGCAAGGTATGCCTACATCCTTGGACTACCAATTTTACTTTTGAGGCAATTAACTGTTTCATCTGTTTTCGAAACTCTGTTTCATTTGTTAGTAGGATTTTCTTGCCCTTATCCTCTTACATGAGTACCGGGTACAAGATTTCCTGCGCCCTTGATTTAATTTAATCATTTAACATCTTTTACTTAACTTTAATTGTTAAAGATCCCACAGGATAGGTACCAGTTGCCACGTTGTCCTGTTTCTGACATTCACTATTGAATATTCGTGTACCTTTATTTGCTAATTTCACCATGTTTCGTCTCCAAGCTTTCCGTGCAAATCCAGCAGGTGAAATAGGGACTTTAAGTCGTGCCAAGAGGACTGAATTACAAACTCTTGCACATGAGTATCAACTGGAAGTTCCCTACCAAGCCAACAAAAATGACCTACACAACCTGTTGCTGGATTACTATTTAGAGCAAGGTAAGATAGACTCTGAAACTCATGAAACTTACTATATTGCAGATAAAACTGACTTGGCAACGATGAAACTCAAACTAGAGCTGGCCAAGATTGAACGTGAGCAGCAAAGAGAAGTAGCTGCCATAAGAAGGGAAGAAATCGCCCTCAAGGAACATGAGTTTGCAATGTTCCGTGAGCGGGAACAAGTACAGCTTGAAACAAAACGACGCGAGTTGGAGATGCAACGTGAACATGACAAGCAACAAGCGTCTCTGGCTCTAGAGTGTCGTCAACGAGAATACACGTTGGAAACTTCACACCTCGCTCAACGCCAGCAAGCTACTGCCAATCTTCCCGTCAGTTTTAATATATCACATGCAAGTAAGTTAATGCCATCCTTTGTAGAAGCAGAAGTTGATGTGTTCTTTACCACCTTTGAAACCCTTGCTAATCAACTCAGTTGGCCTGTCGACCAATGGGCCACACTTCTCAGAGTCCATCTTACAGGTAGAGCGGCAGTCACACTCAGTACTCTGGCGTCTGAGAATGACTACCAGACTCTGAAACAAGCAGTGTTGGACGCCTACCTACTTTCCACAGAAAGTTATAGAAGGAAATTCCGTGACCACCTGAAGGCAAGTACCACTACCTTCCTCGAGTTTGCTAACACAAAACGGAGATATTTCATGAAATGGCTGGAAGCAGCACATGTCTCTACTTTTGCAGAACTCGTCAACCTGATGCTTGTTGAAGAATTCTTGAGACGTGTGCCGCCTCCTGTCCGCCTCTACTTAGCTGATAAAGAAGAAACCGACTACCTGAAGTGTGCTAAGTCGGCTGACACTTACAGCCTCATCCACCGGCTGACACCCGAACCATCCTCCAGTAAGAAGTCGTGGTACAGTTACGAGAAAGTGAGCCCCGATCAAGCTGGTTCACAACTGTACTGCAAGTATTGTAGACTCTATGGACATACCATAGACAAGTGTGGTAAGTCTCAATACAAGGGAACCACTGACCAACAAAAACCCAAACCAACTCCTCCTAAGTCCGGTAAGCCTGTGATGAATGTTGGTGTTAATGTTAATGATCTTTCTCTTTTCAGTAACCACCTGTATACTGGAACTGTCTCTGCCAACGGTTCAAATCCGGAGGGACGTTTCAAATTGAAGATCTTGAGGGACACAGCGGCTCTTCAATCGATCATCTTGAAATCGGCTGTGCCCAACATCACCTACACCGGAGAAACTGTCTTCATCACTGACCTCACTGCTACCACTCCATACCCTCTCGCCAGAGTCCACCTGGATTGTCCCTACGTGAACGTGGAAGTCCAAGTCGCCATCAGGGAAAAGCCTTTTCCCATGCCTGGAGTGCAACTTCTCCTAGGCAACGACTTGGCAGAAGACCTGCAACCGACCAACCTGATCGTCATGGACAAACCCCAGGTGTGTAACTCTGTGCCAAGTAACCCTATTCTAGAGTATGTTCCAGCATAGGTTCAAGAGAGTGATGAAGTTTCTCCTCCGGTTCTCGTGACCACCCGTGCACAAGCCGCACGTCCACAGCCAGCTGACTCTACTGCTACAGCTGTCCATCAAGACCCTCAGAAACTCCCCCCGCATCTGACCAAGTTGGAGTTCCGTAAGTTGCAGAGGGAAGATCTTACTTTAACACCATTGTTTTTCCAGGCTGAGACTCAACCCGACAGTATTCCTGGGTTCTTGCTAGAGAACGACTTGCTCTACCGCAGATATAGACCCAGTAAACTGAAGGAGGAGGACGATTGGGCCAACATCAAACAACTTGTGATTCCTACCAGCCTGCGGCCCACTATTCTACGCCTGGCCCACGGAGCACTCTCCCACTACGGCTTCAACAAGACTTACCATGGAATTCGTCAAGACTACTACTGGCCAGGTATGGTAAATAACGTCAAACAGTACGTCAAACAGTGTCATACATGTCAGATGGCAGGCAAACCGAACATCTTCATTCCCAGAGCGCCACAGATTCCCATACAGGTGCCTGCGGAACCTTTCCACAGACTCATAATAGACTGTGTTGGTCCTTTACCTCGGACCAGTTCAGGTAACGCCTACATCCTAACCATCCTGTGTCCTACCACCAGATTTCCCATAGCAGTTCCAGTGAAGAACATCACGGCTGCTACAGTTGTAAAACATCTATTGAAGATCTTCGCTCAATACGGATTTCCCAGGGAGATTCAGAGCGACTGTGGTACCAACTTCACCATTGATCTCTTCAAAAGGACACTGGAGGAGTTCAACATCAAACAGGTATTGTCCAGCCCCTATCATCCTGCTTCACAGGGTTCTCTTGAACGTAGTCATCAGACAATCAAAGCACTCTTGAAAAAGTTTTGTAGTGAAACCTCTAAGGATTGGGATAAGCAGATTGACCTTATAATGTGTATTTACAGAAGTCTCCCCAATGAGTCCCTAGGAGTATCTCCTTATGAGATGCTCTACGGCCGTAAGTGCCGTACTCCCCTTAAGGCTTTCAAAGACTCTCTCCGAGATGTCACCTTCAGTGAGCATCAGAATGTGCCCCAGTTTCTTCAAAACCTTCAACACATTCTAGAGAGAGTCCACCGTTTTGCCCATGATAATCTATTGAAAGCCCAGGAGAGAATGAAGACTCATTACGACCAGACCAGCAAAGTAAGAAAATTCAAGCCGGGAGACTTCGTCCTTGCATACTTCCCTATCCCAGGTTCACCTTTCCAAAACAGGTTTTCAGGACCCTACCGCGTCAAAGAGTGCAGGAATAACAACAACTACGTCATAGAAACTTCAGATAGGCGGCGGAAGACCCAGCTGTGCCACGTCAACCTCCTGAAGCAATATAATGGTACTCCTCCCACTGTCCTGATTAACTGTTCTACCTTCACAGAACCCTACATCCACAGTGAGACCTTCCCAGCTTCTCCTCCCGAAAGCACTGACAAGGAGTCAGCGCTTTCTAATTCCGAAATCCTTAATGATCTTCCCAAATGCTTTCAGGATAATAATCGTGCTCCTTTGCCCTATTCTAATTCCACTCTCACCTCGTCAGATAAGCCCTTCATCCTCCATGTCGACGCCAGTGGTACCGACGTTGGTGGTGTCGTGATGCAGCAACGAGGCGAGGAGAATACACCTGTCGGCGACTACTGCTACAAGGAACTACGGAACAATTGGCAAGGAGCTACTCTTCCTCATCCTGAAGCTCCAGCACTTCACTCCACACCTGCAAAGTGCTCGGTCCACCATCAACACGGACCACACCACCCTACACCTCCTGCAGCACGCCCACTTCCCTTCTCAACGTCTTCTACTATGGGCTTGCTAACTGCAGAAATTCAACCTGGAGACACGCTATACCAAGATTCCGACAACATCTTAGCCCATGATCTCTCCAGAGTTTATGAAGTAGAAGCGACTCCATCCATTACTCCACCCCATAACGACGTACTTCTTCCAGAACCGCAGGCTTCGGGGGAGAGTTGTGACGATAATCTCCTTCAAGAGATTGAGCCTGCTCTTCCCTCCACAAATACGTCGTTTCATCTATATAAAACTACTATGTTGAAAATGTCCAACAACGACAACAACACCAGCAAGGTTTGCCAGAGCGCAAAACGTATGCAGCCAGGGACACCTGCTCAGACTCAAACCGCCAAACTACCTGTCTTACTGCCGGCTCCTCGCTGATTGGTCACCGGTCTGGCTGCAACTGCACTCGCCCACCATACTACTTGATGTCTGGGGCCGCCACGACCTCAGTCCTCAGAATATTCCGTGCTTTCACACAGTTAACACTTCTCCCTGCTAGACGTAAGCTTTGTCGTACGTGTACTGAGAGAGGTGATAGCTTAAAGCCAATATTCCAGCACCTTTCATTTACTTGTATATTGCACTTCTTGTTATCTTGTCTTAACGTAACTTTTCATTGTGTCATTTAATTATTCTTATTATTTTGATTGATTGATTTTATTATACGAATTTGTTTGTCCATTTTATTCATGTTTTGTTTATTTAACGTAATTAAAATTTCATTGTTAAAGTTTACTTGTGTTTTGTGTGTCTTCTCCTTACCTTACCACAGACGAAGTTCCAGATTTTCTATTTTTTTTTAATACTATGTGACGAGGCCATACCCCTAGCTTTGAACAGCCGAACACCAACGCGTTACCGTCACAATATATATATATATATATATTGTGACGGTAACGCGTTGGTGTTCGGCTGTTCAAAGCTAGGGGTATGGCCTCGTCACATAGTATTAAAAAAAAATAGAAAATCTGGAACTTCGTCTGTGGTAAGGTAAGGAGAAGACACACAAAACACAAGTAAACTTTAACAATGAAATTTTAATTACGTTAAATAAACAAAACATGAATAAAATGGACAAACAAATTCGTATAATAAAATCAATCAATCAAAATAATAAGAATAATTAAATGACACAATGAAAAGTTACGTTAAGACAAGATAACAAGAAGTGCAATATACAAGTAAATGAAAGGTGCTGGAATATATATATATATATATATATATATATATATATATATATATATATATATATATATATATATATATATATATATATATATATATATATATATATATATATATATATATATACATATATTGGTGTATACTGGCAGCAGGTTTTCTTTCAAACATGTTTCATTGAATATGACCGCATATTCTGTATTTATTATTTTCTGGTTTAGGGCTTCTATCCCTCTAACTATTTTCTTAGCATCAGGGCTTAATTGAAATAGGAGTTCTCCAAAACTCATTTTCGTACTTTTAAGGTGAAGAAAAGAAGTGATTTACTATAGAGTGTATTACACTTATTTGTATAATTTGCACGACGTTTCGAACCTCCATGGTTCATTCTCAAGTGAACAGATCTTACAATACTAGTTGATTTTATACCCGCATTAGGTCAGGTGATAATACAATGAAGGTGAAAACATGGGGGGATACATAAGGGATAAACGTAGGGGCTGCAGAAGGCTTATTGGCCCATACGAGGCATCTCCTATCCAAACACAAAGATTAATCCAGTGTAATTGGCCTGTTATGTTGGACATTGTCTTCTGTGTTGGTATCGATATGTTCTTGTCTTGTCCTTACTCTCATGGTGGGTAGAGTAAATAGTTCCGTGATTTGGGTGTTCATGGTAGGTCGCTCTATTCTTATGTGAATTGCCTCAAGAATTTGTAATCTTCTTGAATCTTGGGTTTTGTCTATTATGCAAGTATTCTTGTTCAACATTTCTCTTGTTAGAGTAATGTCATGGGCTTGTCTCATGTGATTCCTAGGGGCACCAGATTGAAGATGGCATGTCAAACGCCTCGTCAGCTTGGTCGACGTCATACCTATGTACTTACATTGAAGGTTACATCCTTCGTGGGGGCAAGTGTACATGTATACAACGCTTGACTGCTGTAGAGGGTTCTCCGTCGGCTTCGGGCTGTTTTTGATAAGGAGTTCGGAAGTCTTCTTGGTTTTGTAGAATATTATCAGGTTTATGTTTTGGTTAGTAGTGCTTTTTACTCCTTTACGGATTATTTCTTTCATTATTCTTTCCTCTTTTATATGTTCACTGTGCATGGTTGATTTGTAATATAATTTTATTGGGGGTGTTGTGGTTTCTGTTCTAGGTTCTGAATTATACCAACGGTCCAAGTGTCTTCTTATAGCAGCGTTTATTTCCGCGTTGCTATATCCGTTGTTCACCAATACCTGAGTTACTCTTTCAAACTCTCTACTCACGTTGCGGACAGAAGAAGGAAATGACAGGAAACGAGCAACAAGTGCTCCAGTGACAGGTGCTTAGCAAGAATGAAGCTGGGCAGTTTTTTTGTTTTTTTCTTTTTCTTCTTATTTATTTATTTATTTATTTATTTTTTTTTTAATAAAAAAAACTGGGCAGTGACGTCAGGGACGACTGTACAGTTTCATAAGTCGGGTGATGACGTAGCGGCTGGGCCAGTTCACCGTGAGGAAGAAGAACAAACTAGCTGGGAATACGAACGATGGCAGCCGGGAGTAAGGACTGCAGACGTAGTTGTGAGGAGGAGGCTACGGCCAGGACACCGACTCCAACCCTTCAAGAGGTTGTGGAGGAGCTTTTTGGGTGTTGGTTGAGGTCCTGGGAAGAGCATCAGTGTGTGTGGGGGTGTTCCCTACAGCAAGTCGTGAGCCGGGACCAGGAGCTTCAATTTAACCCTCACCAGAGGACGAGTCCACATCATTTATGGTGGAAGTAGGTAATTCAGTTTTCCCTCCCATTCCCCTTTAGTTAGTGATTAGCTAGAGTATCTTCTATGTCGTGAGCAGGGCTCACCAATGTCTATGTTTCTAGTAAAACACAGTTGTGAAGGGAGATGCTATAGAGCTCTCACGAGATATATATATATATGGTGTGTGATTGCACCTGTTTTTTGATGAAGAGATTACTGTGACGAGGACATTTATATTTACATGTCATTTATATTATAAGTTCGTGCCAGAGGTTATAAATATAAATATACAATTTAATAGTGTAAGGCTGTGTGTCTAGAGTTACCTCATTATTATATATATTGATAAAGTGAACTATATATACTGGAGTTATTAAATAATATATTCATATGTCTAGTGGTTAACTGTGATTATGCCAGTGTTGTGATATACTGTGAATACGAGGGAATAATAGGCGCCTCACGCCAATAGTGTGAGAATAGTGAGGAAGTGAGCAGTGTGAGGAACAGTGAGGAGTGTGAGTGGGCGTGGCATCTCGCAAGTTGCCAAACGTTCGATAACACTGCATGTGGAGAGTGGGAACGCATGTCAACTATTAGTGTTGCCATTTCCAGAGTGTTCCAAAATTGTGAAGAGGTTGAGAGAAGGCTGCTCATTTATTCCTTTGTCATGTTGTTGATGCAGAGTTATGATTCCTTGATCTTTTAAGTAAACTACAAAACCACCTCCGTGTTTGTGTCAACCCTCCATTACCTTGTTGCTATTGAGACTATCTAAGAGTGAGTGATTTAAACATATACTTACCTATTACCAAATTGATTAGTATTCCCTACTATATCACTACTATTCCACTATATCACTATATCCTACTATTCCACATGATCAAGTGAAGTGATCGTGTTCTCATTCGTCTTTAGGCTACGAGGCCAGCCAGAGACAGAGAGACTATCCTGGTGAACAGTGGCACCGTGAGGATCGAGTACAGACCCGTGGGGGCTACAGTAAGTAACGTTTATCACTGCTTGGTGATAAACTGGTGCCTTGGTGGTAACTGGCTAGAGAGAGAGACGCCCCGACATTGGGGACCTCGCCAGGATTACGATTACGATTGTGGTGCTCGATAGTGGCCAAAGGTATTAGGTACAGGTAACAGGTATTCACTCATACCACAAGTATGGAGGACGAGAAGGTAGCAAGGTTTATTGACACCAGGGATGAACAGGTGCTGGAGGATTACACCAAGGCACAGCTGCAGTTAATAGCTGACAACTTTGGAATCCAGTTGAGACCCTCCAAAGTGGGAGAAAGGAGGCTTGAGTTTGTGGCACAGCTCAAGGCCCGAGATGAGGCTTCAAGGGAGGAACGGTCACAGACACCTGCCAGTGCAAGGGAGAATTTAAGCATTGGTGGAAGCAGTAGGGGATCCAGCGGCAGCCGGCGCAGCGTCAAGCTGGAAATGATGAAGCTGCAGCTGGAGGCACAGCTGCGCAGGGAAGAGCGTGAGCACGAAGCACAACTGAAGCGTGAAGAACGAGAAGCACAGCTAAAGCGTGAAGAACGAGAAGCACAGCTCAAGCGTGAAGAGCGAGAAGCACAGCTGAGACGGGAGGAGCGCGAGCTGGAAGCCAAGCTGAAGCAGCAAGAGATTGAAGCCAACAGAGAGGTTGAGCTGAAGCCGGCTGAACTAGGGCTAGCCCCACCCGCACCCCCACAGCAGGAGGACCGCCGAGAACGAGAGCGCGATTTACTGGTCTTTGTGCCTAATGAAGCTGAAGGCTTCTTTGACTATTACGAAAGGGTAGCTACTTTGAAGAAGTGGCCAAGAGAAGAGTAGGCGGAGCTGGTCCAGCGTAGGCTCACAGGTGAAGCTCGCGAGGCTTTCAACATGCTTGACCTCGAGGAATGCACCAATTATGATGCAGTGAAGAGAGCAGTGCTTCACTCGTTTAAGCTGACTCCAGAGTGTTACAGGAAAAGGTTCTGAGAATGTACCCGTTCGCCAGGTAAATCTTATGCAGAGACAGCGAGGGACATGGAAAGAAGATTTCTGAAGTGGTTGACAGCTGAAGGAGCTAAGTCAGCTGAGGACATCAAATAGCTATTGGCCATAGAAAAATTTATGTCCGTGCTCTCTCCTGAGATCAGGATTAAAGTCAAGGAGGCGGACATTAAAGACCTGAGGGCTGCTGCTGACAGAGCCGACATGTTGGAGGAAGCCTTGCGACCATGCAGAGAGGGACCGCACAGGCCGCTGGTGTACTCTGGCTATGGGAGTAGTTATAGGAAGACGGACGGATGGAGGACAGGAACGAGTTCTCCCAAGTCCCACCTCTCGAGTGGAGACGGTAGGGGACTGAAAAGTTCTGTGGAACCAGTCAAGAAGGCCCTAGCTGAGAGTGGCGGATCTGTTGTTGTGCCGAGGGACGCTACGAGGGAGACGACGGAAGGCGCGAGGAAGACCCCACGGAGCGACGGTCTCTGGAGGCGTTGCCAGGGCGAGCGGTGGTGGAAGGTCACCGCCGAAAAGGGTCCGCTGCTACAACCGTGGAGGATATGGACATTTCGCGCGGGATTGCAAACGCCCTAAGCAGTGTGGGAACGTTGCTTTCGTTAGGATGGAGGACCAAGTGGCCGAGAACGTGTGGGGTGAGTCTGTACCAAGTGTTGAGAAGAAAATTCACCCGTTCGTGTGTGAGGGGACGGTAAGGATGGGCAGACCCCGTTCCTGTGAAGATATTGAGGGACACTGGGGCTGATTTTACCCTGGTGAGTAGAACCCTGTTCCCCGAGGATTATGAGAATACCAGTGTGGGGGTGGCTGTTGTGACCACTGTGGGAGGCCCAGCGAGGATGCCCCTGCACAAGGTAACATTGGATTCTAATTATGGCTGTCAGACCCTAGTGGTAGGGGTCTGCGCCTCAATGCCCAAGATGGAGGCGCAAGTCATCCTTGGGAATGACGCCTGTGGAGGATGTGACCTCCCTAACCTCGTGAAGGGCGAGGAGTGCTTGGAGCACTACAGAGAGGAATGCAGAGTATTAGACGCCTGTGGGAAAGGGAAGGGAATCGCCGAGGTGGCGTTCCCTGTATGCGCTGTGATCCCAAGGCGGTGCAACGAGCACGGAGTGAGTGGATCTGATGAGGCTGAAGAAGAGACGTCTGACAGCCTTGGGATCGATCACCTCTTCGTTGAACTCGGAGAACAGGTGGAGGGCGAAGGCAACCCGGATGGTGAGCTACAGGTGACCCCCGCCAGTTCTCTTGGGGTGGACTGCGCTCGTCTGGGGGAGTTACAGCAGGTGGAGTTCTCAGAGTTTATTCGGGAGGCCAAAGGAGGACATACTGGTCCTGAGAGTGTCACACATTTTTATCTGCAAGATGGGATGCTGATGAGACAATGGAAACCTGTGAGAATGGAGGCCAGAGAGGAATCACTAGGTATGAGGCACCAGGTAGTGTTGTCGGCCCAGTGCAGAGCGGCAGTGCTGGATCTGTCGCACTCTGTGGATTCTGCAGGTCACATGGGAGTGACCAAGACTCTATACAAGATCAGGGACCATTTCTACTGGCCTGGTATGGACGCCGATGTGAGGTGTCATTGTAAGACTTGCTTACCTTGCCAGAGAGCAGGAGGAGTGTACCAGTGTTACGAACCCAAGTCCACAGTTGGAGCACGGAGCAGTGACAACAACGCCATCTGTGAGTCCGCTCCCAAAAAAACCCACAACATGGACAACGCCATCTAGTGATGACGGGATTTGCCGGCAATAGGCGCTGGATTCCTGTCCTAGTCGGCTCATGAAGTAGCCGCTGCTGACCTCTGGTGAGGTGGCGCTTAGACAGTGAACGCCATCTATGGAGAGAAAAGGTGGACGTTTGTGTCTAAGCTAGTAAGTGATGTTTCCTAGTGGTTCCCATGAAGTGTCCCAGTACTGATGATGACGAGTCTGCTTTCACAGTCAACCAAGGACGGCTGTGATGTACGATGAATCAGTCTACCCAAAGCAGCCAAAGTCTCTTCACCAGTGTGCTTTGTAGAAGCAGTGAGCCGCCACCGGATGAGAGCTGCTGGGTGTTCAATTGTCTGCCTGAGGAGTGGCAGTGACGGGATTCGCTGTAACCGGGGCTGGCTGGTGGAAGAGACAATCTACTGCGGTGCCGACCGAGGAGAGTAACCAGCGAGTTACACGAGGCTCCTGCCTAGGGCTCGCATCCCTAGTATTCGTCATGAAATGGCCTAACAGCGAGGCTGATTGGTACCTGCCAGCTACAGGCTGGACTGTGGTTGTGGGCCTTCACGACTGGGCACCCAGTAGAATTGTGATTTGGCTGGCCTGTGGCCAGGGTAGATTCGTCGTGGTTTCCTGGTACCTGCAGAGGGTTGTGCCACGGAATAGGAAACCAGGCAAGACTACACAGAGTGAGCGTCGCCAAGTGTTCAACATCTTCAGAGGGAGACGAAGATATATATTGTGTAGTAATATTTCCCGTTTGTGACTTTTAATTTATATATGGTGGTGGGAAAAGAATTATATATATATATATATATATATATATATATATATATATATATATATATATATATATATATATATATATATAAAGTGATAAACTTGTGTATTTAATGTACCTTCTCTGTTTATTTTACTTGCATTACAGAGCTCACCCCTTGAAAGCCTCTACTAACTTGGGGCCGGATACCCAAAAACTAATACCATCAGAAAAGAACCTGGTTGCATCCCATTAGGGCCGTAACATAATTGGCATCCCCAGCGGGATCTGACCCCTTGTCAAATAAGTTTGACAGGGGCGGTGACGAAGTGCAATCCCCCTGTGAATAATTCCCCTGTTTGTAATTATTAGGACGTTATATGTCCTGTTAAGTGCAGTATTGGCGAGTGCGGTGCTCGGTGTGATTAAGTGCAGTATTGGCGAGTGCGGTGCCCAGTGTGATTAAGTGCAGTATTGGCGAGTGCGGTGCCCGGTGTGATTAAGTGCAGTATTGGCGAGTACAGTGCTCGGTGGGTTAAGTGCTCAAGTGAAGCGGTGTGTTAAGTGTTCGTGCACCACTTAAATGACAATGGCGGAGAAAGTGACCATTGAGGATCTCGATGATGTGCAGGACTTTCTGAACAAGGAGGACTGTCTTGCCAGATTGAAATAGCTGGGAAAGCAAGAACTTGTACTAGTGAGTGCCTATCTGGAGATCAAAATACGTGAAAGTGATTCCCGTGTTGAAATCTTATCAAAGGTTCACAAACATTTAAAGGCCTGGGAGAAGCAGGAAAGCGAGGCACAAAGTACAAAGGAAAGTGAGGTGGTAGCTTCCACTGAAAAGGAAGATAATGGTAGTGACGATGAGAGTGATGCGGGTGAACTGAATATAAGTTTTCTAACTGTTAAAATGCGTGCTTTAGAAATAAATCGTGAGATAGAGTGGAAGAAATTAGAAATAGAACGGGAAATGAAAGAAAAGGAAATGGAAATGAAACGTTTGGAGTTACAAGAAAGAGAGGAAAGAGAAGAAAGGAAAGAAGAGCGAGAAAGAGAAGAGAGAGAGAGAGAGAAGAGAACGAGAAAGGGTAGAAAAGGAGAAGGAAAGAGAAGAAAAGGAGAAGAAAAGGAGAAGGAAAGACAACACGAGTTAGAAGTGCTACGGTTAGGTGGTCAGAGGAAAACAACGGAAACAAATAGTTTCGATCCGGTAAGGAATATAAAGATGGTCCCTAAATTCAACGAAAAGGAAGTTTCGAAGTTCTTCGCAGCCTTCGAGAAGGTTGCTGCCTCTTTGGATTGGCCAAAGGAGAATTGGGCCATCATGATACAGTCCGTCTTGACTGGGAAGGTCCAAATTGCCTACTCCACGTTGTCCCTTGATGACTCCAGTGATTACGACAAGGTGAAGAAGTTAGTGCTCATGGCTTACCAGTTGGTGCCTGGGGCTTATAGGCAGAAGTTCAGGAACCTGTAGAAGACCCTGGAGCACACGTTCACCGAGTTTGCGAACCTCAAGGAACGGCTTTTTCAGAAGTGGTGTGCTTCTCGAAAGGTGAATACGCAAGAACAACTCGAGTAGCTCGTTTTGTTGGAGGACTTTAAGGAATGTCTGTTTGGAGATCTGAAGACGTACTTAGAGGAACAACAGGTGGAGACCTTAAGTGCAGCAGCCACTATGGCTGAAGAATACATTTTGATGCATAGGTCTGCCACTAGGTATGTCCCTAAGAATTACCCACATCTGTTTGGCAAACCTCGTCAGGAAGAAGAGAGACCCGTCCCACAAAGTGCTTTGATGACGTCCCAGGTAGTCTCCGGAGGACTAGTCCTAGCAGTCCAAAACACTGCAGTCCAAGGAGGAACGTAGTGTGTTGGACTTGTGGGCAGAAATGGCACATTGCTGCTATGTGCCGAGGCAGAAGAAGTAACGGCCCACATAGGGAAGTAATGCTGATGGGTTGTGTGACGCCGCCAGCTGAATCCCAGTCTATAATGACTAGTCGAGAAGGACCAGGATTTTTTGCCCCTCACACTTCTGGCGGGTATGTAACGAGTGATCATACTGGTAGATCAGTTGTAGTGCTCAGAGATAGTAGAGCAGGCCAGTCCCTGATCGTGAGAGACTCGTTACCCGAGGGAGTGAGTGTAGACGGGAGACAAAAGGTTGTCCTAGTTGGGTTTCCTATGACGCGGTACGTTGCCCCCTTAGTGCCAGTACACATAGAATCGCCTTACTTCAGTGGCACATGTGCGTTAGCAGTAGTTGATACCCTGCCTATAGCTGGGATAGACGTAGTTCTAGCCAACGACTTGGTGACAGGTGGGAACGACAATCATCTCAAGATTGTGGACGAGTCAGCCGGAGCAGCAATAAGGTCTGAGGTAACAATAGGAAACAGTAATATCCAGATACAGGCAGGCGTACAATTATATAACTTGTTTAATTCTTCCTCTACCTAACTGATCGACAGCATTCTAACAGATTCTGCCGACTCCTCTCCCGACAAGAAACATGGGGCTACAGCGACAGAAGCAACTGAGCAAGAGGAGGGGCCTCATGTACAAGCGCTCAAGGATATCCAAGAGCCTGGAGTGACGGCAGATGAGTACTTGCGGTATGGCAAGGTACAATGTTCACTGATCAGGTCAGAGATTCCCCCAGACGTCAGAGGTAGGTGCGCAGGTTCTAGTGCTCTCTTTGATCCAAGCCAGGCTAATGGATATAGCCGGCTATGGGTATTATAGGCTCGTGAAACTTATTCCTAGGCTTATTCCTAAATGTTTCTTAGCGGTATTTTGTTTTATTCTTGTGTGTGTTCTAAGTAAGGACCACTGGACGAACCGTCAGGTGATGGCTCCTATGAACATCGTGGAGAGACCCCAGGGATTAGAGACTTGCACTGTGAGGATTGCAGTCGAAGAATGGACCTGGAAAGTAATGGTTGATATAGGGAGTAGGAGAAATGTTTTTATGAGTGACTGTTCCCGACAGGTTGACACCCCCCGCGTAATTGCTGAGCGTGGATTCGGTGTTATACGGAACGTTGGTTGACCTGACAGTGGCAGAGCGAACACCATCTTCAATGTACAAGCAGCCCTGTTGGGACTAAGCATGGACCTAGTAAGCGGTTATGCCATAGGTACATATTTAAAAACTGTCGGTGATACTCCAAATCACCAGTCCCCTGTATTCCAGGTTCCCGTCTCCCTGAAGGATTACCGGACCGGTACAAGAAATACCTTCCGCGTCCAGCCACCAGTGGTGTCATGACACAGGGTGGTGTCGATTCACCCTAGAACGAGCCTTTGGAGATCGTTACTCATGACACATGAGATAATTGTGCCCCTGATTAGCATCTCAGTGAGGTTGTTGGAAGTCACATCAGGCAGAACTTTGCCTATGATCTTCAAGTTTTTCTTGTTCCTGATTCTCGCATAAAAGCAGTTTTGCGGACAAGACATACTCACCACATCAGTCCAGTGTTTATGTGCTTCCGTTTGGTTTTGTACTAATTTGGTTTGTTTTCTCTTTTGTAGAACCCAAACCACATTTCTTTTGGTGGGGAGCCGCCACCGGACGAGCACTGCTGAGTGTTCAATTATCTGCCTGAGGAGTGGCAGTGACAGGATTTGCCGTACCCGGGGCTGCCTGGTGGAAGAGACAACCCACTGCGGTGCCGACTGAGGAGAGTAACCAGCGAGTTACACGAGGCTCCTGCCTAGGGCTCGCAACCCTAGTATTCGTCATGAAGTGGCCTAGCAGCGAGGCTGGTTGGTACCTGCCAGCTACAGGCTGGACTGTGGTTGTGGGCCTTCACGACGGGCATCCAGTGGAATTGTGATTTGGCTGGCCTGTGGCCAGGGTAGATTCATTGTGGTTTCCTGGTACCTGCAGAGGGTTGTGTCACGGAATTGGAAACCAGGCAAGACTACACGGAGTGAGCGTCGCCAAGTGTTCAGCGTCTTCAGAGGGAGATGAAGATATATATAGTGTAGTAATATTTCCCGTTTGTGACTTTTAATTTATATATGGTGGTGAGAAAAGAATTATATATATATATAGAAAGTGATAAACTTGTGTATTTAATGTACCTCCCCTGTTTATTTTACTTGCATTACGTGGCTCACCCCTTGAAAGCTTCTACTAACTTGGGGCCGGATACCCGAAAACTAATACCATCAGAAAAGAACCCGGATGCGTCCCATTAGAGCCGTAACAACCAGCGATAAAAAAGGCCTCGTTAGTCCCTGTTCCTGCATTTAGGCCAGCGTTTGAACGTCTGTTGGTCGACGGGGTAGGACCGCTGCCACAGACGGGAAAGGGAAACACTTACCTGATGACCATCATGTGTGCGGCGACAAGGTTCCCAGAAGCAGTCCCGATGCGATGCTTGACGTCAAAAGGTGTAGCCGGGCAGTTGCAGCGCTTTTTCTCTTGGGTGGCAATGCCCAGGGAAATCCAGACGGACTGAAGGAGAGCATTCCAGTCCAAGTGGTTTAGACAGACCGTGTCGAACTGGGGAGTAACTCAGATTCGGTCGTCGCCCTACCGACCCCAGTCGCAAGGGGCGATCGGAAGGTTTCACTCCACACTGAAAACCATTCTGAGAGTGTTCTGTGCGGAACAAGGAGCCGAGTGGGATGAGGCAGTGTACCCTGCATTGTTTGCTATACGGAACGCTGTAGTGGAGTCACTGGGTTTCTCACCTTTCCAACTGGTATATGGACATGAGGTACGGAGTCCTCTAT
The DNA here is from genome assembly GCF_040958095.1 of Procambarus clarkii. Taxonomy (NCBI): domain Eukaryota; kingdom Metazoa; phylum Arthropoda; class Malacostraca; order Decapoda; family Cambaridae; genus Procambarus; species Procambarus clarkii. Next base: position 7,354,279 of record NC_091210.1, on the reverse strand, counting down.
CCGTGCTGAGAGAGCAATGGGCGCCAGGAGTGACCGTGGGAACGGTCAGCGAATATATGCAGAAATTTAAGGAGCGTTTCGCATTGGCGAAAGACCTAGCAGGAAAGCATTTGAAGGAGGCGCAGCAAAAGATGTCAGAGTTGTACGACAAGAAAGCTACGCCAAGAGAGTTCCAGGTTGGGTCCCAGGTTATGGTGTTACTGCCAGGGAAGAGCCGTGTGACCGAGTCACGATTTGAGGGGCCGTATAAGGTGCTAAGACGATTGGGTCCAGTAAGCTATGAAGTCAGCAAGCCGGAAAGACCCCGCAAGACACAGGTGTGTCATCTTGACCGTCTGAAGCCTTTCTTCCCAGAAGAAGGAGGAGCCGCCGTGCAGGACGGAACAATGTCACGAGAACTACAGCAGAAAGTGGTCTTATGCGTGCAGGTGAATCAAGAGATTCCAGCAGAGGAAGGAAAATGGTCCAGGGCGGACGGCACCCATCTCTCCAATGCGGAGAGTTTGGAGAATATCGGAGTCAAGCTTCAACACCTGGAAGGAAGACAGAGAGCGGATCTGACGGACCTGTTGAGAGAGAATGCATCTCTTTTTACCGACGTGCCCCGACGCCACAAGAGTGTGACGCACGAGGTAGAGGTGAGAGACGCCAAGCCCATTAAACAGAGTGCCTATAGGGTAAGCCCTGAGAAGCAAGAATTGATGAGGAAGGAGGGGGAAGGGAAGATATGATCACCACATTACAAGATTCTCGGAGGAATTGATGGGGTAAATATAGAGTATTTCACACAAGGGGCACACGCACTAACGGACACAGGTGGAAATTGAGTACCCAAATGAACCATAGAAATTAAAAAGAAATTTTTTAGTATCATTGTAATTAAACAATGGAATACATTATGAGGTGATGTGGTGGAGACAGACTCCATACATCGATTCAAAGGTAGATATGACAGAGCCTAATAGGATTAGGAACTTGTACACCAGTTGATTGACGGTTGAGAGGAGGGACCAAAGAGCCGAAGCTCAACCTCCGCAATCACACCTAGGTGGGTACGAACGTTGAAACATAATGATCACATTCCTGGAACTTATGGGTTGCAAACTGAAGTGGAAGAGCTGATTAGCTGCTACTTTCTTGACAATTAAAGGCCAGGCTGATATTATTCGTAAGTTCTTCATGATAATTGTGGCTTAAACTGGAGTAATCAATAACTGTGGGCTAAACCTTCTTATCTGTACCATGACAAGTGTTAAGGGATGATCTCATTTAGCTAAGTGTCAATAGTGTCTCATCTCCATAAAACAGCAAATATATATTTTTATAGTGTTCTAAGTCAGAATATCAATCTTACAAGAAGGGAAATAGTTCCCAATCACAAAAAACACCGAAAAAATATTCATCACCATTCTGTATTTTGCTAAATAGCATAAAAGTAATTTTGGACTGTAATATACATTGTCGCAAGCTTACAGTGCTAATAAGATCAACAACATTTATGTGTATCACCAGATTACATCATCGAAGGACCTGATGGTGACACTATAATGATCACTAACCAAGAACTAAACATGATATTAAGGAATATCTCACAAGAAAGTTAGAAGTGTTTAAACATGATAACAATTGCCCCAACATCAAGTCAAGCTCCAAGGTCGGTTATCGTGACCAGGACCAACACGACAGTAACAATTATTGTAAATTGCATTACTGAAGGAACATATATATAAAAAAAGACATAATCTTAGACAAAATATTAGTTTTTATTTAGGTGTGCAGGATATTAATCAACGCTTTAAGTTACGTTTATAATACTAAAGCATACCGCAGAAAGCCAAGCCAATGGCTACTTTTGTCATAATATTAGAATAAAACTATTTTAAATAAGCAAAAAAGAAGTATTACAGGAACACGGAACATAAGATGTATGATCACCACAGTGTCATTTTAACTCATTCCGGGTAATGTTCATCCTGACCTCTCCAACATGTATCTATCGAGTATACATGATATATGGTATATTATAATGATAACAATACCAATGGCGCCAGAGAAGTTAACTGGTTACGTGTTCCACTGGATGACTACCATGTTAATGTGACCACACAGCCAGGGAATGTTCCACTGGATGACTACCATGTTAATGTGACCACACAGCCAGGGAATGTTCCACTAGATGACTACCATGTTAATGTGACCACACAGCCAGGGAATGTTCCACTGGATGACCACCATGTTAATGTAACTACACAGCCAGGAAATGTTCCCCTGGATGACTACCATATTAATGTGATTATTGTAAACCGGCCATTGTAAACAAAGGCACTGCAAGGAGAGTGTTTTGTTGAAACTTGAGCCCACAAACGGCCCTTTTACAACACAAATTTCCTCCTGCAAATTCTAGTTAGCAGGTGACTTACAACAAAGGAATATAGTCACTATGTGTTTGCGCAACTTGCATAACAGGAGGAAGGTGCCACAGTTAGGTTAGTTCATTAGCTCAGATTTATTTGCCAGTTATTTCCTGTATCTAGTATTAATCGTCCCAAGGCAGGATAACACAACAACACAAGGATAAGAGTCTCTAATATACTTTATGTGCTACATTTGAAGTATATCTGTTCTTGGTTGATGTTACGTTGTAACATACCCCAGGTATATTGTGAGCTCACCAGAAATTAGTTGAGGTGCGACACACCAGGACTAGATTGTCGCAATTAATACCTGCTCATGATGGATCACATGTGGCGGACCAAGTCCGATGCTGGAAGATCAGCTCTCACACTAAAAACAGCTGAGGGTATATAATTCTAAACTAACAAATAGTAGTGTGAATTAAACCCTTAAACCTTAAAGGGTGCAATAAATTTATAGTTGGGGTGAGTCACTATTCCAGGACGGTGCACCATAGTTCTGAATGGTTGGGAGTACTTCATAAGATTTAAAAGTCCCGCGGCTACACAGGGGTTCACATCAGCTGCATCAGGGCTCTAGTAAACAGACACTATTTTAAAAAATCGTGGGCAACATTCACGGGTGTGAAGGCCTCAGTTTTGAGTGATCAACCAAGGCAAGCGCACACAGCATGAGCGTGTGCCCCTTGTATTAAATAGTCTGTCTTTATTTACCCTATCAATTCCCTTCAGAATCTTGAATGTGGAGATCATGTTCCCCCCTAACTCTTCTGTCTTCCAGCGAAGTGAGGTTTAATTCCCGTAGTCTCTCCTCGTTGCTCATACCTCTCAGCTCGGGTACTATTCTGGTGGCAAACCTTTGAACCTTTGAACCTACGACTACGACTCTTTTCCTCTCTATCAGTCACCTAGTGCATCTTGCTGTTTCCTGAGAAGTAGCAACTTTCATGGCAATTTCCTGTACTGCAGAGACCACTTCCGGGGTCCTTCTAAGTATATCTGTAAATGAGGTTGTAATGTATCTTGAGTTATCTTGAGATGATTTCGGGGCTTTTTTAGTGTCCCCGCGGCCCGGTCCTCGACCAGGCCTCCACCCCCAGGAAGCAGCCCGTGACAGCTGGCTAACACCCAGGTACCTATTTTACTGCTAGGTAACAGGGGCATAGGGTGAAAGAAACTCTGCCCATTGTTTCTCGCCGGCGCCTGGGATCGAACCCAGGACCACAGGATCACAAGTCCCGCGTGCTGTCCGCTCGGCCGACCGGCCCCCCTACCCAGAAGTCACTTCTATAGATACATTACCGTCTTCCTGAGGGCTGGTACGTAGCTGATATTGGGGATTCTCTTTCAGGCTTTTAATCTCCTTCCTGGTCACAATCAGCTCATCCTGCAGGTTAGCTACCTTTTCCTTCATCATTACCTGTAGTTCCACCCTGATTTCACTCAACATTTGAACGAGTGCCTCTTCAAGCGAGACATCTTGTCCTCCTCCTTCCACTGTGTTACGTCTGCTCTCTGCCATGTTTGTTTACAATTCCAGTTCTCCAATCCAATGTGTGTGTGTTTGTGTGTGTGTGTGTGTACTCACCTAGTTGTGTTTGCGGGGGTTGAGCTCTGGCTCTTTGGTCCCGCCTCTCAACCGTCAATCAACAGGTGTACAGCTTCCTGAGCCTATCGGGCTCTGTCATATCTACACTTGAAACTGTGTATGGAGTCAGCCTCCACCACATCACCCCCTAATGCATTCCATTTGTCAACCACTCTGACACTAAAAAAGTTCTTTCTAATATCTCTGTGGCTCATTTGGGCACTCAGTTTCCACCTGTGTCCCCTTGTGCGTGTTCCCCTTGTGTTAAATAGACTGTCTTTATCTACCCTATCAATCCCCTTCAGAATCTTGAATGTGGTGATCATGTCCCCCCTAACTCTTCTGTCTTCCAGCGAAGTGAGGTTTAATTCCAGTAGTCTCTCCTCGTAGCTCATACCTCTCAGCTCGGGTACCTAGTTTGGTGGCAAACCTTTGAACCTTTTCCAGTTTAGTCTTATCCTTGACTAGATATGGACTCCATGCTGGGGCTGCATACTCCAGGATTGGCCTGACATATGTGGTATACAAAGTTCTGAATGATTCTTTACACAAGTTTCTGAATGCCGTTCGTATGTTGGCCAGCCTGGCATATGCCGCTGATGTTATCCGCTTGATATGTGCTGCAGGAGACAGGTCTCCTGTGTGTGTGTGTGTGTGTGTGTGTGTGTGTGTGCTCACCTATTTGTGCTTGTGGGGGGTTGAGCTCTGGCTCTTCGGTCCCACCTCTCAACTGTCAAGCAACAGGTGTACAGGTTCCTGAGCCTATTGGGCTCAATCAAATCTACACTTGAAACTGTGTATGGAGTCAGTCTCCACCACATCACTGCCTAGTGCATTCCATTTGTCAACTACTCTGACACTAAAAAAATTCTTTCTAATATCTCTGTGGCTCATTTGGGCACTCAATTTCCACCTGTACTAACCTATTTGTACTCACCTATTTGTGCTTGCGGGGGTTGAGCTTTGGCTCTTTGGTCCCGCCTCTCAACTGTCAATCAACTGGTGTACAGATTCCTGAGCCTACTGGGCTCTATCATATCTACATTTTAAACTGTGTATGGAGTCAGCCTCCACCACATCACTGCCTAATGCATTCCATCCGTTAACTACTCTGACACTGAAAATGGTCCTTCTAACGTCTCTGTGGCTCATGTGGGTACTCAGTTTCCACCTGTGTCCCCTTGTTCGCATCCCACCAGTGTTGAATAGTTTGTCCTTGTTTACCCGGTCGATTCTCCTGAGGATACTGTAGGTTGTGATCATGTCTTCCCTTACTCTTCTGTCTTCCAGTGTCGTTAGGTGCATTTCCCACAACCTTTCCTAGTAACTCATGCCTCTTAGTTCTGGGACTAGTCCAGTGGCATACCTTTGGACTTTTTCCAGCTTCGTCTTGTGCTTGACAAGGTACGGGCTCCATGCTGGGGCCGCATACTCCAGGATTGGTCTTACATATGTGGTGTACAAGATTCTGAATGATTCCTTACACAGGTTCCTGAACGCTATTCTGATGTTAGCCAGCCTCGCAGTATGCCGCAGACGTTATTCTTTTTATGTGGGCTTCAAGAGACAGGTTTGGTGTGATATCAACTCCTAGATCTTTCTCTCTGTCCGTTTCATTAAGTACTTCATCTTCTATTCTGTATCGTGTGTCTGGCCTCCTGTTTCCACTGTCGAGTTTCATTACTTTACATTTACTCGGGTTGAACTTCAACAGCCATTTGTTGGACCATTCACTCAGTCTATCTAGGTCATCTTGTAGCCTCCTACTATTATCCTCAGTTTCAATCCTCCTCATAATTTTTGCATCATCGGCAAACATTGAGAGACACGATTCTATACCCTCTGGGAGATCATTTACATATATCAGAAACAGTATAGGTTCATGGACTGACCCCTGCAGGACTCCGCTTGTAGCTTCTCGCCAATCTGAGACCTCACCCCTCACACTGGCTCGTTGTCTCCTGTTGCTTAGGTACTCCTTTATCCAATGGAGTACCTTCCCTTTCACTCCAGCCTGCATCTCCAGCTTTTTCACTAGCCTCTTGTGTGGCACTGTATCAAAGGCTTTCTGACAATCCAAAAATATGCAGTCTGCCCACCCTTCTCTTTCTTGCCTTATTTTTGATGCCTGGTCGGTGAATTCAAGTAACCCTGTGAGGCAGGACCTGCATCCCTGAACCCATGTTGATGCTGGGTTACAAAGTTCTTTCGCTCCAGATGCTACACTAGCTTTCTTCGCACAATCTTCTCCATCAGCTTGCATGGTATGCAGATTAGGGACACCGGCCTGTAATTCAGTGCCTCCTGTACTCACCTATTTGTACTCACCTATTTGTGCTTGCAGGATCGAGCATTGACTCTTGGATCCCGCCTTTCTAGCTATCGGTTGTTTACAGCAATGACTCCTGTCCCATTTCCCTATCATACCTAGTTTTAAAAGTATGAATAGTATTTGCTTCCACAACCTGTTCCCCAAGTGCATTCCATTTTTCCACTACTCTCACGCTAAAAGAAAACTTCCTACCATCTCTGTGACTCACCTGAGTTTCCAGTTTCCACCCATGTCCCCTCGTTCTTTTATTATTACGTGTGAACATTTCATCTATTTCCACTTTGTCAATTCCCCTGAGTATTTTATATGTCCCTATCATATCTCCTCTCTCCCTTCTTTTCTCTAGTGTCGTAAGGTTCAGTTCCTTCAGCCGCTCTTCATATCCCATCCCTCGTAACTCTGGGACAAGCCTCGTCGCAAACCTCTGAACCTTCTCCAGTTTCTTTATGTGTTTCTTCAGGTGGGGGCTCCATGATGGCGCGGCATACTCTAAGACGGGTCTCACGTAGGCAGTGTAAAGCGCCCTAAAAGCCTCCTCATTTAGGTTTCTGAATGAAGTTCTAATTTTCGCCAGTGTAGAGTACGCTGCTGTCGTTATCCTATTTATATGTGCCTCAGGAGTTAGATTAGGTGTCACATCCACTCCCAGGTCTCTTTCTCGAATCGTTACAGGTAGGCTGTTCCCCTTCATTGTGTACTGTCCCTTTGGTCTCCTGTCACCTGATCCCATTTCCATAACTTTACATTTACTGGTGTTAAACTCCAGTAGCCATTTCCCTGACCATCTCTGCAGCCTGTTTAAGTCCTCTTGGAGGATCCTACAATCCTCGTCTGTCACAACTCTTCTCATTAATTTTGCGTCATCCGCAAACATTGACATGTATGATTCCACTCCTGTAAACATATCATTTACGTAAATTAGAAAGAGGATTGGTCCCAGCACCGATCCTTGAGGTACTCCACTTGTTACTGTTCGCCAGTCCGACTTTTCGCCCCTTACCATTACCCTCTGGCTCCTTCCTGTTAGGTAGTTCTTCACCCATACTAGGGCCTTTCCGTCTACCCTTCCTGTCTATCCCCTTTCTTGTATATCGGGACTACATTAGCTGCTTTCCAAATTTCTGGCAGTTCCCCTGTTGCCAGTGATTTGTTATACACTATGGAGAGTGGTAGGCACAGTTCTTCTGCTCCTTCCTTTAGTATCCAAGGGGAGATTCCATCTGGGCCTATAGCCTTTGTCACATCCAGCTCTAGTAAACACTTCCTTACTTCCCTGCTGGTAATCTCAAACTTTTCCAGTGGTTCCTGGTTAGCTATTCCCTCTCTTATCTCTAGAATTTCTCCTTGCTCTAAGGTGAAGACCTCCTGGAATTTCTTATTCAGTTCCTCACACACTCCCTTGTCGTTTGTAGTGAATCCCTCCGCCCCTATCCATAATTTCATAACCTGTTCCTTTACTGTCGTTTTTCTCCTGATGTGGCTCTGCAGCAATTTAAGCTGAGTCTTTTCCTTGCTTGCGATGTCATTTTCGAATTGTCTTTCTGCCTCTCTTCTCATCCTGACATATTCATTCCTGGCATTCTGGAATCTTTCTCTGCTCTCCAGTGTCCTGTTATTCCTATAGTTTATCCATGCCTTTTACTTTGCTGCTTAGCTAGCCTACATCTTTGATTAAACCATGGGTGTCTCATCTTCAATTCACTGTTTTCGTTTTGGACTGAGACAAACTTGTTTGCTGCCTCCTTGCACTTCTGCGTGATGTAGTCCATCAAGTCTTGGGCCGTCTTTCCCCTGAGCTCTGTTTCCATGCTATTTCTGTTAGGAATTTTCTTATCTCCTCATAGTTTCCTTTTCGGTATGCTAACCTTTTGGTTTCGGTATCCCTCCTCGAGTTCAATAACCCTTCTTCAATCAGGTACTCAAACACCATTACACTGTGGTCGCTCATTCCTACTGGGGCCTCAAAACCGATTTCTCTTATGTCAAAGTCGTACAGATTGAAGACCAGGTTGAGTCTCGCTGGTTCGTCATTTCCTCTCATCCTAGTGGGTTCTCTGACTTGATGGGTTAAAAAATTTCTGGTCACCACCTCCAGTAGTTTGGCTCTCCACGTATCCTCGCCTCCATGTGGTTCCTTGTTCTCCCAGTCAATCCTTCCGTGATTGAAGTCCCTCATGATGAGCAGGTGGGATCTATTTCTACAGGCAGCAGAGGCTGCCTTCTCAATTATAGTGTTAACTGCCATGTTGTTATTTTTGTATTTTTGACTGGGTTTTCTGTTATTTGGAGGATGGTTGTATATTACTGCTACTACTATTCTTGGTCCTCCCATTGTCATAGTGCCTGCTATGTAGTCTCTTAACCCCTCACAGCCCGGGATAGCCATCTCCTTAAAACTCCATTCCTTTATCATGAGTAGGGCCGCTCCGCCTCCTCCCCTACCTTCCCTCTCTTTCCTTATTACTGTGTACTCCTGGGGAAACACGGCATTCGTTATGATTCCAGAGAGTTTTGTTTCTGTGAGTCCGATTGTGTGTGGGTTCACTTCTTGTGCTCTTTCCCTTAGTTTACTTGTCTTGCGTGTGATCCCATCTATGTTCCAGTACATCACCCTGAAAATGACTCTCTTCTGATTCTCCTCTGGGGGGGACCTGTGGGAGCGGGGAGGATCTGGTACGGGGAGACAGGTGGAGGAGGAAGGGCTTGGTAGGTGGGGGTGAGGGAGAGAGGGAGGGTAGAGGGGGTGGGTGAGAGGGGGAGAAGAGTGAGAGGAGGAGAGTGCGAGGGGGAGGGTTGGGGGGGGGTTAGAGGGGCAGGGTTGGGGTGGGTTAGAGGGGCAGGGTTGGGGGGAGCAAGGGATATGGGAGATGGGGGGGAAAGGAAGGCTGAGGTGGGAGAGGAAGAGGGGAGGGTTCAGGAGAGTGGTGGAGATGGGAAGACTTAGGTGGGTGGGGGAGAGTGGGGAGTTTAGGGGGGCAGGGGAGAATGGATGGCTTGGGGGAGGGTGAGATGGGAGGTATGTGGGAGAAGGGAAGGCTTGGGGGATGGGGGAGAAGGGAGATCCTGGGAAGAGGGGTGAGTGGGAGGAGGGGGGTGGGTGGGGGAAGATTCCCTAGGTGGTTACTTAGTGGGGGGCTGACAGGGGATGGGGCATGTAGGGAGTCTGTTGGGTAGAATGTGGGGGGTGGTGCCCCACTCCCTGTGGCTGTTGCACTGTTTGAGGAGGGTTCCCCACTCCCCTCTGGGATTGTAGGGTTCGGGGTTGTGGTTCTTTCATTCCTTTCTCTCTCCCTGCGCTCCTTCCTCGCGTCTGCTGCCTACTTTCTCTCTTCCCTTGTCATATCCCTCTGCGGGAATGCTTTTTTGAACTTCTGTACATTTGCTAGACAGCACTTCCTTGCTAACAGTTCCTCTTTCGTGATTTCGCTCATGAATATCACCTTTATCATTCGGTCTCTGTCCTTGTTGTACTTTCCCAGCCTGAAAACCTTTTCAATATTTTGGTCAGTTTCCTCCATCCTTACCACTTTAACGATCTCAGTAACTATGTTTTAGTCTTTGTCTCTCCGCTCCTTTGGGCTGGTGCCTGATTGCTCTTTAATGCCTGCTACTACTACTGCTCTTTTTCTCTCTCTCAACCAGCTAGTACATCTAGCTGCTTCCTGAGAGGAAGCCACTTCTCTAACTGCAGTCCTAGCTTCAGGGCTCTTTTTAAGCATTTCAGCAAATGAGAGCTGAGTTGTGGAGGTCCCCTTAACAGTGGTATTCTTATCTCCCTGAGGTACGGTTTGTGTCTGGTATTGCAGAGGAGTCTCCTTCAGGCATTTTATCTCCTCCTTTGCTGCCCTTAGTTCATCATGCAGGTTGGCTACTGTCTCCCTCATTACCCTCAGTCCATCACTGAATTCATCCTGTATCTGCTGGAGTACTTCCTTCATCCAGTCTACCTGTGTCCCCTAGTGTGTGTGCCCCCTGCGCTAATTAAATAGCCTGTCTTTATCTACCCTTTCAATTCATCTGAGAATCTTGTACGTGATGATCATATCCCCACTAAATCTTCTGTCTTCTAGCGACGTAAGGTTTAATTCCCATAATCTCTCCTTGTAGCTCATACCTCTTAGCCCGGTACTAGTCTGGTGACAAACCTTTGAACTTTTTCCAGTTTGGTCTTATGCTTGACTAGATATGGATGCCTTGCTGGGGCTGCATACTCCAGGATTGGTCTGACATAGGTGGTATACAGAGTTCTGAATGATTCCTTGCACAAGTGTCTAAATGCCATTCTTATGTTAGCCAGCCTGGCATATGCTGCTGATGTTATCCTCTTGATATGGGCTTCAGGGGACAGGTTTGGTGTAATATTAACCACCAGGTCTTTCTCTCTCTCTGACTCTTGAAGAATTTCATCTCCCAAATGATACCTTGTAACTGGCCTCCTGCTCCCTACCCCTATCTTTATTACATTACATTTGCTTGTGTTAAACTCTAACAACCATTTGTTCGACCATTCCTTTAGTTTGTCTAGGTCTTCTTGAAGCCTCACGCAGTCCTCCTCTGTCTTAATCCTTCTCATAAGTTTGGCATCATCAGCAAACATTGAGAGAAATGAGTTTATACCCTCCCGGAGATCGTTTACGTATATCAGAAACAGTATAGGACCGAGTTCAGAGCCCTGTGGGACTCCACAAGTAACTTCACGCCATTCTGAGGTCTCAAACCCTCACTGTAACTCTTTGCTTCCTATTGCTTACGTATTACCTTATCCACTGGAGCACTTTACCAGTTACTCCTGCCTGTCTCTCCAGCTTATGTACCAACCTCGTATGGGGGACTGTATCAAAGGCTTTCCGACAGTCCAAAAAATTGCAGTCTGCCCAGCCTTCTCTTTCTTGCTTAATCTTTGTCACCTGATAGTAGAATTCTATCAAGCTAGTAAGGCAAGATTTACCCACCCTGAACACATGTTGGCGATTTGTCACGAAGTCCTTTCTCTCCTGATGTGTTACTAGATATTTTCTCACGATCTTCTTCATCACTTTGCATGGTATACACTGTTAAGGCACTGTAGTTCAGTGCCTCTTGTCTGTCACTCTTTTTGTATATTGGGTACCACATTAGCCACCTTCTATATTTCTGGTAGGTCTCCCGTCTCCAGTGACCTACTATACACAATGGAGAGTGGCAAGCAAAGACCCCCTCTGCACACTCTTTCAATACCCATGGTGGAATCCTGTCTGGATCAACAGCCTTTCTCACATCCAGATCAGGTTATATCAGGTTACATCTACAGGCTATCCACTTTTATTAGGCTTTCGATCAGGCTGCTCAATATGTAAGGTGGTCTCGGACAGGCTACCCAATTCTATCACGGGGCGTGTGTTACTGATGTTATCAGCCGTGATACGCTTTTGTTGTCATAGAGAGCTAGTGAGAATTTGGTGGTGATGGTCCTTACAAGGTTGTCTAGGGAGTATGAGGAGTAAGGGAAACGGCCTAGTACACGAGTCACAAATTTATACGTACAAGTCACAGGATTACATTTAACAAGGCGTTTTCCTTACAACATAAGATCACTATGTATTATAACTCAAGTGACTCTGACCACCTAACGGCTCACTGTCCCATTCCTGGTGTCATGCACCCAGCCACAAACCTCTATCATCCAACGACACATATATTTTTGCCTCTAGGAAACCTGGACTCTTATAAAACCTCTCCATCTTCTGCAATATTACTCTACCCAATCTTGCAACCCTGGATATAGACAAGGATAGGCTCTTCTGACTGAACGGCCGGAGAAAACCCCTCAAATAGCAGGAACGGTCGGCAGCGATACACCTCCCCCTTTAGTCAAGATGGCGTCCACCTCTCTTGCCTCATCGCCCCTTAATACTCTACTCTTTACATATGCTATCAAACACATTAATGATTTTATTACTATATTCCCCAATGCATACTTTTTTATAGAGTTCATTTTTCCCTTACATAGTAAAGCTATTCAAGTTCACATTATTTCTGATGATCTCCAGCTGAGAAGGCACTACTTTACTGGGCAGAGTAATAATGATGACTCGCGGCCTCTCTGATCTCAGCTGGGGATTTATACTAATATACACTCTCCCTGTGTCCACCAACATTTTACAACCGAAACCAACCTCCACAGAAGGTAAGGTTCGTAACAGAGGGTTGAGAGATTGGAGGTATATTCAGTTGTCCAACAGTTGTCAACTAAGTGTCAAAGGCCCTATCTAGACGGTTCCCATTCACTGGGAGTGGGGAGGGAGTGTTTTGGGTCAGATGGAGTGGGAAAGAGGAGGGTGGGGGGGGGGGGGTTATCCTGTGATTGGCGTGATGTTTCACTTAAGTAAAAACGTTTCGTATTTTGATTTACTCCATCCCTTTACTGTGTGTGTGTGTGTGTTTGCTTGTGTGTGTGTGTGTGTTTGCTTGTGTGTGTGTGTTTGCTTGTGAGTGTGAGTGTCACGAGGGTCCCCTATGTGTCACACTTCTACCCGGAATGAGCCACTTTGTGAGTCTAAATGTATATGATAAACTGAACATGATTTCTCTTATAATTGACCTCACTATACATCAGTTAACTGACAGAAGCAGGCAGCACTCACCGGCCACAACCGTCACGCTCACACAACCAGGTGAGTTTATAATGATGTCCTTGTCGTGGGCCTCGGTGGATTCGTCCCACGTGGTGTGGGACCCCACACCACGTGGTGTAGGGTCCCACTCTTCCACTAAGTGCCAGTGGATCGGTGCTGGTGGTTGTTTCAATATGCTGTATCCTTTCGCCTGTTGTGTTACCGTTCACTAATTTACTGTATCACTGTTCTCTATAGCCCAATTATACCTTGATACAAATATGTAAACATCGGCCTCGTGGCCCTGTGTACTCACCTATTTGTGCTAGCGGGGGTTGAGCTTTGGCTCTTTGGTCCCGCCTCTCAATCTTTGGTCCCGCCTGTGTGGTGACCTGTTGTTGTCTGGACTCACCATACAAGCTTAGTGGTTCGCTATGGTGAACACAAATGTAGATATTTATATATAACGTGTACATATAGTGTAATAACAGCAAAAGGAGTATGTTGGGAGAAGTCATTTTGGTGAGGAAGGGAGTGAGGCTGTCGTCTGCTGGCTGGTGTGTGACATGTCATGTCATGTATTGTGGCAACTATGCTGTTTGGACACCATACCAGCTTAGTTGTACAATTATGGTGTATAAAAGATTAAGATACTTATATAAAACGTGTGGATATAGTTTAATTAATGCACAAACAGTATTGTGGGAGGAGGAATGCTGGCGAATAAGGTGTTGAAGGAGTGAGGGAGATGGCGTCTGCTGGCTGGGAGTGGCAGTTCACTCTTGTTGTTTGGACTCACCATTCCAGTTTTGTGGTTCGCTATGGTGGACACAAATGTATATACCTATATATAACCTGTGTATATATAGTGTAATAACAGCAAAAGGATATGCTGGGAGGAGACATTTTAGTGAGGGAGGTGTTAGTGTGGGAGGGAGTGAGGCTGTCGTCTGCTGTGTCACTTGTCATGCAGATTCTTGTGGCCACTATGTTGATTGGACATCATACCAGCTTTGTTGTACAATTATGTTGAATAAAACATGTAGATATGTATATATAACGTGTGTGTGTATAGCGTATTAACAATATTAACAGCACAAACTGTATAGTGGGAGAAGGATTTTTGGTGAGTGAGGTAGCATCGTCTGCTTGCTGTGGTATTGGCGGTCACTATATTGTTTGAACACCATACCAGATTAGTAGTTGATTAGTAGTTGCTGATTTTTGCCTGCAAAAAAAATGAGAACAAATCAGAGACATTGAAATAATTAGGTAATAATGTCGTTGTGTCAACTGTTGCCTGCCGCGAGGTGGAGAAGACTGTCAGAGGACACTTACTCTGTCAACGCTTCAATTTTGCCAGACTTTCTCGCTTTATTGCAGCCAAAATATGTCACTTGCGATTTGTTTTTTATTTTTCCATGATCAGGGTATACAAATGAACATTTTTATATGATGAAACAAATATTTTTAATAATATAATTTCTTGCGCCTGGTGGTGTTGAAGGCTATTAAGGCAAGCGCCTCCCAGGGGTTATTTATTAAGTCTACCGTATAATTATGGTAAGATTTAAATATAAAACCCCCCAAAATGTGTGAAGGGAAGTTTACTGGTGAAAAAAGTTATAAAATGCATTCTGCTGAAATGTAATATATACAAATATTTATTTTTTTAATTATTAATCAAATCAATTACAGGTAGATTTCCCCCAAATAATTTATGGGCATTCGAACTGGATGAACCAGAAATGCTACACTGGTGCATCAAATACAGACATTATTGAATCTTGAACAACAAATATAATTTACAGTCCTTTGTACCTAGATGGATACTTAATGATCCTAGATCACACTGGTCCATTAAATTAAATAAACCAGTGCAATAAATCAGTAAATCAATAATATATTAAACACATATCGCCAGTCATAGACTGGTCAGTAGCCTAGACTCACAGCCGTTTCGTGGAACTTATCCAACAAATTCGTGGAGTGTGATATCCATGGAGTTTTATCACATAAATTAATAAATAAAACTAAATTGTGGCTTTATTTTTACAGAATTTATCTACTAGATTGTGGTGTTTAATATCGCGAAAGGTCACTAATAAAATAATTATTACTACCAAAATAACACCGATGGTTAATGAGAGGCTACCAACAACAATTGTGTATATAATTTATCTAAGAAGAGAAGTATTTAAAATATAAACTAAAACTACAATTAAAATATATTGCATTCTGTGTCTATTACACAATATTCTAGTAGCTAGATCCCAACTCCTTTTTAGGGAAGGATGTTACCATTGACTAGTGTTGAACTAAATACTGATAAACATAGTCCCATTCATATTACCATAGTCTAGTGTTGTACTAAATATTGAACAACCTAGCACCATTAATTATTTATGCAGGCCCTTATATCTGGAACGATCAATACCAGCACAAGTTGTGTTGTGTATCAATAATTATTTTCATATTTTATATATTTACCTATAATCATTTCACCGTTTAGTGTTAATGAGTGTCTCTGTACCACCTAAACATGATAAAGAATGGCTAGCTTGCAGTACTCCTACAGGGACACACCTCCTATTTACTGGCAATCAGGGATAAAGAGATGCAATCACCTGTTCGACACACAAAGAAGACAAGTAGTAGTAAGGAGGGTATACAAAGTGGATAGGCAGCTGGTGCCACCTGGAGGGCCAGATTTCACACATAATAATGAGTTAGTATGTTATTCTGCTGTTTTTTATTATATATCATTTAAATACATTGCCCAATGGTAATATTCTTATGTCCCTTTGTACGAAAAACTGGCAACCACTTTTTTCTCTCGCCTTTGTTTCTATGCGGAATTTGTTGTGACTTCTACATCTTGGAGAACTCATATCTGTCACTAAGCATGGTAAGTTGTAACGAAATTGGTCAACATGTTAATCAGCCACAGGTGGCTGAATTTGTGACTTTAATTTTTTGGGGCAGATATATTTACAGATTTCAAATTCTATTATCTTTGCCTCTTTAGGTTCTATTGATGAATGAGGACCATATTAGGGCCTTTTTACTTTTATATGGGCAATAGTTACCGCAATATTTATGTTTGTTAGAAGAACATAAGAATGAAAGTAATTACAGAACGTCTGTTGGCCTATATGAAGCAGCTCCTATTTATATCCACCCAATCTCATTCATATATATGTCTAACCTACTATTAGACAGTTAAGGAGCACAGTGTCTGTTTTACAATTATCCCTAACGTATCCCTATATATATTTTTTTTTGGGGGGGGGAGTAATGTAAATATGGTGAGAATCGGTCAGAAACTGAATTTTTGATCAGGTCTCAAATTTAAAATTCCTGTTTTAGAGATAATTGAAGTTGAAGTTATTGAAAATGAATAATTCGAATAATGCTATGTTTTATGGATTTCTTAGAATTAGGAACTTTGCACGTGGTGTGTAAATATGGTGGGAATCGGACAGAAACTTAATTTTTTATTAGGTCTCATATATGAAATCCCGGTTTTACAGATAATTTAAGTTGAAGTAATTGAAAATTAATATAGTAGTTCTAATTAATGAATTTTCTTGTATGTTTTAGAAAACATTTCTTGGGATTTGTACTCGACTATGTAAACGTTATAGGTCACTTTGTGTTTAGATGAAGTTTAGGTTTATGAAAAATAAATTCAAATGGGATTGTTGAACAGACAACTGGGCACTTTATATGTAAATATGTTTCGAAAAGATCAGAAACTCGATTTTTTTATGCTTATTACAGTTGAAACTCTAGTTATAGTGATAATTGAAGTTGAAGTTATCGACAATGAATAATGTAGTATTCATTAATTTTCTTGTATGTTTTAATAAGCATTGTTTAACATTCATACTCAAATATGTGAAAGTTGTCGGTCAATATGTGTTGAAATGATGTCAAGAAAAAATAACCCCCCCCCCAAAAAAAAAAATATAAAGGTAATTATAATAAATAAAATGATATAGGGGATATATTTAGGGTCTACTTTATGTAAGTGAAAAGTCCTGATCTTGTCCCTAATCATCGAAACCACCAAAAGAGGCAAAGAAAACTGAGCTTGAAATCTGTGAAAAAGTAAGCCAAAAAAAATCAAAGTTCTGCAAGTTGTAACTGATTGATTTGTTGAGCAATTAAATTTTATCTTCACATAGGTAGGGACGGTTATACACTCTCCAGGATGTAGAGGTTACACCAAAATTAGATAATAAACAAAGGAGAAAAAAAAAGAGACAGAATAAATTTCCCCTAAAAAAAATACTATAGGGACATTGGTGAAAGTAAAATATTAACATTGGGCATTAAGATATTAACATCTTATATTTATAAGATGTATAACAAAATAGAGCAAAATAACATACTTACTCCTTACTATGTGTGTTGTTATGTATTATGCAGCAATGATATAATGGCACCAGCTGCATATCCACCTTGTGGAAACTTCTGACTATTTTTCTTCTTATTTGGGCGTCGGACAGGTGCTTGTATCTCTTTATTACTGCTTTATTCTTCAGTTCCTGTTATTAGGAGCTGTTCCCCTTATCAACAAAACGTTCTTCGGTTTAAAAAATTCGTCTAAAATAAATCTCTGAAAATATTTTAATGAAACTTTCACGACACTGAAGATAATAAGTTAGAGATTTGTTTAACATTTATAAGTAATTTTTACATAATTCAATTTTTTTTCGCTTCTTGACCCTTAAGGCTGAGTTGCCTTATGGTTAATGTACAATAACCTCGAAGGAGGTAGGATTTTAGCCTGGTGATATAAAACTGACCCTAGGCTTCTGTCATTAGTAATTGCTCAAGATTATAAGCAAGTACCCTACTTACATTAGTAACAATATAATAGGCCCTGTAAATTCCAACCAAGCAGTCAACACAGCTGATCTAGAAACAAAACTGAAAAGGACCCAAAAGGACTTAAGGGTCGCTTAACAAGACAGAATAATAAATGCCATGATCTGTCGCAACAAACTCCAGTTGAACATATTGAACTAGAAACCTACTTGCAAGTTGCAACAAGTATGAGCAAGTCAAACGCCAAATAGAAAAGTATTTGGCTGAATTTGCCAACACCAATGCAAGTACTGGTGTATTATATGGTATTATAGATGATCTGGCAAATTATGAAGATGACACTCAAGCCAGGTTAAATCCTTTCGTCAAATTAATTGCCCAGAGTAAAGCCACAAAAACAGCTGCCACTAACACTACTCAACCAGAAGTTAAACGACCTTCAATCAGTTAACCCACATTCTTTGGAACTGAGGATGAAAATTGGGAAAACATCTGAAATAAATTTGTTGATGCTGTGGATTCTAAGCCCAAAATTCTTAAAACCACCAAATTCACATACCTACGCAGTCAACTTAAAGGTGAAACTGAAAAGGTGGTAACAAATTTAACCCTAAATAGTGACAGCTATGATCTCGCAGTTGAGCTCCTTAAGGGTAATTATGATAACACTGAGCGAGCTGTCACATATTTAGTTTAACAATTTTTGGACTTGCCCCCAACTAATGAAACCACTGACTAACTCCAAGCCTTCAGATTGTAGCTTGAGTCATTACAAAAAGCACTCAGCCTTAAGGTTGATATAAATAGTGCTGAGTGGTTAACTAAAGTTAACGTATGATGCAAATAACCCAGTGAGACCATAGATAGATTGAGTTCTCTGTATACCATATATTCTCTGATAGTTCAGATTACAGAAGGTTTACGCTCTGTTGTAGAATGACAGCGAGCAAATACAGATAGTAAACCAACAACCAAACCTTCGTTAATCACCAATAATAATTCACAGAGTATACCCAGTACTCTAACTAAACATAAAACATTTAACTCCACTCCACGAGGGAAATTTGGCAGTGTGGGCACATATGCATTGCGGTCCCTCAAAATCTTATAGCGAGTAGATTAGGTCACTCATACACTAGCTCCAAACTCATTAGCTTAATGAGAAAGTAACACAACTCTCAGTAGCACAAATGACTAAACTCAAACCTTTTCTTTAAATACAGTTAACATTCCTTCCATCCTTCCAACCTATTGGAGGATGATGAGGGGAGGTGTTGTCCAAACATATAAGCAATCGAGAAGCGAATAATCATCAGAATAATTTCCACCGTGATTCAGTTGACTTCATTTCATACGCTTGGGAGTTTCCAAACACTTTCTACCTCAAGAATGTAGCACTCGACATATTCAGTTCTAACCGACCCCAAGACGCTTCAACTTCGATACAGAGCAGACAGTAAACTCCGACTGCATCGAACTCTGTGTCAAAGCCAAAGCATCTTGGGGTCGGTTAGAACTGAATATGCCTAGTACTACATTTTTGAGGTAGAAAGTGTGTGGTAACTCCCAAGTGTATGTAGTGAAGTTAACTGAATCACTGTGGGACTTGTACTGATGATTACACACTTCTTGGTCGCTTATATGATTGGACTACACCTCATCTAAACCTAATCCAATAGGTTGGAAGGAATGTTAACTGTATTTATGGAAATGATTTGAGTTTAGTCATTAGTGCTACTGAGAAATGTTCTTCTCTCTCATTAAGCTCATGAGTTTGGAGCGAGTATATTATTGGCATAATCTAATAGCTACAGTCTACAGTTACTGTTTCACCCAAGGTGGTAACTCCTAAATGTGCTGTAGGCTGTATTACATGTTTATTCTGTAATGAAGAACATTCCATATACCACTGCACTAATTACCTTGACCGTACTACACGTGTAAAGCGACTCAAGGAGTGCATAAATGCACTACGTACTTCAGGTTGTTTAACACCGATACATGTACAACGCAACTGCAAACCTGCAACAGGTGCGATAAATGGCAACACTACTCAGTACTGTGTGGAGACATAAAATTAAAGTTCCCAAAGCCAAGCTGGAGGATGAGGCTTGCTTCACCGTCCTGTTCTGCAAAGAACGAAAGGATATAAGTGTCGTGTCGACAAAGTCTAAGAAAAATGTGACTTTGCTAACTGCCCAGCTTACAATAAAAAAAACAGTATGGCTGAGGTCAACACCCACGGATTTTTTGACCAACGGTCCCAAAAAACATTTGTCACCCAAGAATTGGCAGATAACTTAAAATTGAAACCTTTGCACAGGAAAAACTAAATATAACAGAGTTCCTGACCAACACAAGACCCCAAGTCCGAAAGTGGTCCAACCATTAGTATATTTAGGCGGTTATGTGCGACCTGTACAAGCCATTGTAGTAGACAAAATCCCATCCGACCAATATGATCATGGTCTAGGGACAACAGCCAAATAATTACAAGAAAGGGGAATTAAGTTGCCTGATAACAAAATCACGTCTGACCACCTCTTCAGCATTGGATTCCTTGTACGTTCAGAATATTACCATAAATTCTCACTAGACAATTCATCACTCTAAAAAGCAGGAAATGAACCTGTTACTGTCTGTGGGAGGCAATTTGCTCACTGGTTCAGTTTTGAGTTTGAAACAACCCACATCTTTAGACAACCAACATGTCAACCTAGAGGTGGTGGCGTTACTAGGTTGAGAACAGTCACCACTTAAATTCAGAGACTTGTCTCTGAAGATTCAGAGAATTCGGAGATCCCTCTGTACATAAAATATAAAATCTAGCCACCATAGGGATCGTCCCTGAACAACCTAGTCCAGATGACGACTGTACATACAATCAATACCTGGACTCATTTGTCTACTGGGACAACCAATACTGGGTCAGGTTACCATGGAAGCTGAATCATCTTTAGATGCCAGTAAATCATTTCATGATTTACTGGCATCAATTAAGGTCTTAGGTGTTGCACTTAAATAGTCAACCTGGGAACCTGAAATTGTACCAGGACATAATACAACAACAACTCGATAACAAATTCATCAAAGTTGTAACCAATGATGACCCTAAGGAAGGAACCTATTGTTATGACCCCCAGGTACCCAAGTGAGGTAGGTGCCTTGTGAGAGTTATTCTACCCACCTGACTATAGTTAGAAGTCTGGGAAAGGAACTGAATAGAGTAAACGTCGGTGAATTAGGACCGAAAAGAAAACCAGCAGAGGACAAGCATCTTATAGAAGTGAGTGAGAGTCAAAATGTCAAAATATTTACATTTTGTTACGTGACGTGACGCAGACGGAAGTCGTAATGCGTCACTTGAGTTGCTACAGTCGTCAGGAATGGACGTACGTCGGATTCCTCCTGGGAAGAAGGAACAATCTAGTTCCCAGTTTAGTGGATGAGTGAAGGCTACATATTACAAAGTGTGAGGGAAATGCTTTTTGGGACGTCGTAAGTCATTTCTCAGTGATCAGGAATAATATTAGGGACGGCCTGAAGCCTACATGATGGTCGTATACTCTGTGGACCCTAATGTGTGTTATCCTTCGGGTGGAAGACAGTAAGCAGGTGTTTCTCTGTGAAGCCTGCCAGGCGACATCGTGCTCTCATGACAAGACTGAGGGGAAGCTTCGAGAGACAGTCCAAAAGGATTTTGGTGGACGATCAAGCGTAGCGCCATTATGGAGCGCCCAGGGCGAGTGTCGCCAGATCGTCACTTTCTGCACGGAGTGCACTTAATTAGTTGATAGTCTATTATTGATCGATCGTGTGCCCGGTGATCATAAGAGACGTTTACGAACATTTGTTAGATATTTCATGAAGATAGTAAGAATATATAAGGAATTAGAGACGATGGGACATGTTGGAGGTGAGAGTGACGCATGCTTGCTCTCCGGAGGTCAGTGGGCGACCAAGCAGGGTTGTCAGATCCAAACTGCTGAAAGTAGCGAGCTGAAGGTCTAAAAGTAGCGAATTTGTAATAAGAATAGCCCAATTTTTTGTTTAGTGACTAATACGGGTTTCAAAGTAATATATTATGATATATAGAGTACATAAAACGATTTTAATTGTTTTGTTAATATTATCTCTGCATATATATATTTAATCAATATGATAATAGGATAACTTACCAATATTTACTGTATGAAGCATAATGGGTGTGGAGTCCTTCCACGTCTTTACAGTTGAAGATTATCAAGATCTTGATCTGCATCCACAACCTCGTTCTTGTATATTGCAGACTCATATTTAAGCATTGACATGAGTGGTTCAAATGACGAGCAACAAGTTACATATTCTTAAAGATATGTTTTAATTCTCAAGATTGATGTCAAAAGCTCAAGTCTCATTCGATTTCTCAGTTTAGTTTTCACAGACGTTACTCTCAAAAATACCCGTTCAACCAGGACATTACTGATTGGCAAGCTGTATATTTTCAAGGCAAACTGGGCGAGGTCAATCAGTATAGGATCGCCAGCAGCGTTCTTAACAGTTATTGTCTTGGTCTAAAGTGACGATTCAGATGTCGGAATTTGTCCCTCACAAATGTTGGACTAGTCATTGGTTAACAGTAGGGGCCGCTGACTTTCAATTTCAATAAGCTTAGATTGGTCAGCTAATACTAATGTTAGTTTTGAAAATGGTGGCCGTGTGTGGCTAAGGCATATGACAGGTAACAGATTTTTCACCTTTTTTAAAGTTTCAACATTACTAAGAATACGAGAAAGAAGCTATTTGCAAGCTTTCACTAAAAAATTATCGCATCTTTCTTTAATAATTTGAAACTTTTCCTGGGTTATAAAATTGTTTAGTCTGTTAGTGGCCCGAAGTGTTGAAAATTCGTAACCAAAGTCAACTTTCTCCAGGGGCAGATACATAGAAGTGTAGTCCAAATTAACATGAAGCTTTGCATGATGAGGATGCACGATTCTTCTGAGTATTCCAGGAGTGAATTTTTCTAAGACAGTGTGAAGGCTATACTGATCTGCTTCATCTTTTTGATAAAGTAAATTCATCCTTTCAAAATCATTTAGGATAGGTTTGAGACATGTGAAATATAGCCCATTGGAGGGATCAGCGTACATTGAAAATAGTTGCCTTGTAACATATTTATCACAAGAGGAAAAAAGCTATTTGGTAATTAGTGGTTAAAGAATCCCACTGATCTAACAGCCGCTTTACATTACCACTCCTTGCCAACCATCGTCTTCCTGACAAAGGTATTAACTGTAAGGGATCTTTCCAATCATTTATCAATCTGAAAATTTCTAGATAACTTTCTCCCCTTAATGAAGATCTGTTTAACCAGGTGTAGCTTTTGAGATGAAGTATTAATTACAATTAAGGTTGGGAAATCTATGGCGCCTGGGGAGGATTGATTACCTTGCCTTGCGGTTACTTTTTCTTTCGAAGATTCCTAGTATCAATGCCCCCAGGGGGCCGGTCTGGGACCAGGCCTCCTGGGGTAAGTGGTCTAGTCAGTCAGGCTGTTGGACGCGGCTTTGATTTGTACACATTATATTATTAAAGCATAAATAATCATTGAGTTTTTTAATATTAATAGCCCAAAGTAGCCCAACTTGCTTTTAAACTAGCCCAAAAAGTCGCAAGTAGCGAAATTAAAAATATGGGAGCGCGGGGTTCTCAAAAGTAGCCCAATTCGCTACTTGTGGCCCAATCTGGCAACCCTGCGACTTGGGGGCTTAGCCCCAGGGGTACGCCTCAAAGGTTGATTTCGGTGTGAACTCGCCTAGGAATGGGGGAGGACCCATCTCAGAAAGACCGGTAAGGAGATGTCGGATGGCGATATAAATGTAAATATATATTAATTATGTGTTGCTAGGGAAATTGTTATTAGGGTTTGGTAATGGAATTAGGTTTGTGTGGGGGAGAAGTTCGTGAAGGAGCTCCGTGTCTGATGAAGATTACATGGTGAACTTCAGTAGTGGAGGAGAGCTTCAGTGTTAATATAGAACTTCGAGTGTAGTAGATCTACACGTGTCGTTATTGAAGCTTGTTACGGACCCGAGCCCAACGTCCGAGCACGGAGCAGTGACGACCACGCCATCTGTGGGTCAGCTCCCGAAACCCCCTCCAAATGGACGGCGCCATCAAGTGAGGACAGGAAATACCAGCCACAAGGGCTAGTTTCCCGTCCTAATCAGCTCATAACACAGCCGCTGCTGACCTCTGGTGAGGTGGCGCTCAGACAGCAACGCCATCTATGGATTGGATAGGTGGGCGTTTGGGTCTGAGCCGGTAAGTGACGTGCCCTAGTGTGTAATCGTTACTGATGACGTGTCTGATTACAGAGTCGACCTGGGACTGCTGTAAGGGAAATTGGAGCAGTCTACCCAAGGCAGCCGACTGGTCTCCAAGTGTTTGCTGAAGCAACTGTGAGTCAACCCCCACGGATGAACACTGTGGTGTTACCCTGCCTGTGAAGTGGCAGTTGAAGGATTGTAGTACCCGGGACTGACTGGTGGAGACGCTTAATCACTGGGGTGTTGTGGCGAGGAGAGTGGTCTGTGGGATCACACGAGGCTCCTGACTATGGTTCGCGACCTTAGTATCGATCGTGGAGTGGCCTAACCAGCGTCGCTGATTGGAACCTGCCAGCTACCGGCTGGACTTGTGGTTGATGGCCTCCACGACGGTGCCCCCAGTGGAACTGTGATTTGGCTGACCTGTGGCCAGGGTAGACTCATCAGGATCGAAGGATTCATCATAAGGCCACAAGAGCACCAAGAGCTTAGCTTCGTGAGCACCGTGAACGTCCAGGGTCTTCAGAAGAAGACTACGTTGTGCATTCTAGTGTTTATACCCCCCCCCCCCCCGTGTAATCGTTTATATAGCATTTATGGGGATGGTATTAATTATATTATATTAAGTTTTTGCCTTTATGTCCCTTCCCCTTTAATTTACTTGCGTTACGGATCACATCCCTTGAAAGCCACTACTAGCTTGGGGCCGGATACCCTACCTCTAACAACATCAGAGTAAGAACCCGGTTGCGACCCGAGAGGGCCGTAACAAAGCTGCTTAGAGGAACTTCACAGACATTGAGTGGGATTTCAAGTAGCAGCAGATACTGGAGAACTGCAGGAGTACCTACCTAATATTTTGAGGACCAAAAGACAATCGTTCTTAGCGGTGGGCCTCAGGACATAGAGCGGAGGATTGTAATGACACTTTGATATGTATGCAGGAGTGCATGAGTACATATGGCGTGAGTGATGCAATGCAAGGTGAGAAAATCTAATATTTCTTGCTGAAGAAATTCTTTATATTCTAGTTAGGCAAACCAAGCAGTGAGGAGGCAGTAGGCTAAGGGCTGAAAACTGAGCAGCAGCCTAGTGCCGTTTATTTGTTTAGGCATATACATATATATATATATATATATATATATATATATATATATATATATATATATATATATATATATATATATATATATATATATATATATATATATATATATATATATATATATATGCGGAAAATCCACAGAGAAATATGAAATGAGGTGAACGTTTCGGCTTGTTAAAGCCTTTGTCAACACCAGACTGACTAAGGAAAAATTCTGTTCCCAATTAGGAACAGAATTGAACAATTATTTCTAATTGAACAATTTATTAATTGAACAATTGTTCCTAATTAGGAACAGAACATGAACAATTAGGAACAATTCTGTTCTTAATTGTCCAAGTCGATTTGTTCATGCGTTCAAAAATCTCAAAAAAGATAGTTCATTACATATTACCAAGGCTGATAAGTCAAATGCAGTAGTTATTATGAATAAAGATGACTATGTCCGAAAAATGGAGTTACTCTTGGAAGACAGGGATACTTATCTATTGGTTAACAGAGATCCTACTGAAAAAGTGATTGCACATTTTAACAAAACTCTTAAAACTGTGTGTAAAGGCGATAAAGAGTTGATATCTAGGCTAACAAGTCGATCCCCCTCTCTTCCTTACATGTATGGTCTTATAAAAACTCATAAGCCATATAATCCGGCAAGGCCGATTATTAGTTCAATTGGTTCGGCGGCTTATAAACTCTCTAAGTGGTTAGTCAAAGTTTTGTCCCCTATAGTTGGTACTATTTCCAACTCACACTTGACAAACAATGTGGACTTAGTTAATAAGCTATCCACACTGAATTTAAATTTTGATTTTAAACTTATAAGTTTCGATGTGACCGCTTTATTCACTAAAGTTCCTGTTGATGATCTGTTAGAATTTCTACGTGAGGAACTGCCTAAATATAATTTGAGCTTGCAGACCAATAAAGTATTGGAACTTATTCAATTGTGTATAAAAGACAATTATTTTAGTTTTAATGGAAAATTTTTCAAACAAACATTTGGTATGGCGATGGGCAATCCCCTGTTCCCAGTTTTAAGCAATTTGTATATGGAATTCTTTGAAACAAAAATTTTATACAGGATTATCCCGGCTAATGTAGTTTGGTTTAGGTATGTTGATGATATTTTGTGCTTATGGCCGTGCAACAAAGACCAGATAGTTTTTTCTTAATGAACTCAATTCTTTGGTACCTTCAATAAAATTCACTTGTGAGACTGAGGAGAATGGTACTCTTCCGTTTTTGGACATTATGATTCATAGAGTCACTAGAAAGTTCAAATTTAATGTGTATAGGAAACCTACCAACGTGGGGTCGTATGTTCATTTTTATTCGAATCATCATAGTAAAGTTAAACAGGCAGTATTTTCAGGAATGTTTCTACGAGCTTTGAGGGTTTGCAGCCCTGAGTATTTTGATGAAGAGATTGCTAAAATATATGAAATTGGGAAGAGTTTACAATATCCTAAGAGGTTTTTGGATTTCTCGTTTGTACAAGCCAAGCGTACGTTTTATAATCACGTCCCTAAGGCGAAACCAAAAATTATTAACTCATTGGTGGTACCTTATGCGAGTGGACTTGAAAAATTGTCTCTGATTTTTAAGAAACTTAATATAAATTTGGTGTTCACTAATAGTACGATCAAATCCAATTTAATAAAAAAACTCCCCTGACACAGCAGGTTGTGTGTATTCGATTCCCTGCAATGATTGTGATTCTGTGTACCTTGGACAAATAGGAAAGTCCTTACAATTGCGGTTGTCACAACATGCTTATAGTATTAGAACTGCCCAAACGTCTAATGCATTGTATCTACATACGAGTTTATGCGATCACAATATTAACTGGAATGGGGCAAAAAGCATTACCAATTGTGGGGATTTCGTGGAACGGAATTTGATTGAGTCTGCTCTAATCAGTCAGTGTCCAAATCTTCTTAATGTTAGTACTGGTATGTACAAACTTGATCCATTTTTAAGTTAAAATATTGCACAACAGTTTAAGAAACAATTCTGATAGAGAGGCTCACAATGTCTCATTATAATTGTATATTCATATATTGTGTGTTCATGAGGCTTTTCTTTAATCTTTCATCCTTATTCTCTGACCGCTTAATCCTCTTTGACCATTTTAAGCTAAGCTATACCTGTTTTTGGTTAATTCTTTCCCTAGGGATGGGTTGGTCAGGTGTCGGCCTATATATCCTCCCCCTTCCCTTCTCCTTAGTCAGTCTGGTGTTGACAAAGGCTTTAACAAGCCAAAACGTTCACCTCATTTCAGATTTCTCTGTGGATTTTCAGCATAAAAATGATCAGTGTTTTGTGATCGTCAATTGCATATATATATATATATATATATATATATATATATATATATATATATATATATATATATATATATATATATATATATATATATATATATATATATATATATATATATATATATATATAAATATATATATATATATATATATATATATATATATATATATATATATATATACATATATATATATATATATATATATATATATATATATATATATATATATATATTGGTATCAGTCTTTCCTGTAGACATATATTATTAAATATGACCGAAAAAGTAAGATTAATAATTCTAACACGAATTTTCTCAATCTTTCGTACATTTTTTTTCACTGTTGGAGGTAATTAAAAAATCAATTCTCCAAAATTCATTTTTATTTCTAGTCTGACGCGACACTTGAGCGCATTTCGTAAAATTTATTACATTTTCAAAGACTTTACACATACACAACTGAATAGAACTTTACATATCTCCGATTTGTTTATATCTACTTTTGAGTGAGGTGGATGGGGTGAGGTGGTATTTAATAGGGTATTATTTTCATCAACACAAGACAGAACACGAAACAATGGGTATTGAAATGGAAGTGATTGAAGAAAGCCTATTGGTCCATATTTCTTGATGCTTCTATATTGGAGCGGAGTCTTGAGGTGGGTAGAATATAGTTGTGGATTAATTGGCTGTTGATTGCTGGTGTTGACTTCTTAATGTGCAGTGCCTCGCAAACGTCAAGCCGTCTGCTATCGCTGTATCTATCGATGATTTCAGTTTTGTTTACTAGGATTTCTCTGGCGATTGTTTGGTTGTGGGAAGAGATTATATGTTCCTTAATGGAGCCCTGAAATATACTAATATTAAAGCGCACGACCCAGGAGTAAGGAATCAAGCCTTCACGATAAAATATCGCCAGGATCTGATTCGTGATCAGATATACAAGGCAGAGAATGAAATCAAAGACAACAAAACGCAACTACTTCATGCTACAAACGAGTGGAGAAATAGCAACATCGACGAAAGTCTCCGTACCCGCACTGAACAACACCTCGACATCCTCACAGACCAACATCACCTCAGCACTGAAACAAGGATTATCAAGAAACTAACAACATTATATGGAGGACCTATGGCAATTCCACGACCAAGAGATGGCTTCCTGAACCTTGCAGGAATTAACCTCACTGAGGACCAAGTCACTCTCCTAAATCTGGGCATAAACTGTCACGTTATGTCCAGACCGAGTGAGATGGCCCGGAAAGTAGAGTTGGAAATTCTGTTGGACGACATATTCGACCTCGAGACACAAAAGAAGGTCACTACCAAAGATACCTTACAAGCAGAACGTATTGCAGAAGGAGGAAAGAATCGAGGCAATTACAGAAGCACCATACTGTCCCCCGAGCTCAAAGCGGCAGCTAAAAGCCTTCGTGAGAACAAGGAGATAGTTGTCAGGAGAGGTGACAAGTCGCCAATATATGTCATTCTTAAAAAAGACGAATATCTGGCGAAAATGAACCTCATACTCTCTGACCAAACTAAGTTCCAAAGGGTAACGAAGGACACTACCGCCGAATTGAAAGCAAAGGTCAACAAACTGATCGAAACTGTGAACGCCAAGAAATCCGGATCCACCTGCCAAAGATCATTGGGGAATATAAACCTGGATATGCGTATGGAAATGTCAAGACACACAAGCCTGGAAACCCACTTCGGCCAATCATTAGCCATATACCCACACCCACGTACAGGCTGGCGAAGCGACTCAACGGCCTGCTGACTCCTTATGTTCCTTGCGCCTTCAGCCTGAAGTCTCCAAAGGAATTTGTTGACTTACTGCGGGGCACACGGGCCACAGGGATAACCCTGGAAACACAAACCGAAACTGTCTCTATTTTCCGCTTGTTACAACTTGAAATAAAGTTGTTACATCTTGGCTTAACGTGTTTATGACGTATTAGAACGTTGTTACAACTTGCTATATTGGTTGTTATAACTGGTTAGGAGGTGTTAAAACTTGCTCGAACGTTGCACCAACGTCGTAGTTTCGGTGTGTGTTTGGTGGGAAGAGCCTCGTTGGACATAGAATCGCTGTTTACCAACGTACCTGTGGACGAGACAATCGGGATGATAGCCGACAGAGTGTATCGTGATCCAGCCTGTACTCCTCTTGACATACCAGAAAATATTCTGAGGAAACTACTCCAAGCTTGTACTAAAGAGGCACCCTTCTTGAGCCCGGATGGGCACATGTATAAGCAAGTAGATGGGGTTGCCATGGGTTCTCCCCTAGGTGTCCTATTTGCAAACTTCTACATGAGTACCATCGAGTAAAAAGTCTTAGTCGACATGAACTTGAAACCAGCCATATACTGCAGGTATGTTGACGACATTTTTAAACAGGTACCTGATGTCAGACATCTGCAGGAGCTGAAGGAGGCATTTGAGCAGAGTTCCGTGCTGCGTTTCACTTACGAGATGGAAAAGGATGGGAAGCTGCCCTTTCTAGATGTAACAGTCATGGAAAAGCAACCCGTTCTCACACAAGACAGCACATATATGACTTAATGCTTAAAGTCAATATGTTGAATATGAATTAGTAAATATGTGATATATTCCCAGTTACTTTTTTTCTAAGGCCCAAACTCTTCCTCACGTACCAATTTACGTCTCACAGTATCCATCCGTCAACCTAGATAGCAGAATAGTCGTGATTGGTTCAATTATAAGGAAAATTGTAGTTTTCAGATCCCACATGGGTTGTGAAATTGACCTACTATTGTCCATGCTCTTAGAATATTACAGATCAGCTACTTCCTATTGAAGGTTCGTAGTTTTGTTTTGAGAAATATTAGTTGTTCTTAGTAAATTATAATAAGCACTAAAAATATTACATAGAATAACAGTGCTTCACCAATCAATATTATATACCATAGTTTGTGCTTTACAAATCTTTAAAGGATGTTTTGTAGGAACGCTAACAGAAAACGATGTTACGTTGGAATGTCTATGGGGTAAACTACTGCAAACAGGATATTATTGTGTCTACTATACCAACTATAGCTAGGATGGGTATATTGTCCACAACCACCTGTTAGGTGGGTAAGGGGTCCAATACCACCCACAGGATGGGTATGAGGGTCACATCCACCCACAGGATGAGTATGGGGACCACATCCATCCACAGGAAGGGTATGGGGTCCAATACCACCCACAGGATGAGTATGGCGACCACTACAACCCACAGGATGGGTATGGGGCTCCAACCACCCATAGAATGGGTATGGGGTCCAATAACACCCACTGGATGTGCATGGCGTCCATTGTCGAGCTCGAAAACCGCAGCATTCATCTCAGAACCATGCCTATTTCACGCAGATTTCTTAATAAACGTAAGAGTTTTATATGTCACAAGAAAGATAGAAATATAAGCTTCATTCTAAATACCTTACCATGGGTATATTTAAATTTAAAGCGAAGATACGTGTATTTTTATAATAGCCGAGCTCCGACCCCGGACAGATCGATCGACCGAGCAACTCTTTATTTATTTATTTATTTATTTATTTATGCATATACAAGAATGTACATTGGGAATGTGAGGATACATAATATGGTAATTACAGTCTTGTAAAGCCACTAGTACGCGCAGCGTTTCGGGCAGGTCCTTAATCAAAGAAAATTTTAAGAAGGTAAATGCTTGCAAAATTTATAGAGAAAAAAATGATAACAGTTATGTGGAATGAAAAAAATAAGATGAGAGAAAATTGTAGGTACAGTATATTAAAGCACATAGGTAGCTAAGATTGATTGCAATGACAGCTTGAATGGTAGTTGACAAAAATTGGTAGGCACAATACAGCAGAAACAATATAAGATTGATTGCAATGACAGCTTGAATGGTAGTTGACAAAAATTGGTAGTCACAATCCAGCATATGGCTAGCACATAAAAGAAGACAGCAATGAACACAATGATAAGGTTGTTTGATACTACATAAAAATTAGGAGATTGGGTAGCACTAGGTACAGAGCAAATTTAAAGCTCAGTGTAGGAAACTAAGAAGATGAAATTAGGAACTTTTTGGTTTTGCTTTTAAATAAGGCAAAAGGTTTACAGTTTTTCAATTCACTAGGGAGTGAGTTCCATAGACTAGGTCCCTTAATTTGCATAGAGTGTTTACACAGATTAAGTTTGACCCTGGGGATATCAAAGAGATATTTATTTCTGGTGTGGTGATAATGGGTCCTATTACATCTGTCCAGGGAGAGTTTCAGAGCATGGTCTGCATTTAAGAACAGGGTTTTGTAAGTGTAGTTGACACAAGAGAATGTGTGGAGGGAGTTAATATTTCGCAAGTTTAGGGATTTAAACAAGGGAGCTGAGTGTTGTCTGAAAGCAGAGTTAATTATTATTCTGATAGCAGATTTTTGCTGTGTGATGATGGGCTTAAGGTGGTTTGCAGTGGTAGACCCCCATGCACAGATACCATAATTAAGATAGGGGTAGATTAGTGCATAATATAGTGAGAGGAGAGCAGAGTTAGGAACATAATATCTGATTTTGGAGAGTATACCAACTGTCTTAGAGACTTTCTTAGTTATGTGTTGAATGTGGGTGCTGTAGTTGAGTCTCTTGTCTAGGAATAGGCCAAGAAACTTGCCATCATTTTTATTACTGATGTTAATGTTGTCTATCTGTAGCTGAATTGCATTTGATGATTTGCTTTCTCTCAGAACAATGTTTATTTCACGTGAATTCGTTAATAAACATATATGTTTTATATGTCTCAAGAAAGGCAGATATATAAGCTTCACTTTAAACACTTTACCATAGACATATTTAAAGTTCTAATGAAGATACATGTATTTTAAAAATTACGGAGCTCCCACCCCGTACAGACTGAACGACAGAGCAACTCTCTCTCAGATCAATGTTTATTTCACTTAAATTCGTTAATAAACACAAATGTTTTATATGTCTTAAGCAAGATAGAAATAAGAGCTTCATTTTAAATACATTACAATAGCCATATTTATAGCTCAAGTGAAGATACATATGTTTTTATAGTAGCGCTCAGTAGCTTGTCGGGCATGGAGTGCAGACGCGTACGCACTTGCCGATATATTGTATAATTAACAAAGATACGCTAATAAAGCCTAAAATCTTATATGCCTCCAGAAAGACCGAGATATGAACATTATTATGATTGCACCAAATGAAATATATCATGTTCGAGAACAAAGATATATCAATTTTAAATTAAGTTTCGACTTTTGCTCGGGCGAGAGAGATGGGGCGACTCTCGCCCCATCTATTGGGGATTCTGTCCACTAAAGACCCAATGCTACTCAAACCCTCCTAGCATTATTTAGGTAATGAAGTAATATGGTATATATACTCACTATAATGTGGGTGTTGAATGCAGAACATGATGAAACATATATTTACTCCAAACTAATATAATTTCATTCTGAAATAAGTAAATAAGTAGCATCAAAGGAAGTCGACGGTCCAAGCGTCAATGTTGTGGAGCGACTTATCCAAGATATATCGTTGTTTGGAAAGTGTTTGTTGGCATATCCAGTTGTCGCACTTCTCTGCACAAATTATCACAAATTTAAATTATAATGTTAACAAGTAGAATACATATTTTTAATAAAATCTAACATAACTAGCCAGAAAACATTTAACATTTATTAAAAATATATGTTTGGAAGTTAAATCGACTTCATAGGACAATAGTTTTGTTATATTACAAAAAAAAAAATTATATACTCGTTATTCGTTGACATGCCTTCGTTACCTAAACTACCATGTACTGTACTTATGTAAAATCTCCCATGTCTCTTCGCTCATCTCACCAAACCCTACAGGCTCTGTGATATATTGTTTAATTAATTGAGATTCACAAATAAAGCTTATAATTGTATATGTTATCAAAAAGGCAGAGCTTAGTTTAGTTCATTTATTATGCACCCCATACCCATCCTATGGGCGATAGTGGAGTGTTACAGAGGCACATAATGGGCTCAGGGACTGAGCCCCACAATTCATATAGCCAAGCAAGTTATAATCTTGATAAGCTAGTTACGAAAGTCAATGCACATTGTCACATCAACAATGGGCTCGAGACCGACCACAAGTACAGTTTATAATTTAAGCAACTGACATATATGGAGGGCTAGTGTCACAATTGATATGTTTATCCTACACATAACCCCCTCTCCCCCATCAAATGGGCAGCGGTGGATAGGTT
Source organism: Procambarus clarkii (assembly GCF_040958095.1). NCBI lineage: Eukaryota > Metazoa > Arthropoda > Malacostraca > Decapoda > Cambaridae > Procambarus > Procambarus clarkii. The sequence continues at coordinate 7,320,515 of NC_091210.1, read as the reverse complement.
ACAATCAAATCGTTTTTTGCATTTTATTCAGAGATTAGATCTTATTGGGTGAGGAAAGATATTCATATTTTAAAGAAGGCTTCTTGGCTGATGCTCTCCATTGATGGAAAATATACAACCTTTTGAAAATCAATGTTAGTTTGATCTAGATATTGTAATTAACGAAAGTATTTATGTCATCAGAAAGGTAGAAATATAGGCTACATTTAAAATCCTTTGTCATAAATATAACTGAAGTGAAAACGAAGATATATGCGTTTTGATAGTTACTTGATGGCTAGCTCTGAGAGTGTGAAGCCCTGCACACCAGCCAATAAATTGTATAATTAGTTTCCATATATTTTAATTAATCTTAAAAATCTATATGTCAGAAGAAAGGAAGATGTAGCCGTTAATGTGACAACATTTAAAAATATATATCTCTTAAGTTAAATAAATAATACCACCTTATCGCCTGTGTCTGGACACATGAAAACTACCTAGGTATCAGTATCCAGCCAGGCGGGATCACAGGCTGCACATTACTGATAAATTATGTAATGCACTACTTGTGGTCCATCTCGAACCCATTTATGATGTGACGACTTATAGTGAATTTTGTAACTAGCTCATCAAGATTGTAACTTGCTTAGCTAAATGAATTGTGGGGTTCGGTCCATTCATTTTCTTTCTTTATTATGCACCCCATAATACCCATTCCGTGGGCGGTGATGTAAAGGATTACAGAGGCACATAATCGGTTCAGGAACTGAACCCTCTAGTTCGTTTAGCTAAGCAAATAACAATCTTTTGACGCTAGTTACAAAATTATTAATGTACACATACATGTACATATACATACGTATACATATATACATACACATACATATTTAATCAACCAAACAAATACACACATCAGTAATCTTTTGTCACAAGTAATTCAACAAAAGGCTCACAACAGTCACTATAAAAGGCACTTTACGTCTATGAGGAGTCGCAGTTACTAGTCTTGCTCCACACCCACCCAACTGGGCGGCAGCTTTACAGTCATTTGCTGCATACTTACCCAACTGGGCGGCAGCTTTACAGTCATGTGCTGCACACATACCCAACTGGGCGGCAGCTTTACAGTCATGTGCTCCACACCCACCCAACTGGGCGGCAGCTTTACAGTCATGTGCATGCATTACCTACAGTAAGCAAATTTTAGATACTTCGCTAAGATTTCGGGCAGCACATCATTATGAATGAAGTACTTATACACATTTCATGGCCACTATTGATGTTGTTATCTTTAAATTCCGCGATTTTTTCGCATTCCATTATATAATGACGCAAAGTATGCGAATAGTTCTGCTGACAGAGTATACATTTAGTCAAATCTACATCATCAGATGTTACAAATTCCCAGAGGTACTTGTAGCCGAGCCTAAACCTAGCAGTGGTAACATCTAGAAGTCTGCTAGCATTATTGGATGACCCGTAGACATGCGATTCATCAAAGTTTATACAATATTGTGAAATTGAGAGTCAGTGTTGTAACATAAATTGGTAAATCATAAATATTGTAAGTTAAGAATCTGATGCATGTGTGTGTGTTGGGGGGGGGGGGGGAGTATACCCTTGGTAAGCGAGAGTGAAAAGTAACCTTACACGTTCTGCGGTCAATGTGGGGGGCGAGGGAGGGTGGGAGAGTCAAATCCACCCTCCAACATCTGGGTATAGTACCAGCAGCCTCCACAACACTCCATCAGCCTCCAGCTGATGCTTGTAGATGCCTCATCTAACCTCACCTATGTCACACATTAACCTACAGTTCCTGTGATAATAAAACTCATCACAGTGGCGTCTCACCAATATAAACTGTATTGGATTTTGTCCCGAAATAGCTATATGCTGACTGGACGTGTATGTATGTATGTATGTATGTATGAATGTATGAATGTATGTACGCATGTATGTATGTATGTATGTATGTATGTATGTATGTATGTATGTATGTATGTATGTATGTATGTATGTATGTATGTATGTATGTATGTATGTATGTATGTGTGTATGTATTCCCAATCACGTTAAAGACTCGTCCTCTATCATCCAATTAAAAAGAAAAACAACTGTGTACTAAATAATCAACTCCTTGTAACTTTAATTATGCTGACCTTCCTATCTGCATTCAGACTGTGCCTACCATCATTATAGGTGATTATAACGCTAGGCATAGGAATATTGGTAATTCGCAGTTCAATAATCGTAACGGCAACCAACTGTTGTCACTATTAGGTAGCCACGATGATGCACAGATTGTGGGTGACCTTGGGACCGACGAATATCTACGGGGGTATTCTTGATCTATGTCTCGGTTTCAACGTCTCCCACACCGTGTGCGCCTCGTCAATAGTGCCAGATATGGCGTCTGATCATCTGGCCATATTAGCCACTATAAGCATTGGCAGCTCTATCCTCCCTGGTGGAGTGTTCAAGCGGAAGAGGCTGGCTGTGCCCATCGATCAACGAGACAATTTTGTTGCCCATGTGTCAGATTGGTGCAGTTCATCTGAGCCTTCATCAGTTGAAGATTTTAACAATGAGCTCACAGGTACTATCGAACAGTTTATAGAAACACTTGATCCATCGTCCAGGCCACGTAACCCAAATTACACTGGTCATAGCACTTATGCTTATTATAATGATTCTAAATTGCATGAACTAAAACGCACTGCCAGAATAATTGGACTAGCTTATAGAAGGACCCGCACTGCTGAAATGCTTCGGCTCTTTCAAGCAGCTCTGGCTAAGGCCAGGGAACGTATGGTGGAGCTGAGGCAGACAGACTGGGGAAACTTTTGTCCGTGGTCTCAATTCTCACACGCCACTAAGTCGAGCATGGAAGGATATCAACAAGATCAAAGGGAAAAATGCTGCAGAGATCTCGTACCCTAATCCTCTGCACAGAGGAAATGAGCTTGTTGATGCTTGGGCCACGACTTCCAGCTTTGACAGTCTTCCTCTACCCTCACAGAATGAATTAAATAATAGATATACTGATAGGGCAAGGCTCCTTGACTTTATGCGTCATCAAGAGGATGACTGTGACATGTTTTTTACTGAATACGAACTAGATTCTGCTCTACATAAAGGCAAAGCTACATCGCCCGGGGAGGATGGAGTTACTTACGGCATACTGCATATGCTTCTGTTAGTTCCAGGGAATCCCTTGCTTCAATTGTATAATATGAGCTATGTTACTGGGGAGCTTCCTAAGTCATGGACCAACAGTGTTATTATTCCCATTCCTAAACCTCACCAGCCGAGTGCTTTTCGCCCAATCTCCCTCACTAGTTGTCTCTATAAGTGTCTTGAGAGGATGTTCTCAACCGTCTCCTTTACAAAATTAATAATATGTTGTCTCCCCATATATATGGCTTTACGCATGGAAAAAGTGTACATCACTGTATTACCACATTCCTCACCCTGCATACTGATAGGTCATATACCACTTTCCTAGATCTTAAGTCAGCCTTTGACATTGCTAACCCACACGTCATTCTGACAGAACTTGCTAAAATGAATGTAGGAGGATGGCTTCTACGGTGGATAAGAGGCTATCTATCCAACAGGAAGTCATCTGTACTGTTCCAAGGGCATAGGCGTGTAACGAGAGATTTTGAACTTGGCACTCCACAGGGAGGTGTCCTCAGTCGTACTCTGTTCAATGTGTTAATCAATGCACTTTTAAACTTAGTAACTAGAAGGTCCAGCGAACACATCATTAGCTATGTGGATGATATACTGATCCACACCAATGGGTATACCAACACCCAAAATGTTCTGAACTCTGTATTGTACACATGTCAGGAACTATGATTAGTCATCTCAGTAGAGAAAACAAAGATCTTGAACCGACACCCACCCAGACGAGGTGGGGCCGTTCGCAAAATGCAGTTGGATGATGGCTCTCTGCTCGACTATGTTACCAGATACAAATACCTTGGTCTTGAGGTTCTACTGTACCGCAATGTTTTAGACAGACTGGGTCGCTAATGTTGAGAAAGGCTCCGTGCTCTCAAGGCTGTGGCAGGCTGTGGCATGCAAACACAACTGTACTGTACAGTGTTATATATTTATTTCAGTTTGAACAATTTTTAACATTAAAGGATAAATCCTTTAATTGGTTGAAATTGGTTTTAACATTCGAAATCTAATTTGTTGATGTTAAATAATATAAGGTTCAAATTTATTAAGATACATACTTTAAAAACTATTTCTTTTTGATACCAACAGTATCACGTTAAGAGAAGCGTCTCGCCTTGCTAACCCAAGTATAAAATATATAAAGAAACGGTGCAACTGTACTGGTATCTGCAGTACAAATATATGTCCATATTTAAAGAAAAAATAAACTGCACCAATCACTGTCACTCCTCGCACCAATGTAACAATAAGGAGAGTGATAACAGTGCTTCACATTCGACAATGTTAAATTATTTAACAGATGACGAGATAATGAACATTGGAACAAATGTACAGCTCTCTGACCTTCACATAAAATCTGCATGTGACCTCATCAAACAAACTGTGCCAAGCGTAGAAGGCCTTCATGACCCAGCGTTGTAGCGGGACCTCTCCTGGCCAGTTACAATTGGTGAATTTATTCAATTTATCCAAGTTGATGGTTGTCACTGGGTCACCGTTTCCAACATTGGAGTAATTGGACAAATTAACATATACGACACCAGGCATAAATTACCATCCAAATCTACTGAAGTTATCTTGTATGCTCTTGCTAATTGCCAGGATACCTGGTTGATACCTGGTTGATGGGGTTCTGGGAGTTCTTCTACTCCCCAAGCCCGGCCCGAGGCCAGGCTCGACTTGTGAGAGTTTGGTCCACCAGGCTGTTGCTTGGAGCGGCCCGCAGGCCCACATACCCACCACAGCCCGGTTGGTTCGGCACTCCTTGGAGGAATAAATCTAGTTTCCTCTTGAAAATGTCTTGGATGATAAGCTGATATGCAATGTAATGAATGTCAGCAGACACAGGGACTCAAGTATGAGTGGGGTATATGCTGTGGCGTTTGATGCATCACTTGCAAGTGGTGTAGATCCGGTGAACCTTGTATATAATGTGCAGAATATGAGACAACATCTACAAGAGAACTTTAAAGGAAAGTGTCTCATCTCATTCCCTGCAGCTCTGACACTGAGAAGAAAACGAATCATCCGGTCATGCTCGATGGAAGTGTACTGCATTTGCAGAAAGCCAAATGATTTGAAGCTGAGGGTATGCTGTGACCGTTGCAATATTTGGCACCATGGATCATGTGTAGGTGTTACAGAATGTAATGATGATTCGTGGATTTGTTTCTTGTGCGCTAGCAAGTTGTGAATTATAATTTAAAATAATTAATACATTATTATTATTATTATTATTATTATTATTATTATTATTATTATTATTATTATTATAACTTTACCAAATGCTTTGCTGAATCAAATAATGTTATTACTTTCAATGTGTTACAATAGCATAATTAAGTGCTGCAAGTGTCAGGTCTTTTATATAGTCGGTATTTGTTATATTCTGTACTCTTTTTATGTTATTTAAATTTCAAATAGAAATAGTTTTTAAAGTATGTATCTTAATAAATTTGAACCTTATATTATTTAACATCAACAAATTAGATTTCGAATATTAAAACCAATTTCAACCAATTAAAGGATTTATCCTTTAATGTTAAAAATTGTTCAAACTGAAATAAATATATAACACTGTACGGTACAGTTGTGTTTAATTATGTTTTGTGATTCCTTTGGAAAAGGTATTTGTGTACCAAGTACTACTAGGTCAGTATGAGATATGCTGAATGTTGTCAATATACCATCTGAATACGCCTCACTTTGCGTTAATCATTGGACGTCCTAATGATTAAGGTCCCCAAAAGGACTTAATCAGACCTCAGTGGACATTTTTACTCTCACTCTCTCTCTCTCTCAGAGCATCCCCTTGTGTGTTGTATGTGGGTGCTGAAGTTCAGTCTCTTCTCTATGTATAGGTGAAGGAACTTTCCATAATTGTTATTGCTAATGTTTACTTGTAATACTGGGTATACATCCGGTGTTCTTACCCTCGACCGCGGAGAGGGTAAGCCGCGGCCGTATGGTCTGAAACCCACAAATATTTACAATGGGGAGGGGGGGGATAACATTTCCTCTTCAAGCACGCGCACACAAATGAACTATGTTACTTAACTGGAAGCACTCGTACAACATAATTTACACGATTTCTCAGGATAATTATACTTCTTACCAGCATATATACAGTATAGTACCTAGGAGGTTCTCTTCAATGATATCTAAGATAATTAAAAGAACCCAAGCAAACTACTGTGGAAATGTGCAGGACAAACATATCAATTGTGACACTAGCTCTCCACATATGGCATTTTCTTAATTTTGAAACTGTATTTGTGGTCGATCTCGAACCCATGTTGTTGATGTGACGATGTATTATGAATTTTGTGGCTAGCTCCTCAAGATTGTAACTTGCTTAGATAAATAAATTGTGTGTTCAGTCCCTGAACCCATTATGTGATAAATTAACTAAACTAAAAACTATAGTATGGCGACGAAACCTGAACTGCATAATGTAAATAGGGATTAACCAGAAAAAGATATAGGTGAAGAATAACACCAGGTAACTGTAAAGCTTCCGCGTAGTTGAGTGGATGTGGAGCACATGTCTGTAAAGCTGCCGCCCAGTTGGGTGGGTGTGGAGCACATGACTGTAAAGCTGCCGCCCAGTTGGGTGGGTGTGGAGCACATGACTGTAAAGCTGCCGCCCAATTGGGTGGGTGTGGAGCACATGACTGTAAAGCTGCCGCCCAGTTAGGTGGGTGTGGAGCACATGACTGTAAAGCTGCCGCCCAGTTGGGTGGGTGTGGAGCACATGACTGTAAAGCTGCCGCCCAGTTGGGTGGGTGTGGAGCACATGACTGTAAAGCTGCCGCCCAGTTGGGTGGGTGTGGAGCACATGACAGTAAAGCTGCCGCCCAGTTGGGTGGGTGTGGAGCACATGACTGTAAAGCTGCCTCCCAGTTGGGTGGGTGTGGAGCACATGACTGTAAAGCTGCCGCCCAGTTGGGTGGGTGTGGAGCACATGACTGTAAAGCTGCCGCCCAGTTGGGTGGGTGTGGAGCACATGACTGTAAAGCTGCCGCCCAGTTGGGTGGGTGTGGAGCACATGACTGTAAAGCTGCCGCCCAGTTGGGTGGGTGTGGAGCAAGACTAGTAACTGTGCGACTTCTTCATAGATGTAAAGTGCCTTGTATAGTTACTGTTGTGAGCCTCTTGTTGAAAGAAAATGAATGGACCGAACCCCACAATTCATTTAGCTAAGCAAGTTACAATCTTGATGAGCTAGTTACAAAATTCACTATAAGTCGTCACATCATAAATGGGTTCGAGATGGACCACAAGTAGTGCATTACATAATTTATCAGTATTGTGCAGCCTGTGATCCCCGCCTGGCTGGATACTGATACCTAGGTAGTTTTCATGTGTCCGGACACAGGCGATAAGGTGGTATTATTTATTTAACTTAAGAGATATATATTTTTAAATGTTGTCACATTAACGGCTACATCTTCCTTTCTTCTGACATATAGATTTTTAAGATTAATTAAAATATATGGAAACTAATTATACAATTTATTGGCTGGTGTGCAGGGCTTCACACTCTCAGAGCAAGCCATCAAGTAACTATCAAAACGCATATATCTTCGTTTTCACTTCAGTTATATTTATGACAAAGGATTTTAAATGTAGCCTATATTTCTACCTTTCTGATGACAAATACTTTCGTTAATTACAATATCTAGATCAAACTAACATTGATTTTCAAAAGGATGTATATTTTCCATCAATGGAGAGCATCAGCCAAGAAGCCTCCTTTAAAATATGAATATCTTTCCTCACCCAATAAGATCTAATCTCTGAATAAAACGCATAAAACGACTTGATTGTAACCTATCCACCGCTGCCCATTGGATGGGGGAGGGGGTTATGTGTAGGATAAACATATCAATTGTGACACTAGCCCTCCATATATGTCAGGGACTTAAATTATAAACTGTACTTGTGGTCGGTCTCGAGCCCATTGTTGATGTGACAATGTGCATTGACTTTTGTAACTAGCTTATCAAGATTATAACTTTCTTGGCTATATGAATTGTGGGGCTCAGTCCCTCAGCCCATTATGTGCCTCTGTAACACTCCACTATCGCCCATAGGATGGGTATGGGGTGCATAATAAATGAACTAAACTAAGCTCTGCCTTTTTGATAACATATACAATTATAAGCTTTATTTGTGAATCTCAATTAATTAAACAAGGCGATGAGTCACAATAACGTGGCTGAAGTATGTTGACCAGACCACACACTAGAAGTTGAAGGGACGACGACGTTTCGGTCCATCCTGGACCATTCACAATCGACTTGAGAATGGTCCAGGACGGACCGAAACGTCGTCGTCCCTTCAACTTCTAGTGTGTGGTCTGGTCAACTTAATTAAACAATATATCACAGAGCCTGTAGGGTTCGGTGAGATGAGCGAAGAGACATGGGAGATTTAACATAAGTACAGTACATGGTAGTTTAAGTAGCGAACGCATGTCAACGAATAGCGAGTATATATAACAAAACTATTGTCCTACGAAGTCGATTTGAAGTTAGTGATAGACACCAATGTGTAGCCATCAATAATATAACCTCTCCCATTCTACCAATAACCGTTGGAGTGCCACAGGGCAGCATCTTGGGGCCTCTTCTATTTCTTATATACATCAATGGTCTGCCTAATGTGTCTAACATTCTGAAACCTATTTTGTTTGCTGATGATGCTACCCTCATCTACTCCAACCCCAACCCACATACACTAAATGATGTTGTTAATAATGAACTAAAAAAAGTCCACTTATGAATGTCAACCAACAAACTAACACTTAACATAGAAAAGACCTACTACATCCTATTTGGAAGCAAATCTACAAATGCAATTCAGCTTCAGATAGACAATGTAAACATTAGCAATAAAAATGATGGACAGTTTCTTGGCCTATTCCTAGACAAGAGACTCAATTTCAGTACCCACATACAACACATAACTAAGAAAGTCTCTAAAACAGTTGGTATACTCTCCAAAATCAGATATTATGTACCTAACTCTGCTCTTATCTCTCTATATTATGCACTAATCTATCCCTATCTCAACTATGGTATCTGTGCATGGGGTTCAACCACTGCAAACCACCTCAAGTCCATCATCACCCAGCAAAAATCTGCTATCAGAATAATATCAAATTCTGCTTTCAGACAACACACAGCCCCCTTGTTTAACTCCCTAAACATAATCTCACTCCATAAATTCTCTTGTGTCAACTACATTTACAAAACCCTGTTCTTAAATGCAAATCCTGCTCCGAAACTCTTCCTGGACAGATGTAATAGGACCCATTATCACCACACAAGAAATAAATATCTCTTTGATATCCCCAGAGTTAAACTTAATCTGTGTAAACACTCTATGCAAATAAAGGTACCCAGTTTATGGAACTCACTCCCTACTGAATTGAAAAGCTGTCCAACTTTTACATCATTCAAAATCAATACTAAAAGGTATCTAATTTCATCTTCATAGTTTTTCACTTTTTGCCTTAAAATTGCACTGTATCTATTGCTACCCAATCTCCCAACCTTTATGTTCCCAATTTGAACATCTTTACCATTGTGATCATTGCTGTCTTCTTATATGTGCTGCCAATCTGCTGTATGGTGTTTATAAATCTTGTTTATCTATATCTTTTGCTACCCAGTCTCCCAATCTTTATGTACCCAATCTGAACATCTTTACCATTGTGATCATTGCTGTCTTATATGTGCTGTCAATCTGCTGTATGGTGTCTATTAATCTTGTTTAAATTACTAATCAAGCTGTCAATGTAATCAATCAGAGCTTTAATATAACAATGTGCTTTAATATACTTACTAAGCTCTCTCATCTCATTTTTCTCTTGCAATGTATCTTTGTCATTTATCAATTCTGATAGAAATTACCTACTTAAAATTATCTGTTAGATTAAGGACCTGCCCGAAACGCTGCGCGTGCTAGTGGCTTTACAAGAGTGTAAATTCTGTACTCTCCAATGTATTCTCACAAACCCAATGTACCTTCTTGTATATATATAAATAAATAAATAAAATAAATAAATTTAACTTCCAAACATATATTTTTTAATAAATGTTAAATGTTTTCTGACTAGTTATGTTAGATTTTATTAAAAATATGTATTCTACTTGTTAACATTATAATTTAAATTTGAGATAATTTGTGCAGAGAAGTGCGACAACTGGATATGCAAACAAACACTTTCCAAACAACGATATATCTTGGATAAGTCGCTCCACAACATTGACGCTGGGACCGTCGACTTCCTTTGATGCTACTTATTTACTTATTTCATAATGAAATTACATTAGTTTGGAGTAAATATATGTTTTCTCATGTTCTGCATTCAACACCCACATTATAGTGAGTATATATACCATATTACTTCATTACCTAAATAATGCTAGGAGGGTTTCAGTAGCTTTGGGTCTTTAGTGGACAGAATCCCCAATAGATGGGGCGAGAGTCGCCCCATCTCTCTCGCCCGAGCAAGAGTCGAAACTTAATTTAAAATTGATATATCTTTGTTCTCGAACATGATATATTTCATTTGGTGCAATCATAATAATGTTCATATCTCGGTCTTTCTGGAGGCATATAAGATTTTAGGCTTTATTAGCGTATCTTTGTTAATTATACAATATATCGGCAAGTGCGTAGGCGTCTGCACTCCACGCCCGACAAGCTACTGAGCGCTATTTTAAAAACATATGTATCTTCACTTGAGCTATAAATATGTCTATTGTAATGTATTTAAAATGAAGCTCTTATTTTTATCTTGCTTAAGACATATAAAACATTTGTGTTTATTAGCGAATTTACGTGAAATAAACATTGATCTGAGAGAGAGTTGCTCTGTCGTTCAGTCTGTACGGGGTGGGAGCTCCGTAATTTTTAAAATACATGTATCTTCAATAGAACTTTAAATATGTCTATGGTAAAGTGTTTAATGTGAAGCTTATATGTCTGCCTTTCTTGAGACATATAAAACTCATATGTTTATTAACGAATTCACGTAAAATAAACATTGTTCTGCGAGAGAGTTGCTCGGTCGATCGATCTGTCTGGGGTCGGAGCTCGGCTATTATAAAAATACACGTATCTTCGCTTTAAATTTAAATATACACATGGTAAGGTATTTAGAATGAAGCTTATATTTCTAACTTTCTTGTGACATATAAAATTCTTACGTTTTTTAAGGAATCTGCGTGAAATAGGCGTGGTTCTGAGATGAATGCTGCGGTTTTCGAGCTCGACAATGGACGCCATACACATCCAGTGGGTGTTATTGGACCCCATACCCATTCTATGGGTGGTTGGAGCCCCATGCTCATTCTATGGGTGGTTGGAGCCCCATACCCATCCTGTGGGTTGTAGTGGACGCCATACTCATCCTGTGGGTAGTATTGGACCCCATACCCTTCCTGTGGGTGGATGTGGTCCCCATACTCATCCTGTGGGTGGATGTGACCCTCATACCCATCCTGTGGGTGGTATTGGACCCCTTACCCACCTAACAGGTGGTAGTGGACAATATACCCATCCTAGCTATAGTTGGTATAGTAGACACAATAATATCCTGTTTGCAGTAGTTTACCCCATAGACATTCCAACGTAACATCGTTTTCTGTTAGCGTTCCTACAAAACATCCTTTAAAGATTTGTAAAGCACAAACTATGGTATATAATATTGATTGGTGAAGCACTGTTATTCTATGTAATAATTTATAGTGCTTATTATAATTTACTAAGAACAACTAATATTTCTCAAAACAAAACTACGAGCCTTCAATAGGAAGTAGCTGATCTGTAATATTCTAAGAGCATGGACAATAGTAGGTCAATTTCACAACCCATGTGGGATCTGAAAACTACAATTTTCCTTATAATTGAACCAATCACGACTATTCTGCTATCTAGGTTGACGGATGGATACTGTGAGACGTAAATTGGTACGTGAGGAAGAGTTTGGGCCTTGGAAAAAAAGTAACTGGGAATATATCACATATTACTAATTCATATTCAACATATTGACTTTTAGCATTAAGTCATATATGTGCTGTCTTGTGTGAGAACGGGTTGGGAAAAGAGCGGAGGTTTCCACACTGCAGTCTACACTAAGGAAACGAACATAGGAATGTGCCTAAATGCCAACAGCGACTGCCCAGACAGGTACAAGAGGAGTGTTGTTAACGCATATGTCGACCGTGCTCTCAGCCACAGCTCAGAATGGAAGCAAGTCGACGAAGAACTCTGTAGGGTAAGGCAGGTCCTAGTCAACAACGGCTTCTGCAATGGTTTCGTCGAAGACATGATAAGAAGGAAAGTGAAACGCCATGCAACCTCTGAAGAGACAACTAACACAACACCTATACCCCCTATTAGACTATTTTACAGGAACTTCGTTTCCACAGCTCATAAAACGGAGGAAAGGGTCCTGAAAGATATTGTTAATAGAAACGTTATCTTATGTTAAACGTTAAACGTTATATTGTTAATAGAAACGAAAATCATATATATATATATATATATATATGATTTTCCTAGGGAGGACAACCAGGTGCGCCTTCCCACTCGCGCGAGAAACACCCACGGCAGGAAGAGCAACAGTGGCATATCCGAGACATAAAAAATCAGAACATCAGTCACCAAGAAAATAGAAGAAGGAAACACTATATATATATATATATATATGTCGTACCTAGTAGCCAGAACGCACTTCTCGGCCTACAATGCAAGGCCCGATTTGCCTAATAGGCCAAGTTTTCCTGAATTAATATATTTTCTCTAATTTTTTTCTTATGAAATGATAAAGCTACCCATTTCATTATGTATAAGGTCAATATTTTTTATTGGAGTTAAAATTACCGTAGATATATGACCGAACCTAACCAACCCTACCTAACCTAACCTAACCTATCTTTATAGGTTAGGTTAGGTTAGGTAGCCGAAAAAGTTAGGTTATGTAGGTTAGGTAGTCGAAAAAACATTATTTCATGAAAACGTGACCTATTAGGCAAATCGGGCATTGCATAAGAGGCTGAGAAGTGCGTTCTGGCTACTAGGTACGACATATATATATATATATATATATATATATATATATATATATATATATATATATATATATATATATATATATATATATATATATACATATATACATATATATATATATATATATATATATATATATATATATATATATATATATATATATATATATGTGTGTGTGTGTGTATATATATATATATTACAATGAAGGTGAAAAACATGGGGGATACATAAGGGATAAACATAGGGGCTGCAGAAGGCTTATTGGCCCATACGAGGCATCTCCTATCTAAACACAAAGATTAATCCAGTGTAATTGGCCTGTTATGTTGGACATTGTCTTCTGTGTTGGCATCGATATGTTCTTGTCTTGTCCTTACTCTCATGGTAGGTAGAGTAAATAGTTCCGTGATTTGGGTGTTCATGGTAGGTCGCTCTATTCTTATGTGAATTGCCTCAAGAATTTGTAATCTTCTTGAATCTTGGGTTTTGTCTATTATGCAAGTATTCTTGTTCAACATTTCTCTTGTAAGAGTAATGTCATGGGCTTGTCTCATGTGATTTGTGATTTATATATATATATATATATATATATATATATATATATATATATATATATATATATATATATATATATATATATATATATTATATATATATATATACATACATATATTATTAAATATGACCGAAAAAGTAAGATTAATAATTCTAACACGAATTTTCTCGATCTTTCTTACGTTTCTTTTCACTGTTGATGGTAATTCAAAGATCAATTCTCCAAAATTCATTTTTATTTCTAGTCTGACGCGACACTTCAGCGCATTTCGTAAAACTTATTACATTTTCAAAGACTTTAGTTTACACACACACACACACAACTTTTACTGAATAGAGCTTAAACATCTTTCGAGTTTTTATATCTACATTTGGGTGAAGTGACATGTTACAATAGTTTTGGATGAGGTGAAAATAAACTTTTAACACAAGACAAAACACGAAACAATGAAATACAAACAGGTATTAAAGGTAGGTGACTGCAGAAGGCCTATTTTTATTGGCCCATATTTCTTGAGTGAAACGCCATGCAACCTCTGAAGAGACAACTAACACAACACCTATACCCCCTATTAGACTATTTTACAGGAACTTCTTTTCCAGAGCCCATAAAACGAAGGAAAGTGTCCTGGAAGATATTGTCAGTAGAAACGTTATCCCTACAGACAAAAATCAGAAGATACAACTGACAATTTACTATAAAACCAAAAAAAACGGCCAGCCTACTCATGAGAAACTCTCCAGACACAGAGCAGAACGCTTTAAAAGAGACCAACGTCGTCTATGCCTTCAAATGCCCTCTTGGGGATTGTAAGCCTCAAAAAACTCAGTATATAGGCAAGACAACAACATCTCTTTCCAGGCGTTTAACGATGCATAAGCAACAGGGCTCCATTAAGGAACATATAGCCTCTTCCCACAACCAAACCATCACCAGAGAAATCCTAACAAACAACACAGAAATCATCGATAGATACAGTGATAGCAGGCGGCTCGACATCTGCGAGGCACTGCGAGGCATCAAGAAGTCAACACCAGCAATCAACAGCCAATTAATGCACAACTATATTCTACCCACTTCAAGACTCCGCTCCAATATAGAAGCATCAAGAAATATGGGCCAATAAAAATAGGCCTTCTGCAGTCACCTACCTTTAATACCTGTTTGTATTTCATTGTTTCGTGTTCTGTCTTGTGTTAAAAGTTTATTTTCACCTCATCGAAAATTATTGTAACATGTCACTTCACCCAAATGTAGGTATAAAAACTCGAAAGATGTTTAAGCTCTATTCAGTTAAAGTTGTGTGCGTGTGTGTAAACTAAAGTCTTTGAAAATGTATTAAGTTTTACGAAACGCGCTCAAGTGTCGCTTCAGACTAGAAATAAAAGTGAATTTTGGAGAATTGATCTTTGAATTACCATCAACAGTGAAAAGAAACGTAAGAAAGCTCGAGAAAATTCGTGTTAGAATTATTAATCTTACTTTTTCGGTCATATTTAATAATATATGTCTACAGGAAAGACTGCTACCAAAATATACTAATATATACATATATATACACATGTATACATATATACATAAATAAATATATATATTTATATATATATATATATATATATATATATATATATATATATATATATATATATATATATATATATATATATATATATATATATATATATATATATATATATATATATATATATTATTAAATATGACCGAAAAAGTAAGATTAATAATTCTAACACGAATTTTCTCAATCTTTCGTACATTTCGTTTCACTGTTGGAGGTAAATCAAAAATCAATTCTCCAAAATTCATTTTTATTTCTAGTCTGACGCGACACGAGCGCGTTTCATAAAACTTATTACATTTTCAAAGATTTTAGTTCACAAATACACAACTGAATAGAACTTACGCATCTCCGATTTTATATCTACATTTGAGTGAGGTGGAAGGGGTGATGTGGCATTAACACAAGACAGAACAAGATGTGGTATTAATAGGGTATTAATTTCATCAACACAAGACAGAACTAGAGTATTAATAGGGTTCACATCAAGAAGTCAACACCAGCAATCAACAGCCAATTATTGCACAACTATATTCTACCCACCTCAAGACTCCGCTCCAATATAGAAGCATCAAGAAATATGGACCAATAGGCTTTCTTCAAACACTTCTATTCAATATCCATTGTTTCGTGTTCTGTCTTGTGTTGATGAAATTAATACCCTATTAATACTCTTGTTCTGTCTTGTGTTGATGAAATTAATACCCTATTAATACCACATCTTGTTCTGTCTTGTGTTAATGCCACATCACCCCTTCCACCTCACTCAAATGTAGTTATAAAATCGGAGATGCGTAAGTTCTATTCAGTTGTGTATTTGTGAACTAAAGTCTTTGAAAATGTAATAAGTTTTACGAAACGCGCTCGTGTCGCGTCAGACTAGAAATAAAAATGAATTTTGGCGAATTGATTTTTGATTTACCTCCAACAGTGAAACGAAATGTACGAAAGATTGAGAAAATTCGTGTTAGAATTATTAATCTTACTTTTTCTGTCATATTTAATAATATATGTCTACAGGAAAGACTGCTACCAAAATATACTAATATTAAAGCGCACGACCCAGCAGCAAGGAATCAAGCCTTCACGATAAAATATCGCCAGGATCTGATTCGTGATCAGATATACAAGGCAGAGAATGAAATCAAAGACAACAAAACGCAACTACTTCATGCTACAAACGAGTGGAGAAATAGCAACATCAACGATAGTATCCGTACCCGCATTGAACAACACCTCGACATCCTCACAGACCAGCATCACCTCAGCACTGAAACAAGGATTATGAAGAAACTAACAACATTATATGGAGGACCTATGGCAATTCCACGACCAAGAGATGGCTTCCTGAACCTTGCAGGAATTAACCTCACTGAGGACCAAGTCACTCTCCTAAATCTGGGCATAAACTGTCATGTTATGTCCAGACCGAGTGAGATGGCCCGGAAAGTAGAGTTGGAAATTCTGTTGGACGACATATTCGACCTCGAGACACAAAAGAAGGTCACTACTAAAGATACCTTACAAGCAGAACTTATTGCAGAAGGAGGAAAGAATCGAGGCAACTACAGAAGCACCATACTGTCCCCCGAGCTTAAAGCGGCAGCTAAAAGCTTTCGTGAGAACAAGGAGATAGTTGTCAGGAGAGGTGACAAGTCGCCAATATATGTTATTCTTAAAAAAGACGAATATCTGGCGAAAATGAACATCATACTCTCTGACCAAACTAAGTTCCAAAGGGTAACGAAGGACACTACAGCCGAATTAAAAGCAAAGGTCAACAAACTGATCGAAACTGTGAACGCCAAGAAATCCGGACTCCACCTGCCAAAGATCATTGGGGAATATAAACCTGGATATGCGTATGGAAATGTCAAGACGCACAAGCCTGGAAACCCACTTCGGCCAATCATTAGCCAGATACCCACACCCACGTACAGACTGGCGAAGCGACTCAACGGCCTGCTGACTCCTTATGTTCCTTGCGCCTTCAGCCTGAAGTCTCGAAAGGAATTTGTTGACTTACTGTGGGGCACACGGGCCACAGGGATAAGAGCCTCGTTGGACGTAGAATCGCTGTTTACCAACGTACCTGTGGACGAGACAATTGGAATGATAGCCGACAGAGTGTATCGTGATCCAGCCTGTACTCCTCTTGACATACCAGAAAATATTCTGAGAAAACTACTCCAAGCTTGTACTAAAGAGGCACCCTTCTTGAGCCCGGATGGGCACATGTATAAGCAAGTAGATGGTGTCGCCATGGGTTCTCCCCTAGGTGTCCTGTTTGCAAACTTCTACATGGGTACCATCGAGCAAAAAGTCTTAGTCGACATGAACTTGAAACCGGCCATATACTGCAGGTATGTTGACGACATTTTTACACAGGTACCTGATGTCAGACATCTGCAGGAGCTGAAGGAGGCATTTGAGCAGAGTTCCGTGCTGCGTTTCACTTACGAGATGGAAAAGGATGGGAAGCTGCCCTTTCTAGATGTAACAGTCATGGAAAAGGGCGGAGGTTTCCACACTGCAGTCTACACTAAGGAAACAAACATAGGAATGTGCCTAAATGCCAACAGCGACTGCCCAGACATATATATATATATATATATATATATATATATATATATATATATATATATATATATATATATATATATATATATATATATATATATATATATATATATATATATATATATATCCAGCGCCTCAGTGTTGCGATTCAGAGGGGAAATGCCTGTTGCGTCTTGGCCACTAGTCCAACTTCAGAGGAATTCGAAGAAGTGTTTGACTTGCAACAATGATCGAACCCGTCTGTGACATTCATCAATGTTTCCCATTGTTGTGTTTTTCAAGAGATCCATAACCTTTAAGCACCTTTTTGCATTATTATTTTTGTATCAACCCATGTATATCTTGTAACCATCAAATGCATAATAAAGCACAAAAAATAAAAAAGGAAGGGGGTGGTAGGAGAAAAGCACACAGAAACTGTATTGGAGGGGATCTAAACATTCCCTCTAATGCGTTATGCGTGGTTTCCTCCAAGGCTATGGGTCCCCCTTCTTCCAGCTAGAGGTGGTACTCCCTTCCATTGTAAAAAAAAAAAAAAAAAAAAAAAAAAAAAAAAAAAAAAAAATATATATATATATATATATATATATATATATATATATATATATATATATATATATATATATATATATATATATATATATATATATATATATATATATATATGCGAACAAGCCTGAATGGTCCCCAGGCTATATGCGACTGAAAACTCACACCCCAGAAGTGACTCGAACCCATACTCCCAGAAGCAACGCAACTGGTAACTACAGGACGCCTTAATCCACTTGACCCTCACGACCGGACAAAAGGAAGTGATAGCCGAAGCTATTTGAAACACTTCCCCGCCGGCACTCGGATGGTAATCTTGGGCATAGCATTTTATCAAATCACCTAATTCCTTGGGGCACACGTGAGGAACACAAATGCGAACAAGCCTGAATGGTCCCCAGGACTATATGCGACTGAAAACTCACACTCCAAAAGTGACTCGAAACCATACTCCTAGAAGCAACGCAACTGGTAACTACAGGACGCCTTAATCCACTTGACCATCACGACCGGACAAAAGGAAGTGATAGCCGAAGCTATTTGAAACACTTCCCCGCCGGCACTCGGATGGTAATCTAGGGCATAGCATTTTATCAAATCACCTCATTCTTTGGGGCACACGTGAGGAACACAATCTGCAGTCTACACTAAGGAAACAAACATAGGAATGTGCCTGAATGCCAACAGCGACTGCACGGACAGGTACAAGAGGAGTGTTGTTAACGCTTATGTCGACCGTGCCCTCAGCCACAGCTCAGAATGAAAGCAAGTCGACAATGAACTCTGTAGGGTAAGGCAGGTCCTAGTCAACAACGGGTTCTCCAATGGTTTCGTCGAAGACATCATAAGAAGGAAAGTGAAACGCCATACAAATTGTCTGAAGAGTTGTCTGAAGAGACAACTAACACAACACCTATTCCCCCTATTTGACTATTTTACATGAACTTCTTTTCCACAGCTCATAAAATGGAGGAAAGGGTCCTGAAAGATATTGTTAATAGAAAAGTTTTCCCTACAGACAAAAATCAGAGGATACAACTGACGATTTACTATAAAACCAGAAAAACGGCCAGCCTACTCATGAGAAACTCTCCAGACACAAAGCAGAACGCTTTAAAAGAGACCAACGTCGTCTATGCCTTCAAATGCCGTCTTGGGGACTGTAAGCTCCAAAAAAACCAGTATATAGGCAAGACAACAACATCTCTTTCTAGGCGTTTAACGATGCATAAACAACAGGGCTCCATTAAAAAACATATAATCACTTCCCACAACCAAACCATCGCCAGAGAAATCCTAGTAAACAACACAGAAATCATCGATAGATACAGCGATAGCAGGCGGCTTGACGTTTGCGAGGCACTATATATATATATATATATATATATATATATAAAAGGGGGTGGTAGGAGAAGTGAACACTCTTTCGTATTCAGAGTTAAATGTCAAGTTTTTCCCTGAGTGCTCTGTGTTCCCTTCTCTGAGGCTGTGGGTCCCTATAATTGCACCAGTGGTGGTACCCCCCTATATATATATATATATATATATATATATATATATATATATATATATATATATATATATATATATATATATATATATATATCTATATATATATATATGTATATATATATATATATATATATATATATATATATATATATATATTTAAATATATATATATATATATATATATATATATATATATATTAATATATATATATATATATATATATATATATATATATATATATATATATATATATATATATATATATATATATATATATATATATATATATATATATATATATATATATATATGCAACAATGATCACAAAAACACTGATCCAAGTATGCAGAATAACCACATGTGAAAAATAGAAAATGCTTAACGCGTTTTCGGCTAATTCGCCTTCATCAGAGCAAGGTAGAATGAAGATAAGATTGCTGATCAGACATTTATATCCGCCTGGGCAGATCACCTGACCACCAAAAATAAGTGGAGGAAAGGAATTATAAGAAAGAAGGTAACTGCAGAAGGCCTATTGGCCCATACGAAGCAGCTCCTATTAATATCTCCAAGTGCCATACGTGTTAAATGATTGCTATATTGTTTTGACGTGCTATATTGAGGCTTAAATAGGGATCCAACTTGTACATACCTATGGATCCCTATGGGGTATGTACAAGTTGGATCCCTATTTAAGCCTCAATATAGCACGTCAAAACAATATAGCAATCATTTAACACGTATGGCACTTGGAGATATTAATAGGAGCTGCCTCGTATGGGCCAATAGGCCTTCTGCAGTTACCTTTTTTCTTATAATTCCTTTCCTCCACTTATTTTTGGTGGTCAGGTGATCTGCCCAGGCGGATATAAAGGTCAGATCAGCAATCTTATCTTCATTCTACCTTGCTCTGATGAAGGCGAATTAGCCGAAAATGCTTAACGCGTTTTCGGCTAATATTTTCGGTTTTCTATTTTTCACATGTGGTTATTCTGCGTATATATATATATATATATATATATATATATATATATATATATATATATATATATATATATATATATATATATATATATATATATATATATATATATATATATATATATATATATATATATATATATATATATATATATATATATATATATATATATATATATATATATATATGTTTATATATATATATATATATATATATATATATATTTATATATATATATATACATATTATATATATATATATATATATATATATATATATATATATTATATATATATATATATATATATATATATATATATATATATATATATATATATATATATATATATATATATATATATATATATATATATATATACGCAGAATAACCACATGTGAAAAATTTCACATGTGGTTATAGGGTGTGAGTTTTCAGTTGCATATTGTCCTGGGGACCATTCAGGCTTGTTCGCATTTGTGTTCCTCACGTGTGCCCCAAAGAATGAGGTGATTTGGTAAAATGCTATGCCCAAGATTACTATCCGAGTGCCGGCGGTGGGGTGAATTACGAGGCACTCTTGAGGTTATCTTGAGATGATTTCGGGGCTTTTAGTGTCCCCGCGGCCCGGTCCTCGACCAGGCCTCCACCCCCAGGAAGCACCCCGTGACAGCTGACTAACACCCAGGTACCTATTTACTGCTAGGTAACAGGGGCATTTAGGGTGAAAGAAACTATGCCCATTTGGTTCTGCCTTGTGCGGGAATCGAACCCGCGCCACAGAATTACTAGTCCTGCGCGCTATCCACCAGGCTACGCGGCCCCTTGTCTTAGGTTAGGTTCATAGGGGTGGTTCAAATAGCCTCGGCTCTCACCTCATTATGTCCGGTCGTGATGGTCAAGTGGATTAAGGCGTCTTGTACATACCAGTTGCGTTGCTCCTGGGAGTATGGGTTCTATATATATATATATATATATATATATATATATATATATATATATATATATATATATATATATATATATATATATATATATATATATGTCGTACCTAGTAGCCAGAACTCACTTCTCAGCCTACTATGCAAGGCCCGATTTGCCTAATAAGCCAAGTTTTCATGAATTAATGTTTTTTCGTCTACCTAACCTACCTAACCTAACCTAACCTAGCTTTTTTTGGCTACCTAACCTAACCTTACCTATATATATAGGTTAGGTTAGGTTAGGTAGGGTTGGTTAGGTTCGGTCATATATCTACGTTAATTTTAACTCCAATAAAAAAAAATTGACCTCATACATAGTGAAAAGGGTAGCTTTATCATTTCATAAGAAAAAAATTATAGTAAATATATTAATTCTGGAAAACTTGGCTTATTAGGCAAATCGGGCCTTGAATAGTAGGCTGAGAAGTGAGTTCTGGCTACTAGGTACGACATATATATATATATATATATATATATATATATATATATATATATATATATATATATATATATATATATATATATATATATATATATATATATATATATATATATATATATATATATATATATATATATATATATATATATATATAGTGTCCCCGCGGGTACCAGTGGTGGTACCCATATATATATATATATATATATATATATATATATATATATATATATATATATATATATATATATATATATATATATATATATATATATATGGGTACCACCACTGGTTTAAGTAAAGGGACCTACATCCTCGAAGAAGAAAATAAATAGTGTTCAGAGAAGACCTTGTGGATTCTCACTGAATACTTTAATCTTTTCCTCTCCTACCACCCCTATTATTTTTTTTTTTTATTTGATTTTATTGCAATGTTACAGTTTACAGAAAACACACACTTATATAACAATATACCAATCAGTGTTCGAAGACCTCGTCCAGTTCCTCGGGGGTCGGGTGCGTACCCAAGATACAAAATGCATTTCCCCTCTGAACAGCGACACTGAGGCGCTGGAACATAAAACTGGCCGCATTTGGGTCTCTTGTCTTCCCAATGAGTTCCTCGCCCAGCTCCTTCAGGAACTTAAGTGCACATTTACCCCAGGCGCCCAGAGTCTCAGAGCCTATTGGCACGAACCTGTAACAACGTTCTAGGTCCCTGTACTTGTTAGTTTTCTGGGTCTCCCTGAAGGTGGCCGCCCCGCCTCCCTCAGCTGCGCTGTAAGGTAGATAGGTATCAGCCAATGTGGATGCACACGTGTAGTCCCACACGACCTGTTTACCTTCCCTCCACTGCTGCAGGGTGACTCCATCTGGGCGTTTTTGGCTGTTGTCAGGCCTGCACAACTGAGGTTCTCTTTGTGCTGGGCACCCAGCTGAAGCCAAACTTCTCTTGATGATGTCATTGACATATATATATATATATATATATATATATATATATATATATATATATATATATATATATATATATATATATATATATATATATATATATATATATATATATATATATATATATATATATATATATATATGTCGTACCTAGTAGCCAGAACGCACTTGTCAGCCTACTATGCAAGGCCAAATTTGCCTAATAAGCCAAGTTTTCCTGAATAAATATATTTTCTCTAATTTTTTTCTTATGAAAAGATAAAGCTACCCGTTTCATTATGTATGAGGTCAATTTTTTTTTTATATTAGTTAAAATTAACGTAGATATATGACCGAACCTAACCAACCCTACCTAACCTATCTTTATAGGTTAGGTTAGGTTAGGTAGGTTAGGTCGTCGAAAAACAATTAATTCATGAAAACTTGGCTTATTAGGCAAATCGGGGTTTGCATAGTAGGCCAAAAAGTGCGTTCTGGCTACTAGGTACGACATATATACATATATATATATATATATATATATATATATATATATATATATATATATATATATATATATATATATATATATATATATATATATATATATATATATGTTGTACCTAGTAGCCAGGACGTCGTACTCGGCCTACTATGCAAGGCCCGATTTGCCTAATAAGCCAAGTTTTCCTGAATTAATATATTTTCTCTAATTTTTTTCTTATGAAATTATAAAGCTACCCATTACATTATGTATGAGGTCAATTGTTTTTTATTGAAGTTAAAATTAACGTAGATATATGACCGACCCTAACCAACCCTACCTAACCTAACCTAACCTATCTTTATAGGTTAGGTTAGGTTAGGTAGCCAAAAAAGTTAGGTTAGGTAGTCGAAAAAACATTAATTCATGAAAACTTGGCTTATTAGTCAAATCAGGCCTTGCATAGTAGGCTGTGAAGTGCGTTCTGGCTACTAGGTACGATATATATATATATATATATATATATATATATATATATATATATATATATATATATATATATATATATATATATATATATATATATATATATATATATATATATATGTGTGTGTATATCACGAAAATAAACACGTGATTAAGAATGTGACAATGTCAGACCACAGAGGAAAAATGAAACAGGAATTTCCTTAAGTACTTTCGTATATTAAATACATCTTCAGAAGGTCCAAGGACCTTCTCAAGATGTATTTAATATACGAAAGTACTTAAGGAAATTCCTGTTTTTTATATATATATATATATATATATATATATATATATATATATATATATATATATATATATATATATATATATATATGCATATATGCTGTGAGAACTGACCTGTGTGATATATATTTATTTAATTTATATGAAATTTATATATAATTTATATTTATATTAATTTATATATTTCGATAGCAATTTGTATGATTTTAGCAAAATGTATTTCTGCAATATTCTCACAAATCAATTTCTTGCAAATTAGGGTGGGTTTATCAAAATTTATATATATACAGCCAATCAAACTACAGTATTAATTTACATATATGTGGTAATAATAATTTAGATATTGTCTTTTGAACAGTAGGCTTAGTCCACCAGGTATAAACATGAATGAAGGCACCAAATAATCTTCAAAATGTAAGCTAGTGTCTCCATTCCTGTAATGGAGTACCAAGCAACTGTACTGCTTCCTCTTCTATTATTCCTGTCAAAGGGCACTAGCTGTGTAAGCCAGAATCCAAATATATGACAGCAATATCAGATGAAACATTTGTTATGTTATTAGATTAAGGATAAGTAGACCAAGGATTAATTACCTGGGTTGAATCGTTGCCCCATGTCCTTATCGGAATTAATGCTATCTACCTGACATTACTGGCCAGAAATGACTATTGATAAGATTTCGGAAAGACACTTTCCCCTTGTTTAGATGTTGACTGCATGTTGATGATGGAGGAAGCATTAATTTGATCTCCATTACACTTCGTCCATGGGAGAATTATAGGAGCTGAACTTGCTCCAAGTGACTCAGTCCAACAACAATGGCAACCTCCTTCTCGCCACTGATGCCTGGCTCTCCTTTTCCAGATGTTAGTAATTGCTAGAAAGGTCACATTTACTCTATTTTGATACTAATACTTAAGTTAATTCAAAAGAGATGTTTTTATGATGTTATTAGTCCAAAGACTGCAGTATTAAGAATAATTCCCAACAGAATAGCTGGTGAATATATAAAGCTATGTGGCAATGATACCTCGTTTTCCGATGACGGAAAATTCCACTATGCTACATTTTGTATGGATTAGCTTGTGTATTCAACAGCAGCAATATTATCTGCCTATTGTATTTAATATTAGTAAATGGTGTCGGATTTTCCAAAATAATTCCCTGGGGGCCGAACACGGGTCAAAGTCCTATTTAGAACAGACGAACACCGATACTTCTCCTTAGAAATTATGAGATTAATTTGTTGTTAGTAGTTAGTAATAACACCTTTGTGAGTCTGTTCGTATAGGACGAATGTCCCATACTAGAGTTGCAGGGGTTAGAAGACTAATGCGATTTAATTTCCCTGTTAACTCTTGGAAGTCAAAAATTCTAGCCTATTTACATATTATTTAACCCAGAGGACTGAATGTGATCAAGTACTACAGTCAAATGTGATTCAGGGACTGCAGTGAGATCAGTGACATTAGATATAATAACTTGAAGCTTATTCAGGTAACTGGTCACTGATATATAAGCACTGAAGCCCATGGAATTCGTCTTGATTAAATAAGAAATGTATCAAAATTAGTCGTCGGATTAATTGGTGTTTAATTTAGTTTGTTGATTCAGAGGATTGAATAGTCAATCACTAAAGTCAAGTATGGTTCTGAGACTGCATTGGGTTCAGTGACATTGGTCGCAATTACTTGTAGCTGTTTAGGCTACAGTTCACTGATTTGCCACTGAAAAATTTGTTCAATGTCAACCAATATTTTTTAACTAGTTGTATATGAAAAGAGCTGCAATTATCCCAAGTTTCAGTACTGCAGTGTAAATAGAAAGGGAGAGTTTTTATTATTTTATATTTTTTTTAACGAATTTTACACATTTTCAAGTGTAAATAAACAAACACACCTCTCAGATATAATCATTCTATGACACTTTTCTGAAACAATTGCATATAATAAAGGATCCGGAGGTAGGGAGTTTCCAAAACGTCTTTAGTTTTCCTAATATAAATATTCAAATTCCACCCCCCCCCCCCCCTCAAAAAAAAAATTATGCAAATATGTCATGTTTATTGCTATTATAAAATCAATAAATGAACTTAGGAAAAAAACGCTTACTTGGGATTTTAGATACATAAACTTTACATATAAGGGGTAAGGTTCATGTAAATTGAATAAAAAATGAGACTTATATGAACGTTTATGTTACTTGAAAATATTAAAAAAAAAATAATAATAATAAAGTCTAAGGTGCTGCCATCTGTTGCTGAGGTTGACATCAACCAGTTTTCTCCAAAATTGGCACCCTTACAGATAGGCTTATGTGCAGTCAGGTGTATAAGTTTCATGCAAATCGTCCGATAAAAGAAATGAATAAAAAATATATTTATATCAATTTTTAATAACTTAATTATTTTTCTAATAAAACTAATTATAATATTTTTTATTATATGCTATTGTGATAGCTGAGAGTCATAGATATGATTTCAGTTGACACTTGTGTTTGATAATCGTTTTTGACCAGTTAGTAATAATTTTGACACCTACTTCACTATTTTTTTCTCCCTTCCTATTTATGCTACGATGCTGAGACTTGGATCAGATGAAACCCCTTTTCATATACAACTAGTCAAAAGAGTTTGATTGAAATCGAACTAGTTTTAATTTATTGCATTTTTTTTTTGGAAATCTGGAGCCCTTGTCCCTTAAATTAAGATCAACATCTGTTGTGATAGTCAGCTGTAATCTCCTTAGTATAATGCTATTGGAGATATAATCATCTGACAAATGTAGATTTCTACTAGTATTGTTTATCTGCAGGCATAGGTCTCCTCAGACTTAATACTGGGCCTGAGAGTAATTTACCTCTTGCAGAATTTAGCATGGTTATGCCCTGATATTTAGTAGGGCTACCAATGAATCAAAGTAGTAGTCTGTACCTACAAGGGTACCGAAGTCGGTGAGGTAATCAACTTAATTTTATCTGCCAATTTTATTCCTCTATATCTCAGGAATTTGGCTGTTGCTCCTAAACCTTGAACTTGTAAGTCGGCTGGTATTTTGTCCACCACAATGGCTTGTACCTGACAGACTTAGCTGCCTAAACGTACTGATGGTTGTACCACCTGGTAGACTTGAGGTCCTGTATCTGTTAGAAACCCTGAGATATTGATTATCGTCTGGGTTACAGGCCTTAACTCCATTGGGTCTGGAATACGTTAATTTCGTATGTTTGCACAGTGCTGCATGGTGCTTACCTCGTCTACACCTGTTGCAGGTGTAGAATTGGGTCTCACAATAGTCTATGTTGTGTGATGTGAGACACCTTGAACATCTCCCTAATTCCTGGAGTCGCTTAATACGAGTGTCTCTGTCTGGATATTTGACACAACGGTATGTTGAATGTTTCTTTTTGCCGAACATACATGTCCCCCAGCCTACTGCACACTTGGAAGTTACCGGGTTTGGGTGAATTAGTAACAGTAGGCTTGGAGGATTTTGCTGCATTGCCAGATTTTCTCCAACTTGGTGTGAGAGTAATTGGTTGATGTTTATTTGGGGTAGTTGTTTTACCATTTAATTGACTATCATTTTCTCTTTCTGGAGGTTCGCAAGAGGCTTTAACTTCCTCATTTGCAAGTCATTTGTCTATAATGGAAAGCAAACCTTCAGTGATGTCCTATACTGTCAGGATGGTGTTATGTTGGTGTGTGTATAATTCATCTAGTATATCGCTGGACAATTTTAGTTGAAGGACTATCTTGGTCATCCACTCACTAGTGGTTATGTCAACCTTAAGACTGAATGTTCTTTTAGTAGTGACTCAAACTCTATGCTGAAGGATTGTAATGAGTCAGCAGTCTGATCAGGTTGAGATAAGCTCAGCAATTGTACTAGATGTATGAAAGTTTTCTCATTGCCAGTATTATCCCTAGGAAGCTGGACTGGACAATTAGTGTTGTCACTATTTCATTTACATTTTCTACTTCTGGTTCAGCTTCACCTTTAATTTCAGTTTGGAGACATGTTAACTTAGTGGCCTCAGGTATTGGGTTTTCAGAATCCATAGAGACTGTTGATAAATTGTCTGAGAGCTGCTTAATTTCTGGTGGTATAATATTGGGTGATGCTGTAGTAGGTGAGGCTTTATCCTCGTTTATTAAAGGATCTAATCTGGCTTGACATTTATTCTCAAAAGGAGCCAGATCATCCATAATATTATCTACTTTATTTGATGTACTGGCTGTTTGCTCTAAATCAATTATCCTGTGTAAGTGCTCCAACCTGGCTTGAGTTTCTTCTTCATATTGTGCTAGGACAGACAGGAATGGTTCCACATCCTCAACTATTATGTCGTCGTCGTCGTGGACCTGATTTTAGTAAGATTTCCTATTTGCTTTCAATAGATGCAATTGGGTTAGAATCTGTAATAGTGGGATTTTCAACCGACGATAATTAATTACAGGCTCATATAACAACTGTTCACATTGGTCGAGATCTCTTGACAGTTGACGTTTACGTGCTGTTAAAGCAGCTTTGCTTTCTGAGGATTAGTTATGGTGACGTGTTAATTGAATATTACTGGCTCATTAATTGTAAGGAAACACAGATGGTAGCCTAGGGTAAAATTCAGCAATCATTAGGCTATAATCCTACCTCTTCTACAGGTTAGCTCTTAAAAGTAATACACATTAAATATATATATATATATATATATATATATATATATATATATATATATATATATATATATATATATATATATATATATATATATATATATATATATATATATATATATTATTAAATATGACCGAAAAAGTAAGATTAATAATTCTAACACGAATTTTCTCAATCTTTCGCACATTACGCTTCACTGTTGGAGGTAAATCAAAAATCAATTCTCCAAAATTAATTTTTATTTCTAGTCTGACGCGACACGGGCGCGTTTCGTAAAACTTATTACATTTTCAAAGACTTAGGATTATCAAGAAACTAACAACATTATATGGAGGACCTATGGCAATTCCACGACCAAGAGATGGCTTCCTGAACCTTGCAGGAATTAACCTCACTGAGGACCAAGTCACTCTCCTAAATCTGGGCATAAACTGTCATGTTATGTCCAGACCAAGTGAGATGGCCCGGAAAGTAGAGTTGGAAATTCTGTTGGACGACATATTCGACCTCGAGACACAAAAGAAGGTCACTACCAAAGATACCTTACAAGCAGAACGTATTGCAGAAGGAGGAAAGAATCGAGGCAACTACAGAAGCACCATACTGTCCCCCGAGCTTAAAGCGGCAGCTAAAAGCCTTCGTGAGAACAAGGAGATAGTTGTCAGGAGAGGTGACAAGTCGCCAATATATGTCATTCTTAAAAAAGACGAATATCTGGCGAAAATGAACATCATACTCTCTGACCAAACTAAGTTCCAAAGGGTAACGAAGGACACTACAGTCGAATTAAAAGCAAAGGTCAACAAACTGATTGAAACTGTGAACGCCAAGAAATCCGGACTCCACCTGCCAAAGATCATTGGGGAATATAAACCTGGATATGCGTATGGAAATGTCAAGACGCACAAGCCTGGAAACCCACTTCGGCCAATCATTAGCCAGATACCCACACCCACGTACAGACTGGCGAAGCGACTCAATGGCCTGCTGACTCCTTATGTTCCTTGCGCCTTCAGCCTGAAGTCTTCAAAGGAATTTGTTGACTTACTGCGGGGCACACGGGCCACAGGGATAAGAGCCTCGTTGGACGTAGAATCGCTGTTTACCAACGTACCTGTGGACGAGACAATCGGAATGATAGCCGACAGAGTGTATCGTGATCCAGCCTGTACTCCTCTTGACATGCCAGAAAATATTCTGAGGAAACTACTCCAAGCTTGTACTAAAGAGGCACCCTTCTTGAGCCCGGATGGGCACATGTATAAGCAAGTAGATGGGGTCGCCATGGGTTCTCCCCTAGGTGTCCTGTTTGCAAATTTCTACATTGGTACCATCGAGCAAAAAGTCTTAGTCGACATGAACTTGAAACCGGCCATATACTGCAGGTATGTTGACGACACTTTTACACAGGTACCTGATGTCAGACATCTGCAGGAGCTGAAGGAGGCATTTGAGCAGAGTTCCGTGCTGCGTTTCACTTACGAGATGGAAAAGGATGGGAAGCTGCCCTTTCTAGATGTAACAGTCATGGAAAAGGGCGGAGGTTTCCACACTGCAGTCTACACTAAGGAAACAAACATAGGAATGTGCCTAAATGCCAACAGCGACTGCCCAGACAGGTACAAGAGGAGTGTTGTTAACGCATATGTCGACCTTGCTCTCAGCCACAGCTCAGAATGGAAGCAAGTCGACGAAGAACTCTGTAGGGTAAGGCAGGTCCTAGTCAATAACGGCTTCTCCAATGGTTTCGTCGAAGACATCATAAGAAGGAAAGTGAAAAGCCATGCAACCTCTGAAGAGACAACTAACACAACACCTATACCCCCTATTAGACTATTTTACAGGAACTTCTTTTCCACAGCTCATAAAACGGAGGAAAGGGTCCTGAAAGATATTGTTAATAGAAACGTTATCCCTACAGACAAAAATCAGAGGATACAACTGACGATTTACTATAAAACCAGAAAAACGGCCAGTCTACTCATGAGAAACTCTCCAGACACAAAACAGAACGCTTTAAAAGAGACTAACGTCGTCTATGCCTTCAAATGCCCACTTGGGGACTGTAAGCTCCAAAAAACCCAGTATATAGGCAAGACAACAACATCTCTTTCTAGGCGTTTAACGATGCATATGCAACAGGGCTCCATTAAGGAACATATAATCTCTTCCCACAACCAAGCCATCGCTAGAGAAATCCTAGTAAACAACACAGAAATCATCGATAGATACAGCGATAGCAGGCGGCTTGACGTTTGCGAGGCACTACACATCAAGAAGTCAACACCAGCAATCAACAGCCAATTATTGCACAACTATATTCTACCCACCTCAAGACTCCGCTCCAATATAGAAGCATCAAGAAATACGGACCAATAGGCTTTCTACAAACACTTCTATTCAATATCCATTGTTTCGTGTTCTGTCTTGTGTTGATGAAATTAATACCCTATTAATACTCTTGTTCTGTCTTGTGTTGATGAAATTAATACCCTATTAATACCACATTTTGTTCTGTCTTGTGTTAATGCCACATCACCCCTTCCACCTCACTCAAATGTAGATATAAAATCGGAGATACGTAAGTTCTATTCAGTTGTGTATTTGTGAACTAAAGTCTTTGAAAATGTAATAAGTTTTACGAAACGCGCCCGTGTCGCGTCAGACTAGAAATAAAAATGAATTTTGGAGAATTGATTTTTGATTTACCTCCAACAGTGAAGCGTAATGTACGAAAGATTGAGAAAATTCGTGTTAGAATTATTAATCTTACTTTTTCGGACATATTTAATAATATATGTCTACAGGAAAGACTGCTACCAAAATATACTAATATATATATATATATATATATATATATATATATATATATATATATATATATATATATATATATATATATATATATATATATATATATATATATATATATATATATATATATATATATATATATATATAATCAAACACAGTAATGATTTAC
Source organism: Procambarus clarkii (assembly GCF_040958095.1). Lineage (NCBI taxonomy): Eukaryota > Metazoa > Arthropoda > Malacostraca > Decapoda > Cambaridae > Procambarus > Procambarus clarkii. The sequence continues at coordinate 7,288,232 of NC_091210.1, read as the reverse complement.
GTGATAAACCAGTGTCACTGGAAGTACCTTTAGGTTAGCTTCTCAATTATCACCCTAGGATGGTATAGACACTAATTAATCACTCAAAATGTGCAATGATTGTATGTAAATTGTTATATATATGCACAACTCAACTCGAGCTGTTATTAATTACAACCAAAATAGGGTCAGTACCATTAATTAATGGTGCTAGGTTGTTCAATGTAGTACAACTAGAATATGGTAATAAATGGGACTCGGATGAACAATAAATAGTTCAACTAGTCAATGATAATAGAGGGGATATGTTATCAATAAACACTAGTCAATGTATATCCTGCCCTGTTGTGGGTTGGCAAGTAGTAAATATTGCATTGAGAAGACTAGTGCAATATATTAAATAGTTCTCGATTTAAGAGAAATAATATACACCATTATTAATAATAGCCTCTTAATTAGCCACTAGTATTACCTTGAAATATTAAATCTTATTAGTAACCTCATGAAATAAACACCACAAAACTCGTGGATAATCTTGCGAGGGCGCAACCACTAATTTGGCTGGTTTTAAAAAAAGCGCTGACACTTTATAGAATAACACTTCATGAAATTGGTGGGTGATACACCCATGAAGTCTGTGTTCCGGTTCGAAGATGGCCATATAATGTGGGAACCGACCTGTGAGATTTACATTTTTTAATTTATATGAATATATATAGAATTTATATATACGTTAATTTATATATTTCGATAGCAATTTGCATGATGTTTAGCGGACTGTATTTCTGCAATATTCTCACAAATCGATTTCTTGCACATTAGGGTTTTTCTATAATAAATATATATATATATATATATATATATATATATATATATATATATATATATATATATATATATATATATATATATATATACTAAGAGTAGGCTTAGTCCACTAGGTATAAACATGAATGAAGACTTGAAGGCTTGAAGAATGATTTTTAGGAATATAACAATTCTGCTTAATTATTTGGTGTACTCCTAATTTAATAAGTGGTATTGTATAGTGTGTTATGGTGTAATATAGTTGAGTTATACCATCTCTGAAGTCAATGAAATATAAATTTTGGGGAATTAACAAGAAAATATTTAATAATGGTTATATAAACGTGTAATATTCATGTAATTTTAAGGGCTTCCTGAACCATTACAATTAATTTTTCAGACATTTCTGTGTACTGAAGCACAATTAAATATGGGTAAATCCTAACATAGTTCCATTTCACAAAGTGTCAGCATTGAAGACCCCTTCATTATTGACCTGTATTATTGGCAAGTGTAGTACTCAAAATAATTAAAATGAAATAGGTAAAACACCTGGAGAAAAATAATATGACTAATAGGACTGATGGTAAAGTTTTCGATGTGGAACTTCCTGTGTAAAAAATTAACTTGGTTTCTATGATAGAGCCACAGAGATTTCACAGGAAATAGATGGTTGGGTTGACTGCATATATCTACACTTAAAAAGAGTCTTTTGACAGAGTCTCATTTAAGATGTAGTTCTGGAAAGTGGAAGATACTGGAGGAGTTACAAGGAGGGTTCTAACATGGATGACAAATTTTCTAACGAACAGAATGTGGAGGGCAGTAATCAGAAGCAATTTATCAAACTGAAGAAAAGTCACAAGGGGAGTACCACAGGGCTTATTTCTTGCACTAGTAATCTTCATTGTATGAATAACCAACCTATTAGAAGATATATTGAATTATAAGAATAAGTTTGCTGATGATGCTAAGATACTAGGAAAGATTAAAAACATAGACGATTGTTTTGCCCCTCAAGAAGACCTGGAAACTATTTTTTTTTTTGAGATATATACAAGAGTTGTTACATTCTTGTACAGCCACTAGTACGCGTAGCGTTTCGGGCAGGTCCCTGGAATACGATCCCCTGCCGCGAAGAATCGTTGTTACATCCAAGTACACATTTTACTGTTGCGTTAAACAGAGGCTACAGTTAAGGAATTGCGCCCAGTAAATCCTCCCCGGCCAGGATACGAACCCATGACATAGCGCTCGTGGAACGCCAGGCAAGTGTCTTACCACTACACCACGGAGACTGTTTATTAGTGTATGTAGCACCACTTGGCAAATGGAAATTAATGTGAATACACGGCATGTTATGGAATGTTAAGGAAGAGAAGATAGACAAACACACAACGTACAAATTCATCACTTAGCAAATTTATTATCACAATTAAATATCAAACGCGGTTCATGTGAGGCTACTAGACATAAATGTATATAAATTTCTCTTAAGTTTAGAGAGAAACATTTAACATATAAATAAAACCCAGATAAAATATTGCACCTTCGTCTTTACTGAACACTAATATATCAATTTTATGTTGCCAACCCTTATATAGGGTAGGATGCCCAACTTGTCCAGTGTTGAGCTAAATATTGAACAACCTAATAATCATTTAAACATTGTGCAGACCCCAGAAAGGGTAGGATCAATACCAACACGAGTTGTGCTGTACATATAATTAGATTACTCATATTATATTAATAATTACTATATTTATTTATATTTTATCTATAACATTTTCATTTTTGAATCTTCATTGGTGTCTCTAATCCTTCGAATAGTGATAATGATAGGCTAGCCAAAGGTATTCCTACAGTGACACTGGTCACCAGTCAAATTATTTGTGTGATTATATATGTACAATTTACTTTTAATGTGCCAACCCCAACGAGAGGTAAGATATAGCGTGGTGGCTGGATATTAATCCTAGGCTATTACTACTCAAAATTGTTTACCTCAATGAATCAGTACCCCAGTTATCTTCATTTAGAAGCTATGGAATCAATCAGCCACCATGGCTGATCCAGAATAAACAAAACGTGCCCTAGCAGCCCTTAAACGTCACCTGACAAGACTACTCAATATATTTGAGAATTTGTCACTAGAGTCTCCAATTGATTTTACCCATATGGAAATCTCTCCATTGGTGGCTGATAACAAATTCGATGATATGAAAAGATTGATTGAATTTTACCGAAGTAAACCCCTTGCCAACACAAACAGCAGTAAACACAACCCTGAGGAAATGTAACAAATCATGTCTGAACTGGCAATGTATGAGGATGATACTCAAGCCAAGTTAAGTCAATTAACATAATGGAGAGAGCAGCTTCTGTTGCTAGCAGGAATGGATCTGGACTACTAATCATGAAGGACTTCAACCATGGGAAGATAGATTGGGAGAACAGAGACCCGCATGGAGGGCCAGAAACATGGAGAGCTAAGCTGCTGGACGTGGCAACAAGAAACTTTCTAAGCCAGCACATCAAGGATCCAACAAGAATGAGAGGAGAGGATGAACCATCAATGCTTGATCTGATATTTACCCTAAATGAGTGGGATATAAGGGAAGTCAAGATGGAAGCACCCTAGGGAATGAGTGATCACAGTGTATTGAACTTTGAGTACCTGGTAGAGCTAGGAATTATCCCCCCCAAAAAAGAACTAGGAAACAAAAGGCTGGCATACCGAAAGGGAAATTATGAGGAGATGAGAAGCTTCCTAAGGGAAATACCTTGGGACACAGACCTCAGAGCTAAGTCTGTACAAGATATGATGGACTATGCCACCCAAAAGTGTCAGGAGGCAGTAAGCATATACATCCCGGCAAAAGAAAAAATCCGAGAAGCAATAGAAGAATCCATGGTATAATAGGGCATGTATGGAAGCAAAGAAACTGAACAAAAGGGCGTGGAGGAACTTCCGGAATAACAGAACACCAGAAAGCAGAGAGAGATACCAGAGAACCAGGAATGAGTATGTCAGGGTGAGAAGAGAAGCAGAGAAAGGTTATGAAAATGATATAGCAAACAAAGCCAAGACCGAACCAAAGCTACTCCACAGTCACATCAGAAGGATAACAACAGTGAAAGAACAGGTATTGAAACTTCGAACAGGCGAGGACAGGTATACAGAGAATGACAAAGAGGTGTGTGATGAACTCAACAAGAGGTTCCATGAGGTCTTCACAACAGAACAAGGTGAGGTCACTGTGCTAGGAGAAAGGGAAGTAAACCAGGCGGCCTTGGAAGAGTTTGAAATTACGAGAGAGGAGGTCAAGAGACACCTGCTGGACCTGGATGTTAGAAAGGCTGTTGAGCCAGATGGGATCTCGCCATGGGTACTGAAAGAGTGTACAGAGGCACTTTGCTTGCCACTTTCCATAGTGTATAGTAGGTCACTGGAGACGGGAGACCTACCAGAAATATGGAAGACGGCGAACGTGGTCCCAATATACAAAAAGGGCGACAGGCAAGAGGCACTGAACTACAGGCCAGTGTCCTTAACTTGTATACCATGCAAGGTGATGAAGTAGATCGTGAGAAAAACCTGGTAGCACATCTGGAGAGAAGGGACTTCATGACAAATCGACAACATTGGTTCAGGGAGGGTAAATCTTGCCTGACTGGCTTAATAGAATTCTATGACCAGGTAACACAGATTAAGCAAGAAAGAGAGGGCTGGGCGGACTGCATTTTCTTGGATTGTCGGAAAGCCTTGTTTTGCAGATTGTTTGCAGACGATGCCAAAATTATGAGAAGGATTAAGACAGAAGAGGACTGTTTGAGGCTTCAAGAAGACGTAGACAAACTGCAGGAATGGTCGAACAAGTGGTTGTTAGAGCTTAACCAAACCAAATGTAATATAATGAAGATAGGTGCAGGGAGCAGGAGGCCAAATACAAGGTATTATATGGGAGAGGAAATTCTTCAGGAGTCAGAGAAGGAAAAAGACTTGGGAGTTGATATCACGCCAGACCTGTCTCCTGCAGCACATATCAAGAGGATAACATCAGCGGCATATGCCAGGCTGGCCAACATACGAACGGCATTCAGAAACTTGTGTAAAGAATCATTCAGAACTTAGTGTACCACATATGTCAGGCCAATCCTGGAGTATGCAGCCCCAGCATGGAGTCCATATCTTGTCAAGGATAAGGCTAAACTGGAAAAGGTTCAAAGATTTGCCACCAGACTAGTACCCGAGCTGAGAGGTATGAGCTATGAGGAGAGACTACGGGAATTAAACCTCACTTCGCTGGAAGACAGAAGAGTTAGGGGGGACATGATCATCACATTCAAGATTCTCAAGGGAATTGATAGGGTAGATAAAGACAGGCTATTTAACACAAGGGGCACACGCACAAGAGGACACAGGTGGAAACTGAGCGCTCAAATGAGCCACAGAGATATTAGAAAGAACTAATAACTAGTGATGTGGTGGAGGCTGACTCCATACACAGTTTCAAGTGTAGATATGATAGAGCCCAATAGGCTCAAGAACCTGTACACCTGTTGATTGACGGTTGAGAGGCGGGACCAAAGAGCCAGAGCTCAATCCCCGCAAGCACAACTAGGTGAGTACAACTTGGTGAGTACACACACACACACGCACTCACACACACAAGAACTCGGGGCCTTGTAGGGGCCCCGAGTTCCGAGAGAGGAACAGCCTCGAGTAGGGGCCTCGTAGCCTGGTGGATAGCGCGCAGGATTCGTAATTCTGTGGCGAGGGTTCGATTCCCGCACGAGGCAGAAACAAATGGGCAAAGTTTCTTTCACCCTGAATGCCCCTGTTACCTAATAGTAAATAGGTACCTGAGAGTTAGTCAGCTGTCACGGGCTGCTTCCTGGTGTGTTTCTGTGTGTGTGTGTGTGTGTGGTGTAGGAAAAAAAAAAAAAAGTAGTTAGTAAACAGTTGATTGACAGTTGAGAGGCGGGCCGAAAGAGCAAAGCTCAACCCAGCAAACACAGCTAGGTGAATACAGCTAGGTGAATACACACAATCACACACACACACACACACACACACACACACACACACACACACACACACACACACACACACACACACACACACACAGATTGAGACTGAGGAGGAGGAGGATTGAAACTGAGGACGATAGTAGGAGGCTACAAGATGACCTAGACAGACTAAGTGAATGGTCCAACAACACCTAGGCTGTTGAAGTTCAACCTGAGTAAATCCAAAGAAATGAAACTAGGTAGTGGAAATAGGAGGCCAGACACAGGATACAGAATAGGAGATGAAGTACTTAATGAAACGAACCGAGAGAAAGATCTAGGAGTTGATATCACACCAAACCTGTCTCCTGAAGCCCACATAAAAAAAATAACGTCTGAGGCATATGCGAGGCTGGCTAACATCAGAACAGCGTTCAGGAACCTGTGTAAGGAATCATTCAGAATCTTGTACACCACATATGTAAGACCAATCCTGGAGTATGCGGCCCCAGCATGGAGCCCGTACCTTGTCAAGCACAAGACGAAGCTGGAAAAAGTCCAAAGGTATGCCACTAGACTAGTCCCAGAACTAAGAGGCATGAGTTACGAGGAAAGGCTGCGGGAAATGCACCTTACGACACTGGAAGACAGAACAATAAGGGGAGACATGATCACAATCTACAAAATCCTCAGAGGAATCGACCGGGTAAACAAGGATGAACTATTCAACACTGGTGGGACGCGAACAAGGGGACACAGGTGGAAACTGAGTACCAACATGAGCCACAGAGGTTAGAAGGAACTTTTTTAGTGTCAGAGTAGTTAACGGATGGAATGCATTAGGCAGTGATGTGGTGGAGGCTGATTCTATACACAGTTTTATATGTAGATATAATAGAGCCCAGTAGGCTCAGGAATCTGTACACCAGTTGATTGACAGTTGAGAGGCGGGACCAAAGAGCCAAAGCTCAACCCCCGCAAGCACAAATAGGTGAGTACACACACACAAACACACACACTCACACACACACACACACACACACACACACACACACACACACACACACACACACACACACACACACACACATACACACACACACACATACACACACGTTCATCGCGCTTGTGTGTATGTGTGTCTCAGAGTCGCGCGCGGGAGACGGTAGGAGACACACGCGATTAGTGAGGTCCGCGGAAATTCGTCAATTTCTCGGGACATTGAAGGAGTATAGAGGCTAGATCATAGTATTTGGCCTCTAGCAGTGTGTAGCTAGCAGGGTGCAACATAGCATAGTCATATCGCTAGCGATAGTGTGAAGATTTGGCGAAGAAACCAAAAGTGGAGCTAGGGCATCACCGGTGCATGTAAGTGTGTGACCTGACCGGGTGGGACGCCCCGCCGTGGAACTACCTGAGTGTGCTGTGAGTGGTGACTGTGATCAGTGGTACAGTGAATTAGTGATCTGTCACACAACGATACAGTGACTGACTCCAGAGCTTTGTGTAGACAGAGAAGAAACGACCGCATCAATCTACCAGCACTTAGTGAATCACCTAGTGGGAGACAACGACGGATAACCATCGTCATCATACATCGCTTACTCATCTGGTTGTGTGAGCGGGAGGCAGACTGGTATGTACCCCTCTCTGGTCAATTAATCAGGTGTACAGATTGAGGTAAAAGATTATCAAATTCTCGTTCAGGATATCATATATATTTAAAAATCTCCGAGTGGCTCATTTAGGCAGAGGTAACGCATAAGGGATATCTTGACACATACAAGCTCGCCCGCCCACGTACGTATACACACACACAAGTGTGCACACGCTAAAACAGACACACACACACACGTGCACACACACACACAATTGTTCAGTCAGGGGAAAAGGCATCAACACCTGGGATAGGACCTTTCTATCCCCCCCCCCTCTTGACCCCACCATCTGACCTGACCTGACTTAGTCGCCATCTCCGCCCCCCCCCCACCCCCAGTCCCCCGCATCGCCCATACACACACTCTTCCCCTCCCCACTCTCCCTCTCTCCCACTCCCTCTCTCCCACTATCTCTCTCCTGCTCTCTCTCTCCTGCTCTCTCTGTCTCTCTCTCTCTCTCTCTCTCTCTCTCTCTCTCTCTCTCTGTCTCTCTCTCTCTCTCTCTCTCTCTCTCTCTCTCTCTCTCTCTCTCTCTCTCTCTCTCTCTCTCTCTCTCTCTCTCTCTCTCTCTCTCTCTCTCTCTCTCTCTCTCTCTCTCTCTCTCTCTCTCTCTCTCTCTCTCTCTCTCTCTCTCTCTCTCTCTCTCTCTCCCTCCCTCCCTCCCTCCCTCCCTCCCTCCCCCTCTCCCTCCCTCTCTTTCCTTCCCCCTCCCTCCCCCTATCCCTCCCTCTCTTTCCTTCCCCCTCCCTCTCTGCCCACACACACACACACACCTCCCCCCCTCTCTCCCTCACCCGCTCTCTCTCACCCGCTCTCTCCCTCACCCGCTCTCTCCCTCACCCACTCTCTCTCTCTCCTCTCTCTCCCTCCTGCCTCTCTCCCCATCTCCTCCCCCCCTCCCCTTCTACTTTCTTCTCACTTCAGTGGAAGGGTCGGATCAATTTATCTCTCCCTTTATCACTCCCTTTCTCTCTCTTTCTCTCTCTCTTCCTCTCTCTCTCTCTCTCTCTCTCTCCCTCCCCCTTCCCAACAGGGTCAAGCATGGCAGCCAGAGGTCCCAGGGGAACAAGAAAGAGCCAAGGTGACGAGATGAAGGAAATGTTCGCCCAGTTTCTGGAGGACATCAAGAGTGAGATGCAAGAAATGATGCAGGAAATGAAGAACGAAATAAGCAACCTGAAAAGAGAGCTGACAGCAGCAAAGGAGGAGATTAGAGCCCTCAAAGAGAATGGTATCGAGGCTGAGAATCAGAAAACCACCCAGGGAGAAGGTGGTAATAGTTTTCTGGATGAGAATGCCACAATAATAGCAACATTTGCGGAAATACTAAAAAAAAATAACTCTGAAGTAATGACTGCAGTGATGGAGGTGGCCATGAAAGCAGCCACCTCGCAGGAGGCAGCACGCTCCACTAGCCAACTGCTGGAAAGGAACAGATCAGTGGTTGCTGTGGGTATTAAGGAGCAGGAAGGATCTAATAGGACAGAGTGGAATGACAAGGACAAAGCAGCAGTGAATGAAGTACTAAAGGCACTAGACATGGAAGGGGCTGAGCATAGCATTGAGAAGGTTTTCAGGCTAGGCCGGTACAACAAAGACCGAGACCGAATGATAAAGATAGTGTTTGCAAACGAGAACACAAAGGAGAAGATCCTATCAAGGAAGAGCTCCCTGAAAAACGTGGGAAAATTAGAAAATGTATTCCTCCAGAGAGACATGACAAGGGAGGAGAGAGCCGTGGCGGCAGAAGCAAGGAAGGGGCACAGGGCGAGAGGGGAAAACCAGGAAGTCACAGCTCCCAACACAACACCCCCAGAGACGAGGGGGGAACCCACAACCAGCTACCCAGTAACACCAGAAGGGAGGACAACCCCGCCTCCCTCCTCTGCATAGAAAACCCCCCTACCCCAAACCCTCCCTGCCCCCACTCAAATGTTCAGCCAAATCTCCCTCCTCCCACACCCAATCCCCACCCTTCTACCCCTCCCCTCCCCCCGAGTCCTCCCTCCCCCCCTTTCCTTCCCGTCCTCCGTCCCCTTTCACCCCATACCCTCCCTGTTCCTCCCCCTTCACTGGATCCCCCGCCCCTCATCCCAGTATCCTCTGAGACCCTGTTCTCCACCTCACAGGTCCTCACACCCATGGAACAGCCTCCCCCACCAGCAGAACACTCACCAAGGAGGCGATTTGAGAAGGGACAGAAGAAAGTGAGCCTCAAAGCGATGTACACTAACATAGATGGAATTACAAATAAAGCAAATGAGCTTGTTGAACTGGTACTAGAGGAAAACCCAGACATAATAGCCCTCACAGAAACAAAGATCACGAAAACGATAACAAATGCAGTGTTCCCACAGGACTATTATGTTATGAGGAAAGAGAGGGAAGGAAGAGGTGGGGGTGGTGTAGCTCTGCTGGTAAGAAAAGGCTGGGATTTTGAGGAGATGGATATTCAGGGCTGTGAAGGTTTCAGTGACTACATAGCAGGTAATGTAACAAATGGAGGGAAAAAAATTATAGTCGCAGTCATATATAATCCACCACCAAATGACAGAAGACCTAGACAGGAATATGATAGAAACAACATGGCCACCATTAACATAATAGAAAGAGCAGCTTCTGTTGCTAGCAGGAATGGATCTGGACTACTAATTATGGGAGACTTCAACCATGGGAAGATAGATTGGAAGAACAGAGACCCGCATGGAGGACCAGAAACATGGAGAGCTAAGCTGCTGGACGTGGCAACAAGAAACTTTCTAAGCCAGCACACCAAAGAACCAACAAGAATGAGAGGAGAAGATGAACCAGCAATGCTTGATTTGATATTTACCCTAAATGAATGGGATATAAGGGAAGTTAAGATGGAAGCGCCCTTGGGAATGAGTGACCACAGTGTATTGAACTTTGAGTACCTGGTAGAACTAGGACTTATCTCCCCCCAAAAAGAACTAGGAATCAAAAGGCTGGCATACCGAAAGGGGAATTATGAACAGATGAGAAGTTTCCTAAGTGAAATACCTTGGGACACAGACCTCAGAGACAAGTCTGTACAGGGTATGATGGACTATGTTACCCAAAAGTGTCAGGAGGCAGTAAACAGGTTCATCCCGGCCCAAAGGGAAAAATCCGAGAAGCAACAGAAGAATCCATGGTATAATAGGGCATGTATGGAAGCGAAGAAACTGAACAAAAAGGCGTGGAGGACCTTCCGGAATAACAGAACACCAGAAAGCAGAGAGAGATACCAGAGAACCAGGAATGAGTACGTCAGGGTGAGAAGAGAAGCAGAGAAAAATTTTGAAAATGATATAGCAAACAAAGCCAAGACCGAACCAAAGCTACTCCACAGTCACATCAGAAGGAAAACAACAGTGAAAGAACAGGTATTGAAACTTAGAACAGGTGAGGACAGGTATACAGAGAATGACAGAGAGGTGTGTGAGGAACTCAACAAGAGGTTCCAGGAGGTCTTCACAATAGAACAGGGTGAGGTCACTGTGCTAGGAGAAAGGGAGGTAAACCAGGCGGCCTTGGAGGAGTTCGAAATTACGAGAGAGGAGGTCAAGAGACACCTGCTGGATCTGGATGTTAGAAAGGCTGTTGGTCCAGATGGGATCTCACCATGGGTACTGAAAGAGTGTGCAGAGGCACTTTGCTTGCCGCTCTCCATAGTGTATAGTAAGTCACTAGAGACGGGAGACCTACCAGAAATATGGAAGACGGCGAATGTGGTCCCAATATACAAAAAGGGCGACAGACAAGAGGCACTGAACTACAGGCCAGTGTCCTTGACTTGTATACCATGCAAGGTGATGGAGAAGATCGTGAGAAAAAACCTGGTAACACATCTGGGGAGAAGGGACTTCGTGACAAATCGCCAACATGGATTCAGGGAGGGTAAATCCTGCCTTACAGGCTTCATAGAATTCTACGATCAGGTGACACAGATTAAGCAAGAAAGAGAGGGCTGGGCGGACTGCATTTTCTTGGATTGTCGGAATGCCTTTGACACAGTACCGCATAAGAGGCTGGTACATAAGCTGGAGAGACAGGCAGGTGTAGCTGGTAAGGTGCTCCGGTGGATAAGGGAGTATCTAAGCAATAGGAAGCAGAGAGTTACGGTGAGGGGTGAGACCTCCGATTGGCGTGAAGTCACCAGTGGAGTCCCACAGGGCTCTGTACTCGGTCCTATCTTGTTTCTGATATATATAAATAATCTCCCGGAGGGTATCGATTCATTTCTCTCAATGTTTGCGGACGATGCTAAAATTATGAGAAGGATTAAAACAGAAGAGGACTGTTTGAGGCTTCAAGAAGACCTGGCAAGCTGAAGGAATGGTCGAGCAAATGGTTGTTAGAGTTTAACCCAACCAAATGTAATGTAATGAAGATAGGTGTAGGGAGCAGGAGGCCAGATACAAGGTATCATCTGGGAGAGGAAATTCTTTAGGAGTCAGAGAAGGAAAAAGACTTGGGGGTTGATATCACGCCAGACCTGTCTCCTGCAGCACATATCAAGTGGATAACATCAGCGGCATATGCCAGGCTGGCCAACATACGAACGGCATTCAGAAACTTGTGTAAAGAATCATTCAGAACTTTGTATACCACATATGTCAGGCCAATCCTGGAGTATGCAGCCCCAGCATGGAGTCCATATCTAGTCAAGGATAAGACTAAACTGGAAAAGGTTCAAAGGTTTGCCACCAGACTAGTACTCGAGCTGAGAGGTATGAGCTACGAGGAGAGACTACGGGAATTAAACCTCACTTCGCTGGAAGACAGAAGAGTTAGGGGGGACATGATCACCACATTCAAGATTCTGAAGGGGATTGATAGGGTAGATAAAGACAGTCTATTTAACACAAGGGGAACACGCACAAGGGGACACAGGTGGAAACTGAGTGCCCAAATGAGCCACAGAGATATTAGAAAGAACTTTTTTAGTGTCAGAGTGGTTGACAAATGGAATGCATTAGGAAGTGATGTGGTGGAGGCTGACTCCATACACAGTTTCAAGTGTAGATATGACAGAGCCCGATAGGCTCAGGAATCTGTACACCTGTTGATTGACGGTTGAGAGGCGGGACCAAAGAGCCAGAGCTCAACCCCTGCAAACACAACTAGGTGAGTACAACTAGGTGAGTATACACACACACACACACCGTACCGTGGAGCCCGTACCTTGTCAAGCACAAGACGAAGCTGGAAAAAGTCCAAAGGTATGCCACTAGACTAGTCCCAGAACTAAGAGGCATGAGTTATGAGGAAAGGCTGCGGGAAATGCACCTTACGACACTGGAAGACAGAAGAGTAAGGGGAGACATGATCACAACCTACAAAATCCTCAGAGGAATCGACCGGGTAAACAAGGATAAACTGTTCAACACTGGTGGGACGCGAACAAGGGGACACAGGTGGAAACTGAGTACTCACATGAGCCACAGAGACGTTAGAAGGAACTTTTTCAGTGTCAGAGTAGTTAACGGATGGAATGCATTAGGCAGTGATGTGGTGGAGGCTGACTCCATACACAGTTTTAAATGTAGATAGGATAGAGCCCAGTAGGCTCAGGAATCTGTACACCAGTTGATTGACAGTTGAGAGGCGGGACCAAAGAGCCAAAGCTCAACCCCCGCAAGCACAAATAGGTGAGTACACACACACACACAAACAGACACACACACACACACACACAACAGAACATCTGGCTAACATCAGACTGGCTAACATCAGAACATCGTTCAGGAACCTGTGTAAGGAATCATTCAGAATCTTGTACACCACACATGTAAGACCAATCCTGGAGTATGCGGCCCCAGCATGGAGCCCGTATGTTGTCAAGCACAAGACGAAGCTGGAAAAAGTCCAAAGATATGCCACTAGACTAGTCCCAGAACTAAGAGTCATGAGTTACGAGGGAAGGCTGCGGGAAATGCATTTTACGACACTGGAAGACAGAAGAGTAAGGGGAGACATGATCACAACCTACAAAATCCTCAGAGGAATCGACCGGGTAAACAAGAATAAACTATTCAACACTGGTGGGACGCGAACAAGGGGACACAGGTGGAAACTGAGTACCCACATGAACCACAGAGACGTTACAAGGAACTTTTTCAGTGTCAGAGTAGTTAACGGATGGAATGCATTAGGCAGTGATGTGGTGGAGGCTGACTCCATACACAGTTTTAAATGTAAATATGATAGAGCCCAGTAGGCTCAGGAATCTGTACACCAGTTGATTGACAGTTGAGAGGCGGGACCAAAGAGCCAATGCTCAACCCCCGCAAGTACAAATAGGTGAGTACACACACACACACACACACACACACACACACACACACACACACACACACACACACACACACACACACACACACACACACACACACACACACACACACACACACACACACACACACACACACACACACACACACACACACACACCCACACACACACACAGAGGATTATAAGAGTATAAGGGACTATCTGGGTGAAGTGCAATGGGAGGAAGAACTTAGAGGAAAAACAGTCCAAGATATGATGGACCTAGTCATACAGAAATGCCAGGAGGCCGAAGAGAGATTTATACCAACAGTAAAGGGAAAAAATAAGAAGGAATATAATAACCCATGGTTTAATAGACATTGTCAGGAAGCAAAAATGGCCAGCAGGCGGGAGTGGAGGAAGTACAGAAGACAAAGGACAGAGGACAACAGGATCAGATGCAACAGAGCTAGGAACGATTACATTAACATAATACGAACATCGTAAAGGGACTATGATAACGTTATTGCAATCAAAGCATAAAAACAACCTAAGTTACTACACAGTCATATAAGAAGAAAAATGTCGGTGAACGACCAAGTGACAAGACTAAGGAAGACAGAGGGGGCATATACTGAAAGTGACAAGGAAATCTGCGAGGCACTGAATGCCAGTTTCCCTGGGGTGTTCACTACCGAGCCTGAGCAGCTCCCATTGTTAGAAGCGATTACCCTAGATGAAAGACTATCAGATATAGAGGTGACAGCAGAGGAGGTAATGAAACAGTTGACAACTCTAGATGCAACTAAAGCAGTTGGACCAGACAAAGTATCACCATGGATACTAAAAGAAGCAGCGCAGGCCCTCAGCGTGCCTCTGGCAGTGATCTTTAATGAGTCACTTATGTCAGGAGAATTGCCCAGTTGCTGGAAGAAGGCAAATGTCATGCCGATCTTCAAGAAAGGCGATAGGGAGGAGGCACTTAACTATAGACCTGTATCACTGACAAGCATCTCCTGTAAAATACTGGAAAGAATAATTAGGCTACGACTGGTTTCACACCTGGAGAACATTAGGTTTGTGAACAAACATCAACATGATTTCTGGACAGGGAAATCGTGCCTAGCAAACCTTCTGGAATTCTATGATAAAATAACGAGGATAAGACAGGACCGATGATGGTTGGGCAGACTGCATATTTCTGGAGTGCCAAAAAGCCTTTGATACAGTACCGAACATGAGACTGCTGTTCAAGTTCGAGAGGCAGGCGGGGGTGGGGGGAAAGGTCCTAGCATGGATAAGGAACTACCTAATAGGAAAGAGCCAAAGAGTTACGGTAAGGGGCGAGAAGTCCGACTGGCGAACAGTAACAAGTGGAGTACCACAAGGATCGGTGCTGGGACCAATTCTATTTCTTGTATATGTTAACGACATGTTTACAGGCGTAGAGTCCTACATGTCGATGTTTGCGGATGACGCAAAGTTGATGAGAAGAGTTGTGACAGATGAGGATTGCAGGATCCTCCAAGAGGACCTGAACAGGTTGCAGAGATGGTCAGAGAAATGGCTACTGGAATTCAACACGAGCAAATGCAAAGTTTTAGAAATGGGACTAGGAGATAGGAGACCACAGGGACAGTACACAATGAAGGGGAACAGCCTACCTGTGACGACGCGCGAAAGAGACCTGGGTGTTGATGTAACACCTAATCTATCTCCTGAGGCACATATAAATAGGATAACGACAGCAGCGCACTCTACAGTGGCAAATGTTAGAACATCATTCAGAAACCTAAGTAAGGAGGCATTTAGGACGCTTTACACTGCCTACGTGAGGCCAGTCTTAGAGTATGCCGCCTCATCATGGAGTCCCCATCTGAAGAAGCATATAATGAAACAGGAAAATGTTCAGAGGTTTGCAACGAGACTCGTCCCAGAGCTACGAGGGATGGGGTATGAGGAGCGCCTCAGGAAACTGTGCCTTACGACACTAGAAAGAAGAAGGGAGAGGGGGGACATGATAGGAACGTATAAAATACTCAGAGGGATTGACAGAGTGGACACAGACGAAATGTTCACACGGAATAGCAACAGAACGAGGGTTACATGGACGGAAGCTTGAAACTCAGATGAGTCACAGAGATGTTAGGAAGTTTTCTTTTAGCGTGAGAGTAGTGGGAAAATGGAATGCACTTCAGGAACAGGTTGTGGAAGCAAATACTATTCATAATTTTAAAACCAGGTATGATAGGGAAATGGGACAGGAGTCATTACTGTGAACAACCGATGCTCGAAAGGCGGGATCCAAGAGTCAATGCTCGATCCTGCAGACACAACTAGGTGAGTGCAACTAGGTGAGTACACACACACAGTTGATTGTCAGTTGAGAGGCGGGACCAAAGAGCCAAAGCTCAACCCCCGCAAGCACAAATAGGTGAGTACAAAAAGGTGAGTACACGCGCTCACACACACACACACACACACACAGGCCCTTCCTCCTCCACCAGTCTCCCCATACCAGATCCTCCCAGCTCCCGCTCACCCCAGACCCCACAGGTCCTCCCCAGAGGAGAAGCAGAAGAGAGTTAGTTTCAGGGCAATGTACTCGAACATAGATGGGATCACAAGCAAGGCAAGTGAACTAAGGGAAAGAGCACAAGAAGTGAACCCAGATGTAATTGGACTCACTGAAACAAAACTCTCTGGAATCATAACGAATGCCGTGTTTCCCCAGGAGTACACAATAATAAGGAAAGAGAGGGAAGGTAGGGGAGGAGGAGGAGTGGCCCTACTCATGAGAAAGGAATGGAGTTTTAAGGAGATGGCTATCCCGGGCTGTGAGGGTTTCAGAGACTACATAGCAGGCACCATGACAATGGGAGGACCAAGGATAGTAGTAGCAGTAATATATAATCCTCCACCAAATGACAAAAGACCCAGTCAAGAGTACGAAAGCAACAACATGGCAGTTAACACTATAATTGAGAGGGCAGCCTCTTCTGCCTGTAGAAATAGATCCCACCTGCTCATCATGGGGGACTTCAATCACGGCAGGATTGATTGGGAGAACAAGGAACCACATGGAGGCGAGGATACGTGGAGAGCCAAACTACTGGAGGTGGCGACTAGAAACTTCTTAACCCAGCATGTCAGTGAACTCACAAGGATGAGAGGAAACGACGAACCAGCGAGACTCGACCTGGTTTTCACCCTGAACGACTCTGACATAAGAGAAATCAGTTTTGAGGACCCAGTAGGAATGAGCAACCACAGTGTATTAGTGTTTGAGTACCTGATTGAAGAAGGGTTATTGAACTCGAGGAGGGATACCGAAACCAAAAGGGCATGGAGAAACTATAGGAATAACAGGACACTGGAGAGCAGAGAAAGATACCAGAATGCCAGGAATGAATATGTTAGGATGAGAAGAGAGGCAGAAAGACAATACGAAAATGACATCGCAAGCAAGGCAAAGACTCAGCCTAAATTGCTGCATAGCCACATCAGGAGAAAAACAACAGTAAAGGTACAGGTTATGAAATTAAGGTTAGGGGCAGAAGGATTCATTACAAACGACAAGGAAGTGTGTGAGGAACTGAATAAGAAATTCCAGGAGGTCTTCACCTTGGAGCAAGGAGAAATCCCAGAGATAAGAGAGGGAATAGCTAACCAGGAACCACTGGAAGAGTTTGAGATTACCAGCGGGGAAGTAAGGAAGTGTTTAACAGAATTGGATGTGACAAAGGCTATAGGTCCAGATGGAATCTCCCCTTGGATACTAAAGGAAGGAGCAGAAGAACTGTGCCTCCCGCTCTCCATGGTGTATAACAAATCACTGGCAACAGGGGAACTGCGAGAAATTTGGAAAGCAGCTAACGTAGTCCCGATATACAAGAAAGGGGATAGACAGGAGGCACTGAATTACAGACCAGTGTCCCTAACCTGCATACCATACAAGCTGATGGAGAAGATTGTGCGAAGAAAGCTAGTGGAGCACCTGGAGCGAAAGAACTTTGTAACACAGCATCAACATGGATTCAGGGATGGCAGGTCCTGCCTCACAGGGTTACTTGAATTCTACGACCAGGCAACAAAAATAAGGCAAGAAAGAGAAGGGTGGGCAGACTGCATATTTTTGGATTGTCAGAAAGCCTTTGACACAGTGCCACACAAGAGGCTAGTGAAAAAACTGGAGATGCAGGCTGGAGTGAAAGGGAAGGTTCTCCGTTGGATTCAGGAATACCTAAGTAACAGGAGACAACGAGTCAGTGTGAGGGGTGAGGTCTCAGATTGGCGAGACGTTACGAGTGGAGTACCGCAGGGGTCAGTCCTTGGACCTATACTGTTTCTGATATATGTAAATGATCTTCCAGAGGGTATAGAATCGTTTCTCTCATTGTTTGCCGATGATGCAAAAATTATGAGGAGGATTGAAACTGAGGACGATAGTAGGAGGCTACAAGATGACCTAGACAGACTGAGTGAATGGTCTAACAAATGGCTGTTGAAGTTCAACCCGAGTAAATGCAAAGTAATGAAACTAGGTGGTGGAAATAGGAGGCCAAACACAGGATACAGAATGGGAGATGAAGTACTTAATGAAACGAACATAGAGAAAGATCTAGGAGTTGATATCACACCAAACCTGTCTCCTGAAGCCCACATAAAAAGAATAACGTCTGCGGCATATGCGAGGCTGGCTAACATCAGAACAGCGTTCAGGAACCTGTGTAAGGAATCATTCAGAATCTTGTACACCACATATGTAAGACCAATCCTGGAGTATGCGGCCCCAGCATGGAGCCCGTACCTTGTCAAGCACAAGACGAAGCTGGAAAAAGTCCAAAGGTATGCCACTAGACTAGTCCCAGAACTAAGAGGCATGAGTTACGAGGAAAGGCTGCGGGAAATGCACCTTACGACACTGGAAGACAGAAGAGTAAGGGGAGACATGATCACAACCTACAAAATCCTCAGAGGAATCGACAGGGTAAACAAGGATAAACTATTCAACACTGGTGGGATGCGAACAAGGGGACACAGGTGGAAACTGAGTACTCACATGAGCCACAGAGACGTTAGAAGGAACTTTTTCAGTGGCAGAGTAGTTAACGGATGGAATGCATTAGGCAGTGATGTGGTGGAGGCTGACTCCATACACAGTTTTAAATGTAGATATGATAGAGCCCTGTAGGCTCAGGAATCTGTACACCAGTTGATTGACAGTTGAGAGGTGGGACCAAAGAGCCAAAGCTCAACCCCCGCAAGCACAAATAGGTGAGTACACACACACACACACACACACACACACACACACACACACACACACACACACACACACACACACACACACACACACACACACACACAACTGAGGTACAGTGGCCTCGTAGCCTGGTGGATAGCGCGCAGGATTCGTAATTCTGTGGCGCGGGTTCGATTCCCGCACGAGGCAGAAACAAATGGGCAAAGTTTCTTTCACCCTGAATGCCCCTGTTACCTAGCAGTAAATAGGTACCTGGGAGTTAGTCAGCTGTCACTGCTGCTTCCTGGGGTGTGTGTGTGTGTGTGTGGTGTGGAAAAAAAAAAAAAAAAGTAGTTAGTAAACAGTTGATTGACAGTTGAGAGGCGGGCCGAAAGAGCAAAGCTCAACCCCCGTAAAAACAGAACTAGTAAACACACACACACACACATGGAGTCCATACCTAGTCAAGGATAAGACTAAACTGGAAAAGGTTCAAAGGTTTGCCACCAGACTAGTACCCGAGCTGAGAGGTATGAGCTATGAGGAGAGACTACGGGAATTAAACCTCACTTCGCTGAAAGACAGAAGAGTTTCGGGGGACATGATCACCATATTCAATATTCTGAAGGGAATTGATAGGGTAGATAAAGACAGTCTATTTTTCACATGGGGAACATGCACAAGGGGACACAGGTGGAAACTGAGTGCCCAAATGAGCCACAGAGATATTAGAAAGAACTTTTTTAGTGTCAGAGTGGTTGACAAATGGAATGCATTAGGGGGTGATGTGGTGGAGGCTGACTCCATACACAGTTTCAAGTGTAGATATGATAGACCCCAGTTGGTTCAGGAACCTGTACACCTGTTGATTGACGGTTGAGAGGCGGGACCAAAGAGCCAGAGCTCAACCCCCGCAAGCACAACTAGGTGAGTACAACTAGGTGAGTACACACACACACACACACAGTTGAGAGGCGGGACCAAAGAGCCAAAGCTCAACCCCCGCAAACACAAATAGGTGAGTACAAATAGGTGAGTACACACACACACACACACACACACACACACACACACACACACACACACACACACACACACACACACACACACACACACACACACACACACACACACACACAGTTTTCTCCAACAGGAGAAAAACGAAAAACAACAGAAAAACCCATGGTTCAACCAGGAATGTAAGGTAGCGAAACAACTGAGTAAAAGAACATGGAGAAACGACAGAAATAACAGAACACCAGAGAGCAGGGAGAGATACCAGAGGGCCAGAAATGAGTACATCAGAATGAAGAGGGAAGCAGAGAGACAGTTTGAAAATGACATCGCGAGTAAAGCCAAGACCCAACCAAAGCTGCTCCACAGCCACATCAGGAGGAAAACAGCAGAGAAGGAACAAGTGATGAAGCTGCGGAAAGGGGAGAACAGATACACAGAGAATGACAAGGAGGTGTGTGAAGAACTCAACAAGAGATTCCAGGAGGTCTTCACAATAGAACAAGGAGAAGCCCCTGCAATAAATGAGGTGGCGGCAAACCAAGCAACCATGGAGGAATTTGACCTCACCACTGATGAGGTCAAAAGGTGTCTACTGGAGCTGGATGTGACAAAGGCTGTTGGGCCTGATAGAATCTCACCATGGATACTAAAGGAAGGTGCAGAAGCACTAAGTGTGCCACTCTCTATTATGTATAACAGGTCACTGGAAACAGGAGACTTACCAGAAAGTTGGAAGACAGTTAACGTGGTCCCAATATACAAAAAGGGTGACAGGAAAGAGGCACTGAATTACAGGCCAGTTTCCTTAACTTGTATACCATGCAAGGTGATGGAGAAGATCGTGAGGAAAAGGCTCGTAGAGCATCTGGAGGGAAATAACTTTGTAACGCACCACCAACATGGGTTCAGAGATGGTAAATCGTGCCTCACAGGTTTAATAGAATCTTATGACCAGGCAACAAAAATTAGGCAGGAAAGAGAAGGGTGGCCCGACTGCATTTTCCTGGATTGACAAAAAGCCTTTGACACAGTACTCCATAAAAGGCTGTTAAAAAAGTTGGAGCAACAGGCAGGAGTAAAAGGGAAGGTGCTCCAATGGATAAGGGAGTACTTAAGCAACAGGAAACAGCGAGTAACGGTGAGGGGGGAGACATCAGAGTAGCGAGATGTCACCAGCGGAGTCCCACAGGGCTCAGTACTTGGACCCATCCTGTTTCTAATATATGTGAACGATCTTCCAGAGGGTATAGACTCATTCCTCTCGATGTTTGCTGATGATGCAAAAATTATGAGAAGAATCAAGACGGATGAAGATAGACAGAGACTACAGGATAAACTGGAGGAATGGTCTAGAAAATGGCTGCTAAAGTTTAACTCAGGAAAGTGTAAGGTGATGAAATTAGGCGAAGGGAGCAGGAGCCTGAACACAAGGTATCATCTGGGAGGTGAAATCCTGCAAGAGTCAAATAGAGAGAAGGATCTGGGGGTTGATATCACACCGAACCTGTCCCCAGAGGCCCACATCAAAAGAATATCATCAGCGGCATATGCTAGACTGGCCAACATAAGAACTGCCTTCGGAAACTTGTGTAAGGAATCTTTCAGAACCCTGTATACCACTTATGTAAGACCAATCCTGGGGTATGCAGCTCCAGCCTTGAGTCCATACCTAGTTAAACACAAGGCAAATTTAGAGAAGATTCAGCGGTATGCCACCAGGCTCGTCCCGGAACTGAGAGGATTGAGCTACGAGGAAAGGCTAAAGGAGCTGAACGTCACATCCCTGGAAAACAGAAGAGTAAGGGGAGATATGATAACCACCTACAAAATTCTCAGGGGAATTGACAGGGTGGACAAAGACAAATTCTTCAGCACGGGTGGGACACGAACAAGGGTACACAAGTGGAAACTTAGTTCCCAGATGAGCCACAGAGACGTTAGAAAGATTTTTTTTCAGTGTCAGAGTAGTTAATAAATGGAATGCACTAGGAAGTGAGGTGGTGGAGGCTGACTCCATACACAGTTTCAAATGTAGATATGATAGAGCCCAGTAGGCTCAGGAATCTGTACACCAGTTGATTGACAGTTGAGAGGCGGGACCAAAGAGCCAAAGCTCAACCCCCTGCAAGCACAATTAGGTGAGTACAATTGAGAGGCGGGACCAAAGAGACGGAGTTCAACCCCTGCAAGCACAACTAGGTGAGTACAACTTGGTGAGTACACAAACACACACACAATACGAAAATAACATCGCAAGCAGGGCAAAGACTCAGCCTGAATTGCTTCATAGCCACATCAGGAGAAAAAAAAACAGTAAAGGAACAGGTTATGAAATTAAGGATAGGGGCAGAAGGATTCACTACAAACGACAAGGAAATGTGTGAGGAACTTAATAAGAAATTCCAAGAGGTCTTCACCTTAGAGCAAGGAGAAATCCCAGAGATAAGAGAGGGAATAGCTAACCAGGAACCACAGGAAGAATTTGAGATTACCAGCGGGGAAGTAAGGAAGTGTTTACTAGAGTTGTATGTGACAAAGGCTATAGGCCCAGATGGAATCTCCACTTGGATACTAAAGGAAGGAGCAGAAGAACTGTGCCTCCCACTCTCCATAGTGTATAACAAATCACTGTCAACAGGGGAACTGCCAGCAATTTGGAAAGCAGCTAACGTAGTCCCGATATACAAGAAAGGGGATAGACAGGAGGCACTGAATTACAGGCCAGTGTCCCTAACCTGCATACCATGCAAGCTGATGGAGAAGATTGTGCGAAGAAAGCTAGTGGAGCACCTGGAGCGAACGAACTTTGTAACACAGCATCAACATGGATTCAGGGATGGCAGGTCCTGCCTCACAGGGTTACTTGAATTCTACGACCATGCAACAAAAATAAGGCAAGAAAGAGATGGGTGGGAAGACTGCATATTTTTGGATTGTCAGAAAGCCTTTGATACAGAGCCACACAAGAGGCTAGTGAAAAAGCTGGAGATGCAGGCTGGTGTGAAAGATAAGGTACTCCGGTGGATACAGGAGTACCTAAGCAACAGGAGACAACGAGTCAGTGTGAGGGGTGAGGTCTCAGATTGGCGAGACGTTACTAGTGGAGTCACGCAGGGGTCAGTCCTTGGACCTATACTGTTTCTGATATATGTAAATGATCTCCCAGAGGGTATAGAATCGTTTCTCTCAATGTTTGCCGATGATGCAAAAATTATGAGGAGGATTGAAACTGAGGACGATAGTAGGAGGCTACAAGATGACCTAGACAGACTGAGTGAATGGTCCAACAAATGGCTGTTGAAGTTCAACCCGAGTAAATCCAAAGTATTGAAACTAGGCAGTGGAAATAGGAGGCCAGACACAGGATACAGAATAGGAGATGAAGTACTTAATGAAACAGAGAGAAAGATCTAGGAGTAGATATCACACCAAACCTGTCTCCTGAAGCCCACATAAAGAGAATAACGTCTGCGGCATATGCGAGGCTGGCTAACATCAGAACGGCGTTCAGGAACCTGTGTAATGAATCATTCAGAATCTTGTACACCACATATGTAAGACCAATCCTGGAGTATGCGGCCCCAGCATGGAGCCCGTACCTTGTCAAGCACAAGACGAAGCTGGAAAAAGTCCAAAGTTATGCTACTAGACTAGTCCCAGAACTAAGAGGCATGAGTTATGAGGAAAGGCTACGGGAAATGCACCTTACGACACTGGAAGACAGAAGAGTAAGGGGGGGACATGATCACAACCTTCAAAATCCTCAGGGGAATCGGCCGGGTAAACAAGGATGAACTATTCAACACTGGTGGGACGCGAACAAGGGGACACAGGTGGAAGCTGAGTACCCAAATGAGCTACAGAGACATTAGAAAGAACTTTTTCAGTGTCAGAGTAGTTAGTAAATGGAATGCACTAGGAAGTGATGTGGTGGAGGCTGACTCCATACACAGTTTCAAATGTAGACATGATAGAGCCCAGTAGGCTCAGGAATCTGTACACCAGTTGATTGACGGTTGAGAGGCGGGACAAAAGAGCCAAAGCTCAACCCCCGCAAGCACAAATAGGTGAGTACAATTAGGTGAGTACACACACACACAAACACACACACACACACAGTCACACACACATAATTACACACACAATCACACACACAATCGGAAAGCCTTTGACACAGTACCGCATAAGAGGCTGGTACATTAGCTGGAGAGGCAGGCAGGTGTAGCTGGTAAGGTGCTCCAGTGGATAAGGGAGTATCTAAGCAATACGAAGCAGAGAGTTACGGTGAGGGGTGAGACCTCCGATTGGCGTGGTCACCAGTGGAGTCCCACAGGGCTCTGTACTCGGTCCTATCTTGTTTCTGATATATGTAAATGATCTCCCGGAGGGTATTGATTCATTTCTCTCAATTTTGCGAACGATGCTAAAATTATGAGAAGGATTAAAACAGAAGAGGACTGTTTGAGGCTTCAAGAAGACCTAGACAAGCTGAAGGAATGGTCAAACAAATGGTTGTTAGAGTTTAACCCAACCAAATGTAATGTAATGAAGATAGGTGTAGGGAGCAGGAGGCCAGATACAAGGTATCATCTGGGAGAGGAAATTCTTCAGTAGTCAGAGAAGGAAAAAGACTTGGGGGTTGATATCACGCCAGACCTGTCTCCTGCAGCACATATCAAGCGGATAACATCAGCGGCATATGCCAGGCTGGCCAACATACGAACGGCATTCAGAAACTTGTGTAAAGAATCATTCAGAACTTTGTATACCACATATGTCAGACCAATCCTGGAGTATGCAGTCCCAGCATGGAGTCCATATCTAGTCAAGGATAAGACTAAACTGAAAAAGGTTCAAAGGTTTGCCTCCAGACTAGTACCCGAGCTGAGAGGTATGAACTACGAGGAGAGACTACGGGAATTAAACCTCACTTCGCTGGAAGACAGAGGAGTTAGGGGGGGACACGATCACCACATTCAAGATTTTGAAGGGAATTGATAGGGTAGATAAAGACAGTCAATTTAACACAAGGGGAACACTCAGAAGGGGACACAGGTGGAAACTGAGTGCCCAAATGAGCCACAGATACATTAGAAAGAACTTTTTCAGTGTCAGAGTAGTTAGTAAATGGAATGCATTAGGAAGTGATGTGGTGGAGGCTGACTCCATACACAGTTTCAAGTGTAGATATGATAGAGCCCAATAGGCTCAAGAATCTGTACACCTGTTGATTGACGGTTGAAAGGCGGGACCAAAGAGCCGAGCTCAACCCCCGCAAACACAACTAGGTGAGTACAACTAGGTGAGTACACCTACACACACACACACACACACACACACACACACACACAGTAACGAACAGTAACAAGTGGAGTACCACAAGGATTGGTGCTGGGACCAATTCTATTTCTTGTATATGTTAACGACATGTTTACAGGCATAGATTCCTACATGTCGATGTTTGCGGATGATGCAAAGTTGATGAGAAGAGTTGTGACAGATGAGGATTGCAGGATCCTCCAAGAGGACCTGAACAGATTGCAGAGATGGTCAGAGAAATGGTTACTAGAATTCAACACGAGCAAATGTAAAGTTATGGAAATGGGACTAGGAGATAGGAGACCAAAGGGACAGCACACAATGAAGGGAAACAGCCTGCCTGTAACGACGTGTGAAAGAGACCTGGGGGTGGACGTAACACCTAATCTATCTCCTGAAGGCACATAATAATAGGATAACGACAGCAGCGTACTCTACACTGGCAAAAGTTAGAACATCATTCAGAAACCTAAGTAAGGAGGCATTTAGGGCGCTTTACACTGCCTACGTAAGGCCAGTCTTAGAGTATGCCGCCTCATCATGGAGTCCCCATCTGAAGAAGCATATAATGAAACTGGAAAAGGTTCAGAGGTTTGCAACGAGACTCGTCCCAGAGCTAAGAGGGATGGGGTATGAGGAGCGCCTGAGGGAACTGTGTCTTACGACACTAGAAAGAAGAAGGGAGAGGGGGGACATGATAGGAACGTATAAGATACTCAGAGTGATTGACAGAGTGGACATAGACGAAATGTTCACACGGAATAGTAACAGAACGAGAGGACATGGATGGAAGCTTGAAACTCAGATGAGTCACAGAGATGTTAGGAAGTTTTCTTTTAGCGTGAGAGTAGTGGGGAAATGGAATGCACTTCAGGAACAGGTTGTGGAAGCAAATACTATTCATAATTTTAAAACCAGGTATGATAGGGAAATGGGACAGGAGTCATTGCTGTAAACAACCGATGCTCGAAAGGCGGGATCCAAGAGTCAATGCTCGATCCTGCAGACACAACTAGGTGAGTACAACTAGGTGAGTACACACACACACACACACACACACTCACACGCTAACATTGTTCCAATCTACAAAAGTGGAAGCAGGGAAGACCCCCTTAATTATAGATCTGTATCATTGACAAGTGTAATAGTCAAAATATTGGAAAAAATAATTAAAACTAAATGGGTAGAACACCTGGAGAGAAATGATATAATATCAGACAGACAGTATGGTTTTCGATCTGGAAGATCCTGTGTATCGAATTTACTCAGTTTCTATGACCGAGCAACAGAGATATTACAGGAAAGAGATGGTTGGGTTGACTGCATCTATCTGGACCAAAAAAAGGCTTTCGACAGAGTTCCACACAAGAGGTTGTTCTGGAAACTGGAAAATATTGGAGGGCTGACAGGTACGCTACTAACATGGATGAAAAATATTCTGACTGATAGAAAAATGAGGGCTGTAATCAGAGGCAATGTATCGGATTGGAGAAATGTCACAAGTGGAGTACCACAGGGTTCAGTTCTTGCACCAGTGATGTTTATTGTCTATATAAATGATCTACCAGTTGGTATACAGAATTATATGAACATGTTTGCTGATGATGCTAAGATAATAAGAAGCATAAGAAACTTAGATGATTGTCATGCCCTTCAAGAAGACCTGGACAAAATAAGTACATAGAGCGCCACTTGGCAAATGGAATTTAATGTTAATAAATGCCATGTTATGTGGAATGCGGAATAGGAGAACATAGACCCCACACAACCTATATATTATGTGAGAAATCTTTAAAGAATTCTGCTGAAGAAAGAGATCTAGGGGTGGTTCTAGATAGAAAACTATCACCTGAGGACCACATAAAGAATATTGTGCGAGGAGCTTATGCCACGCTTTCTAACTTCAGAATTGCTTTTAAATACATGGATGGCGATATACTAAAGAAATTGTTCACGACTTTTGTTAGGCCAAAGCTAGAATATGCAGCAGTTGTGTGGTGCCCATATCTTAAGAAGCACATCAACAAACTGGAAATGGTGCAAAGACATGCTACTAAGTGGCTCCCAGATCTGAAGGGCAAGAGCTACCAGGAGAGGTTAGAGGCATTAAATATGCCAAAACTAGAAGACAGAAGAAAAAGAGGTGATATGATCACTACATACAAAATAGTAACAGGAATTGATAAAATCGATAGGGAAGATTTCCGTAGACCTGGAACTTTAAGAACAAGAGGTCATAGATATAAACTAGCTAAACACAGATGCCGAAGAAATATAAGAAAATTCACTTTCGCAAACAGAGTGGTAGACGGTTGGAACAAGTTAGGGGAGAAGGTGGTGGAGGCCAAGACCGTCAGTAGTTTCAAAGCGTTATATGACAAAGAGTGCTGGGAAGATGGGACACCACGAGCGTAGCTCTCATCCTGTAACTACAATTAGGTAATTACACTTAGGTATTACACACACACACACACACGCACTCACACACACACACACACACACACACACACACGCACACACACACACACACACACACACACAAACACACACTCACACACACACACACACACACACACACACTCTTGCACACACAGACACACACATACACACACATACACACACATACACACACACACCTCCAGCCCACATTTAACCCCCTCACCTTGTGACCCCCTAACACCTTCCCCCATCTCCTTCTTCCCCTCTTCTACCCCAAAACCCCCACCTACCCCCGATTCCCCCCTAACTAATACACCCTCTCTTCCACTCCCAGCACCCATGCTCCATTCTCCTCTCAGCCCTCTGCCCTCAATATCCCTCTTCCCCCCAACCTCTCAACCTCTATCTGACTCTCAGTCTCACTCTATTTCTCAACCCCCCTATGCTATTCAGACCCCTAACTTTCAGACTCATTATGCCCTTCTACCCCCCTAGTTGCCCAGACCCCATTCGCCTACCAGGCACTCCCAGGCACCCCCCTAGCACCCCCCCCCGTTCACCCCCACAGCCCCCACTCGCCCCCCAGACCCCCGGTGAAAGGGGGAACTCTGACACCCGAGTTTCCAAGAAGAGTCTCAAGGTTTGGTACACCAATGCTGATGGAGTAGCCAATAAAGCAGAAGAAATAAAAGAAAGAGTTAGTGAGGCAGACCCAGACATAGTGGCAATAGTGGAAACTAAAATAAATGGCATGATCTCGGATGCAATCTTTCCAGAGGGTACCAGGTGATAAGAAAAGAAAGGACACAGAGACAGGGAGGAGGAGTGGCACTCCTAATAAAGCGGAAATGGAAGTTTGATGAGCTGGAAAATCCAGGTACAAATGAAAGCACGAGCTTCATACATGGAACTCTGACAGTGGATGGGAAGAAGATTGTAATCTTGATACTCTACAATCCCCCACCAAACAGTAGAAGGCCCAGGTAGGAGTACGAGGACAGCAACAAGACATGTATAGATGAACTGCAAAAGGCAGCAACTATAGCGCATAGAATGAGAGCGAAGCTGCTGGTCATGGGGGACCTAAATCACGGAGAGATAGATTGGGAAACGAGGAATCCCCATGGCGGGGAGGAAACCTGGGGAGCGAAGCTGGTAGACGTTATTGACAGGAATTTCCTAACACAGCATGTGAAAGAAGATACTAGGGAAAGAGGAGGGGATACGCCCAGCCTATTAGATCTCATTTTCATCCATAATGTAGAAGACATCGAGCAGTTGGAACATGAAATACCACTAGGAGCCAGTGACCATTGTGTTCTAGTCTTTGACTACATGATGGAGCTTAAAATTGTGACCAAAGGACAAGAGGTCCGGGAAAGGAGACTTGATTACAGAAAAGGGGAATACAGAAGAATAAGGGACTACCTGGGAGAAGTGCAGTGAGAGGAAGAACTTAGAGGAAAAACAGTGCAAGGTATGATGAACCACGTCATATTGAAATGCAAGGAGGCTGAAGAGAGATTTATTCCAACAATAAAAGAAAAAAGCAGGAGGGAATATAATAACCCATGGTTTAATAGACAGTGTCAGGAAGCAAAGGTGAGAAGCAGGAGGGATTGGAGGAGGTACAGAAGACAAAGGACAGAGGACAACAGGATTAGATGTAACAGAGCTAGGAATGATTACATTAACATAATACGAGTGTCGGAAAGAAATTATGAGAATGATATTGCAGTCAAAGCGAAAAAGCAACCTAAATTACTACATAGCCATATAAGAAGGAAGATGTCGGTAAATGACCAAGTGACAAGACTGAGGAAAACAGAAGGGGCATATACAGAAAGCGACAAGGAAATCTGCGAGGTACTGAATGCAAAATTCCATGGAGTGTTCACAACCGAGCCTGAGCAACTCCCATTGTTAGAAGCGATTACCCTAGATGAAAGACTATCAGATATAGAGGTGACAGCAGAGGAGGTAATGAAACAGTTCTTAACACTTGATGCAAATAAAGCTGTTGGACCAGACAAAGTATCACCGTGGATACTTAAAGAGGAAGCGCAGGCTCTCAGCGTGCCTCTGGCAATGATCTTTAATGAGTCACTTATGTCGGGAGAATTGCCCAGTTGTTGGAAGGAGGCAAATGTTGTACCGATTTTCAAGAAAGGTGATAGGGAGGAGGCACTTAACTACAGACCCGTATCACTGACAAGCATCCCCTGCAAAATACTTGAAAGAATAATTAGGCTAAGACTTGTTGAGCACCTGGAGAGCATTGGGTTTGTAAACAAGCACCAACATGGGTTCTGGACAGGGAAATCATGCCTAACAAACCTTTTAGAATTCTATGATAAAGTAACAAGGATAAGGCAGGACAGAGAAGGCTGGGCAGACTGCATATTTCTTGACTGCCAAAAGGCCTTTGATACAGTACCGCACATGAGACTGCTATACAAACTTGAGAGGCAGGCAGGAGTAAGCGGAAAGGCTCTAGTATGGGTGAAGAACTACCTAACAGGAAGGAGCCAGAGGGTAATGGTAAGGGGCAAGAAGTCGGACTGGTGAACAGTAACAAGTGGAGTACCTCAAGGATCGGTGCTGGGAACAATCGTCTTTCTAATTTACGTAAATGATATGTTTACAGGAGTGGAATCATACATGTCAATGTTTGCGGATGACGCCAAATTAATGAGAAGAGTTGTGACAGACGAGGATTGTAGGATCCTCCAAGAGGACTTAAACAAGTTGCAGAGATGGTCAGGAAAATGGCTACTGGAGTTTAACACCAGTAAATGTAAAGTTATGGAAATGGGATCAGGTGACAGGAGACCAAAGGGACAGTACACAATGAAGGGGAACAGCCTACCTGTAACGATTCGAGAAAGAGACCTGGGAGAGGATGTGACACCTAATCTAACTCCTGAGGCACATATAAATAGGATAACGGCAGCAGCGTACTCTACACTGGCGAAAATTAGAACTTCATTCAGAAACCTAAATGAGGAGGCTTTTAGGGCGCTTTACACTGCCTACGTGAGACCCGTCTTAGAGTATGCCGCGCCATCATGGAGCCCCCACCTGAAGAAACACATAAAGAAACTGGAGAAGGTTCAGAGGATTGCGATGAGGCTTGTCCCAGAGTTACGAGGGATGGGATATGGAGAGCGTCAGAAGGAACTGAACCTTACGACACTTGAGAAAAGAAGGGAGAGAGGAGATATGATAGGGACTGTTATGGACCCAAGCCCAGCGTCCGAGCACGGAGCAGTGATGACCGCTCCATCTGTGGGTCAGCTCCCGAAATCCCCTCCAAATGGACGGCGCCATCTAGTGAGGACAGGATATACCAGCCACGAGGGCTGGTTTCCCGTCCTGATCAGCTCATAACACAGCCGCTGCTGACCTCTGGTGAGGTGACGCTTGTGGATAGTGGATAGGTGGGCGTTTGTGTCTAAGCCTGTAAGTGAGGTGCCCTAGAGTGTAACCGGTACTGATGACGTGTCTGATTACAGAGTCGACCTGGGACTGCTGTAATGGAAGTTGGATCAGTCTACCCAAGGCAGCCGTAGAACCTCCACGCAATTGCTGTAGAAGCTGTGAGTCACGCCCCGGATGAACACTGTTGTGTTAGCCTGCCTGTGACGTAGCAGTTGAGGATTTGTCGTACCCGGGACTGACTGGTGGAGAAGACTAACCACTGGGGTGTTGTGGTGAGGAGAGTGACCTGTGAAATCACACGAGGCTCCTGCCTAGGGCTCGCAACCCTAGTATCGGTCGTGGAGTGGCCTACGCAGCGTTGCTGATTGGAACCTGCCAGCTACAGGCTGGATTTGTGGTTGACGGCCTCCACGACAGTGCACCCAGTGGGACTGTGATTTGGCTGGCCTGTGGCCGGGGTAGACTCGCTGGGAGAATCTAAGGATTCGTCTAGAGGCCACAAGAAGAGAACCAGGGCTACTCGTCTTGAGCACCGTTAAGCACAGCATCCTGTGTCTTCGGAGGAAGACAAGTGATTGTAAATACGTGTAGTTATAGTAACAGCGTGTGACTGTTTATATATTTATTTATTGGTGGTGGTGAATATATATTTATTTCTGAGCAGTTTTATCCCTTCCCCTTTAATTTACTTGCGTTACGGAGCACACCCCTTGAAAGCCACTACTAGCTTGGGGCCGGATACCCCAAGCTGTACTAACATCAGAGAAAGAACCCAGTTGCGACCCAAGAGGACCGTAACAGGGACATATAAAATACTCAGGGGAATTGACAAAAAGGAAATAGATGAAATGTTCACGCATAATAATAACAGAACGAGGGGACATGGGTGGAAACTGGAAACTCAGATGAGTCACAGAGATGTTAGGAAGTTTTCTTTTAGCGTGAGAGTAGTGGAAAAATGGCATACACTTAAGGAACAGGTTGTGGAAGCAAATACTATTCATATTTTTAAAACTATATATGATAGGGAAATGGGAAAGGAGTCATTGCTGTAAACAACCGATAGCTGGAAAGGCGGGATCCAAGAGTCAATGCTCGATCCTGCAAGCACAAATAGGTGAGTACAAATAGGTGAGTACACACACACACACACGCACGCACACACACACACAAACACACACACACACACACACACACACAAACAGTGCATTAGCCACAGGGAGTGCGGCACCACCCCCTCATTCCACCCAACAGACACCCTACCTGCCCCAACCCCTGTCAGCCCCCCACTAAGTACCCACCTAAGGCACCCCTCTCCTCCCACTCACCCCCCTCCTCCCACTCCCCCCTCCCCCCAGGACCTCCCTTCTCCCCATCCCCCAAGCCCTCCCTTCTCCCACATGCCCTTCCGTCCCTCCCACCCACAAGCCCTCCATTCTCCCCCACCCCCCTAAGCTCCCCACTCTCCCCCACCCCACCTAAGCCTTCCCCTCTCCACCACTCCCCAAAATCCTCCCCTCTTCTTCAACCACCTCAGCCTTCCCTTTCCCCCCACGCCCCCCAAGCCCTCCCCACTTTATTGCCCCCCCAAAACCCACCCACCCCCAACCCTCCCCCCCTCACCCACTACCCCTACCCTCCCCCTCCCCCCCTCACCCACTCCCCCTCCCCCCTCACCCACTCCCCCTACCCTCCCCCTCCCCCCTCACCCACTCCCCCTACCCTCCCCCTCCCCCCTACCCCCCCCAAGCCCTTCCTCCTCCACCAGTCTCCCCATACCAGATCCTCCCAGCTCCCGCTCACCCCAGACCCCACAGGTCCTCCCCAGAGGAGAAGCAGAAGAGAGTTAGTTTCAGGGCAATGTACTCAAACATAGATGGGATGACAAGCAAGGCAAGTGAACTAAGGGAAAGAGCACAAGAAGTGAACCCAGATGTAATTGGACTCACTGAAACAAAACTCTCTAGAATCATAACGAATGCCGTGTTTCCCCAGGAGTACACAATAATAAGGAAAGAGAGGGAAGGTAGGGGAGGAGGAGGAGTGGCCCTACTCATGAGAAAGGAATGGAGTTTTAAGGAGATGGCTATCCCGGGCTGTGAGGGTTTCAGAGACTACATAGCAGGCACCATGACAATGGGAGGACCAAGGATAGTAGTAGCAGTAATATATAATCCTCCACCAAATGACAAAAGACCCAGTCAAGAGTACGAAAGCAACAACATGGCAGTTAACACTATAATTGAGAGGGCAGCCTCTTCTGCCTGTAGAAATAGATCCCACCTTCTCATCATGGGAGATTTCAATCACGGCAGGATTGATTGGGAGAACAAGAAACCGCATGGAGGCGAGGATACGTGGAGAGCCAAACTACTGGAGGTGGCGACTAGAAACTTCTTAACCCAGCATGTCAGTGAACCCACAAGGATGAGAGGAAATGACGAACCAGCGAGACTCGACCTGGTTTTCACCCTGAACGACTCTGACATAAGAGAAATCAGTTTTGAGGACCCAGTAGGAATGAGCGACCACAGTGTATTGGTGTTTGAGTACCTGATTGAAGAAGGGTTATTGAACTCGAGAAGGGATACCGAAACCAAAAGGTTAGCATACCGAAAGGGAAACAATGAGGAGATAAGAAAATGCCTAGCAGATATAGCATGGGAAACAGAGCTCAGGGAAAAAACGGCCCAAGATAAGATGGAATACATCACGCAAAAATGCAAGGATGCAGCAAACAAGTTTGTCCCAGTCCAAAAGGAAAACAGTGAAATGAAGATGAGAAACCCATGGTTTAATCAGAGATGTAGGCTAGCTAAGCAGCAAAGTAAAAGGGCATGGAGAAACTATAGGAATAACAGGACACTGGAGAGCAGAGAAAAATACCAGAATGCCAGGAATGAATATGTTCGGATGAGAAGAGAGGCAGAAAGACAATACGAAAATGACATCGCAAGCAAGGCAAAGACTAAGCCTAAATTGCTGCATAGCCACATCAGGAGAAAAACAACAGTAAAGGAACAGGTTATGAAATTAAGGTTAGGGGCAGAAGGATTCACTACAAACGACAAGGAAGTGTGTGAGGAACTGAATAAGAAATTCCAGGAGGTCTTCACCTTGGAGCAAGGAGAAATCCCAGAGATAAGAGAGGGAATAGCTAACCAGGAACCACTGGAAGAGTTTGAGATTACCAGCGGGGAAGTAAGGAAGTGTTTACTAGAATTGGATGTGACAAAGGCTATAGGTCCAGATGGAATCTCCCCTTGGATACTAAAGGAAGGAGCAGAAGAACTGTGCCTCCCGCTCTCCATGGTGTATAACAAATCACTAGCAACAGGGGAACTGCCAGAAATTTGGAAAGCAGCTAACGTAGTCCCGATATACAAGAAATGGGATAGACAGGAGGCACTGAATTACAGGCCAGTGTCCCTAACCTGCATACCATGCAAGTTGATGGAGAAGATTGTGCGAAGAAAGCTAGTGGAACATCTGGAGCGAAAGAACTTTGTAACACAGCATCAACATGGATTCAGGGATGGCAGGTCCTGCCTCACAGGGTTACTTGAATTCTACGACCAGGCAACAAAAATAAGGCAAGAAAGAGAAGGGTGGGCAGACTGCATATTTTTGGATTGTCAGAAAGCCTTTGACACAGTGCCACACAAGAGGCTAGTGAAAAAACTGGAGATGCAGGCTGGAGTGAAAGGGAAGGTACTCCGTTGGATACAGGAGTACCTAAGTAACAGGAGACAACGAGTCAGTGTGAGGGGTGAGGTCTCAGATTGGCGAGACGTTACGAGTGGAGTACCGCAGGGGTCAGTCCTTGGACCTATACTGTTTCTGATATATGTAAATGATCTTCCAGAGGGTATAGAATCGTTTCTCTCAATGTTTGCCGATGATGCAAAAATTATGAGGAGGATTGAAACTGAGGACGATAGTAAGAGGCTACAAGATGACCTAGACAGACTGAGTGAATGGTCCAACAAATGGCTGTTGAAGTTCAACCCGAGTAAATGCAAAGTAATGAAACTAGGTGGTGGAAATAGGAGGCCAAACACAGGATACAGAATAGGAGATGAAGTACTTAATGAAACGAACAGAGAGAAAGATCTAGGAGTTGATATCACACCAAACCTGTCTCCTGAAGCCCACATAAAAAGAATAACGTCTGCGGCATATGCGAGGCTGGCTAACATCAGAACAGCGTTCAGGAACCTGTGTAAGGAATCATTCATAATCTTGTACACCACATATGTAAGACCAATCCTGGAGTATGCGGCCCCAGCATGGAGCCCGTACCTTGTCAAGCACAAGACGAAGCTGGAAAAAGTCCAAAGGTATGCCACTAGACTAGTCCCAGAACTAAGAGGCATGAGTTACGAGGAAAGGCTGCGGGAAATGTACCTTACGACACTGGAAGACAGAAGAGTAAGGGGAGACATGATCACAACCTACAAAATCCTCAGAGGAATCGACCGGGTAAACAAGGATAAACTATTCAACACTGGTGGGACGCGAACAAGGGGACACAGGTGGAAACTGAGTACTCACATGAGCCACAGAGACGTTAGAAGGAACTTTTTTAGTGTCAGAGTAGTTAACGGATGGAATGCATTAGGCAGTGATGTGGTGGAGGCTGACTCCATACACAGTTTTAAATGTAGATATGATAGAGCCCAGTAGGCTCAGGAATCTGTACACCAGTTGATTGACAGTTGAGAGGCGGGACCAAAGAGCCAAAGCTCAACCCCCGCAAGCACAAATAGGTGAGTATAAATAGGTGAGTACACACACACACACACACACATGATCTCCCAGAGGGTATAGACTCATTCCTCTCAATGTTTGCTGACGACGCCAAAATTATGAGCAGGGTTAAGACAGAGGAGGACGGCTTGAGGCTTCAAGAAGACCTGGACAAGCTACAGGAATGGTAGAACAAATGGCTGTTAGAGTTTAACCTAAGCAAATGTAATGTAATGAAGATAGGGGTAGGAAGCAGGAGACCAGATACAAGGTATCACTTGGGAGATGAAATACTTCAAGAGTCAGAGAGAGAGAATGACCTGGGGGTTGATATCACGCCAGACCTGTCCCCTGAAGCTCATATCAAGAGGATAACATCAGCAGCATATGCCAGGTTGGCTAACATAAGAACGGCCTTTAGAAACTTGTGTAAGGAATCTTTCAGAACATTATATACCACATATGTCAGACCAATCCTGGAGTATGCAGCTCCAGCATGGAGTCCATATCTAGTCAAGCATAAGACTAAACTGGAAAAGGTTCAAAGGTTTGCCACGAGACTACTACCCGAGCTGAGAGGTATGAGCTACGAGGAGAGACTACGGAAATTGAGCCTCACTTTTTTGGAAGACAGAAGAGTTAGTGGGGACATGATCACCACATTCAAGATTCTCAAGGGAATCGACAGGGTTGATAAAGACAGGCTATTTAACACAAGGGGCATACGCACTAGGGGACACAGGTGGAAACTGAGTGCCCAAATGAGCCACAGAGATATTAGAAAGAACTTTGTTAGTATCAGAGTGGTTGAAAAATGGAATGCATTAGGAAGCAATGTGGTGGAGGCTGACTCCATACACAGTTTCAAGTGTAGATATGATAGACCCCAGTTGGTTCAGGAACCTGTACACCTGTTGATTGACGGTTGAGAGGCGGGACCAAAGAGCCAGAGCTCAACCCCCGCAAGCACAACTAGGTGAGTACAACTAGGTGAGTACACATACACACACACACACACACACACACACACACACACACACACACACAATAAGAAAATGACATCGCAAGCAAGGCAAAGACTCAGCCTAAATTGCTGCATAGCCACATCAGGATAAAAACAACAGTAAAGGAACAGGTTATGAAATTAAGGATAGGGGCAGAAGGATTCACTACAAACGACAAGGAAGTGTGAGAGGAACTGAATAAGAAATTCCAAGAGGTCTTCACCTTAGAGAAAGGAGAAATCCCAGAGATAAGAGGGAATAGCTAACCAGGAACCACAGGAAGAGTTTGAGATTACCAGCGGGGAAGTAAGGAAGTGTTTACTACAGTTGGATGTGACAAAGGCTATAGGCCCAGATGGAATCTCCCCTTGGATACTAAAGTAAGGAGCAGAAGAACTGTGCCTCCCACTTTCCATAGTGTATAACAAATCACTGTCAACAGGGGAACTGCCAGCAATTTGGAAAGCAGCTAACGTACCCGATATACAAGAAAGGGGATAGACAGGAGGCACTGAACTGCAGGCCAGTGTCCCTAACCTGCATACCATGCAAGCTGATGGAGAAGATTGTGCGAAAAAAACTTGTGGAGCATCTGGAGCGAAGGAACTTTGTAACACAGCATCAACATGGGTTCAGGGATGGCAGGTCCTGCCTCACAGGGTTACTTGAATTCTACGACCAGGCAACAAAAATAAGGCATGAAAGAGATGGGTGGGCAGACTGCATATTTTTGGATTGTCAGAAAGTCTTTGATACAGTGCCACACAAAAGGCTAGTGAAAAAGCTAGAGATGCAGGCTGGAGTGAAAGGGAAGGTACTCCGTTGGATACAGGAGTACCTAAGCAACAGGAGACAACTAGTCAGTGTGAGGGGTGATGTCTCAGATTGGCGAGACGTTACGAGTGGAGTCCCGGAGGGGTCAGTCCTTGGACCTATACTGTTTCTGATATATGTAAATGATCTCCCAGAGGGTATAGAATCGTTTCTCTCAATGTTTGCCGATGATGCAAAAATTATGAGGAGGATTGGAACTGAGGACGATAGTAGGAGGCTACAAGATGACCTAGACAGACTGAGTGAATGGTCCAACAAATGGCTGTTGAAGTTCAACCCGAGTAAATGCAAAGTAATGAAACTAGGCAGTGGAAATAGGAGGGCAGACACAAGGATACAGAATAGGAGATAAAGTCCTTAATGAAACGAACAGAGAGAAAGATCTAGGAGTTGATATCACACCAAACCTGTCTCCTGAAGCCCACATAAAAAGAATAACGTCTGCGGCATATGCGAGGCTGGCTAACATCAGAACAGCGTTCAGGAACCTGTGTAAGGAATCATTCAGAATCTTGTACACCACATATGTAAGACCAATCCTGGAGTATGCGGCCCCAGCATGGAGCCCGTACCTTGTCAAGCACAAGACGAAGCTGGAAAAAGTCCAAAGGTATGCCACTAGACTAGTCCCAGAACTAAGAGGCATGAGTTACGAGGAAAGGCTGCGGGAAATGTACCTTACGACACTGGAAGACAGAAGAGTAAGGGGAGACATGATCACAACCTACAAAATCCTCAGAGGAATCGACCGGGTAAACAAGGATAAACTATTCAACACTGGTGGGACGCGAACAAGGGGACACAGGTGGAAACTGAGTACTCACATGAGCCACAGAGACGTTAGAAGGAACTTTTTTAGTGTCAGAGTAGTTAACGGATGGAATGCATTAGGCAGTGATGTGGTGGAGGCTGACTCCATACACAGTTTTAAATGTAGATATGATAGAGCCCAGTAGGCTCAGGAATCTGTACACCAGTTGATTGACAGTTGAGAGGCGGGACCAAAGAGCCAAAGCTCAACCCCCGCAAGCACAAATAGGTGAGTATAAATAGGTGAGTACACACACACACACACACACATGATCTTCCAGAGGGTATAGACTCATTCCTCTCAATGTTTGCTGACGACGCCAAAATTATGAGCAGGGTTAAGACAGAGGAGGACAGCTTGAGGCTTCAAGAAGACCTGGACAAGCTACAGGAACGGTAGAACAAATGGCTGTTAGAGTTTAACCTAAGCAAATGTAATGTAATGAAGATAGGGGTAGGAAGCAGGAGACCAGATACAAGGTATCACTTGGGAGATGAAATACTTCAAGAGTCAGAGAGAGAGAAAGACCTGGGGGTAGATATCACGCCAGACCTGTCCCCTGAAGCTCATATCAAGAGGATAACATCAGCAGCATATGCCAGGTTGGCTAACATAAGAACGGCCTTTAGAAACTTGTGTAAGGAATCTTTCAGAACATTATATACCACATATGTCAGACCAATCCTGGAGTATGCAGCTCCAGCATGGAGTCCATATCTAGTCAAGCATAAGACTAAACTGGAAAAGGTTCAAAGGTTTGCCACGAGACTACTACCCGAGCTAAGAGGTATGAGCTACGAGGAGAGACTACGGAAATTGAGCCTCACTTTTTTGGAAGACAGAAGAGTTAGTGGGGACATGATCACCACATTCAAGATTCTCAAGGGAATCGACAGGGTTGATAAAGACAGCTATTTAACACAAGGGGCATACGCACTAGGGGACACAGGTGGAAACTGAGTGCCCAAATGAGCCACAGAGATATTAGAAAGAACTTTGTTAGTGTCAGAG
The DNA here is from genome assembly GCF_040958095.1 of Procambarus clarkii. Taxonomy (NCBI): domain Eukaryota; kingdom Metazoa; phylum Arthropoda; class Malacostraca; order Decapoda; family Cambaridae; genus Procambarus; species Procambarus clarkii. Next base: position 7,248,629 of record NC_091210.1, on the reverse strand, counting down.
TGGTTGACAAATGGAATGCATTAGGAAGCAATGTGGTGGAGGCTGACTCCATACACAGTTTCAAGTGTAGATATGATAGACCCCAGTTGGTTCAGGAACCTGTACACCTGTTGATTGACGGTTGAGAGGCGGGACCAAAGAGCCAGAGCTCAACCCCCGCAAGCACAACTAGGTGAGTACAACTAGGTGAGTACACACACACACACACACACACACACACACACACACACACACACACACACACACACACACACACACACACACACACACACACACACACACACACACACACACACACACACACACACACACACAATAAGAAAATGACATCGCAAGCAAGGCAAAGACTCAGCCTAAATTGCTGCATAGCCACATCAGGAGAAAAACAACAGTAAAGGAACAGGTTATGAAATTAAGGATAGGGGCAGAAGGATTCACTACAAACGACAAGGAAGTGTGAGAGGAACTGAATAAGAAATTCCAAGAGGTCTTCACCTTAGAGAAAGGAGAAATCCCAGAGATAAGAGGGAATAGCTAACCAGGAACCACAGGAAGAGTTTGAGATTACCAGCGGGGAAGTAAGGAAGTGTTTACTACAGTTGGATGTGACAAAGGCTATAGGCCCAGATGGAATCTCCCCTTGGATACTAAAGTAAGGAGCAGAAGAACTGTGCCTCCCACTTTCCATAGTGTATAACAAATCACTGTCAACAGGGGAACTGCCAGCAATTTGGAAAGCAGCTAACGTACCCGATATACAAGAAAGGGGATAGACAGGAGGCACTGAACTGCAGGCCAGTGTCCCTAACCTGCATACCATGCAAGCTGATGGAGAAGATTGTGCGAAAAAAACTTGTGGAGCATCTGGAGCGAAGGAACTTTGTAACACAGCATCAACATGGGTTCAGGGATGGCAGGTCCTGCCTCACAGGGTTACTTGAATTCTACGACCAGGCAACAAAAATAGGGCATGAAAGAGATGGGTGGGCAGACTGCATATTTTTGGATTGTCAGAAAGCCTTTGATACAGTGCCACACAAAAGGCTAGTGAAAAAGCTGGAGATGCAGGCTGGAGTGAAAGGGAAGGTACTCCGTTGGATACAGGAGTACCTAAGCAACAGGAGACAACTAGTCAGTGTGAGGGGTGATGTCTCAGATTGGCGAGACGTTACGAGTGGAGTCCCGCAGGGGTCAGTCCTTGGACCTATACTGTTTCTGATATATGTAAATGATCTCCCAGAGGGTATAGAATCGTTTCTCTCAATGTTTGCCGATGATGCAAAAATTATGAGGAGGATTGGAACTGAGGACGATAGTAGGAGGCTACAAGATGACCTAGACAGACTGAGTGAATGGTCCAACAAATGGCTGTTGAAGTTCAACCCGAGTAAATGCAAAGTAATGAAACTAGGCAGTGGAAATAGGAGGGCAGACACAAGGATACAGAATAGGAGATAAAGTCCTTAATGAAACGAACAGAGAGAAAGATCTAGGAGTTGATATCACACCAAACCTGTCTCCTGAAGCCCACATAAAAAGAATAACGTCTGCGGCATATGCGAGGCTGGCTAACATCAGAACAGCGTTCAGGAACCTGTGAAAGGAATCATTCAGAATCTTGTACACCATATATATGAGACCAATCCTGGAGTATGCGGCCCCAGCATGGAGCCCGTACCTTGTCAAGCACAAGACGAAGCTGAAAAAAGTCCAAAGGTATGCCACTAGACTAGTCCCAGAACTAAGAGGCATGAGTTACGAGGAAAGGCTGCGGGAAATGCACCTTACGACACTGGAAGACAGAACAGTAAGGGGAGACATGATCACAACCTACAAAATCATCTGGGGAATCGACCGGGTAAACAAGGATAAACTATTCAACACTGGTGGGACGCGAGCAAGGGGACACAGGTGGAAACTGAGTACCCACATGAGCCACAGAGACGTTAGAAGGAACTTTTTCAGTGTCAGAGTAGTTAACAGATGGAATGCATTTGGCAGTGATGTGGTAGAGGCTGACTCCAAACACAGTTTTAAATGTAGATATGATAGAGCCCAGTAGGCTCAGGAATCTGTACACCAGTTGATTGACGGTTGAGAGGCGGGACCAAAGAGCCAGAGCTCAACCCCCACAAGCACAAATAGGCGAGTACAAATAGGTGAGTACACACACACACACACACACACACACATTGTGTGTGTGTGTCACCACCCCCACATTCTACCCAACAGACACCCAACCTGCCCCATCCCCTGTCAGCCCCCCACTAAGTACCCACCTAGGGCACCCTCCCCCCACCCACCTGGCTCCTCCCACTCACCCCCCTTCTCCCCCTCACCCCTCTCCCCAGGACCTCCCTTCTCCCCCATCCCCCATGCCCTCCCTTCTCCCACATGCCTTCCCGTCTCTCCCACCCCCATGCCCTCCCTTCCTCCCCCCTCCCCCCTAAGCCCCCCACTCTCCCCCACCCCACCTAAGTCTTCCCCTCTCCCCCACTCCCCTAGACCCTCCCCTCTTCCTCACCCACCTCAGCCTTCCCTTTTCCCCCACGCCCCCCAAGCCCTCCACCCTTTTCTCTCCCCCCAAGCCCCCCCCATCTCCCCTATCCCCCACAGCCTCTCCTCCCCCCTTGCATCCCCAACCCTCCCTCTCTTACCCAACCCCTGTACCTTCTCCCTCTTACCCACCCCCTGTACCCTCCCCCTCTTACCCACCCCATGTACCCTCCCACTCTTATCCACCCCCTGTACCCTCCCCCTCTCCCCCACCACCCCCAAGCCCTCCCTCCTCCACCAATCTCCCCGTGCCCGGTCCCCCCAGCTCCCACTCACCCCAGATCTCAAAGGTCCCCCCCAGAAAAGAAGCAGAAGAGAGTCAGTTTCAGGGTGATGTACTCGAACATAGATGGGATCACAAGCAAGACAAGTGAACTAAGGGAAAGAGCAGAAGAAGTTAACCCAGATGTAATCGGACTCACTGAAACAAAACTCTCTGGAATCATAATGAATGCCGTGTTTCCCCAGGAGTACACAGTAATAAGGAAAGAGAGGGAAGGTAGGGGAAGAGGCGGAGTGGCCCTACTCATGAGAAGGGAATGGAGTTTTAAGGAGATGGCCATCCCGGGCTGTGAGGAGTTCAGAGACTACATAGCAGGCACCATAACAATGGGACGACCAAGAATAGTAGTAGCAGTAATATATAACCCTCCACCAAATGACAGGAGACCCAGTCAAGAGTATGAAAACAACAACATGGCAGTTAACACTATAATTGAGAGGGCAGCCTCTGCTGCCTGTAGAAATAGATCCCACCTGCTCATCATGGGGGACTTCAATCACGGCAGGATTGACTGGGAGAACAAGGAACCGCATGGAGGCGAGGATACGTGGAGAGCCAAACTATTGGAGGTGGTGACAAGCAACTTTTTAACCAAGCATGTCGGAGAACCCACAAGGATGAGAGGCAATGACGAACCAGCGAGACTCGACCTAGTCTTCACTCTGAACGACTCCGACATAAGAGAAATCGGTTTTGAGGACCCAGTAGGAATGAGCGACCACAGTGTACTGGTGTTTGAGTACTTGATTGAAGAAAGGTTATTGAATTCGAGGAGGGATACCGAAACCAAAAGGTTAGCATACCGAAAGGGAAACTATGAGGGGATAAGAAAATTCCTAACATATATAGCATGGGAAACAGAGATCAGGGGAAAGACGGCCAAAGATATGATGGATTACATCACGCAGAAGTGCAAGGACGCAGCAAACAAGTTTGTCCCAGTCCAAAAGGAAAACAGAGAAATGAAAATGAGAAACCCATGGTTTAATCAGAGATGTAGGCAAGCTAAGCAGCAAAGTAAAAGGGCATGGAGAAACTATAGGAATAACAGGACTCTGGAGAGCAGAGAAAGATACCAGAATGCCAGGAATGAATATGTCAGGATGAGAAGAGAGGCAGAAGGACAATACGAAAATGCCATCGCAAGCAAGGCAAAGACTCAGCCTAAATTGTTGCATAGCCACATTAGGAGAAAAACAACCGTAAAGGAACAGGTTATGAGATTAAGGATAGGGGCGGAAGGATTCACTACAAATGACAAGGAAGTGTGTGAGGAATTGAATAAGAAATTCCAGGAGGTCTTCACCTTAGAGCAAGGAGAAATTCCAGAGGTAAGTGAGGGAATAGCTAACCAGGAACCACTGGAAGAGTTTGAGATTACCAGTGGGGAAGTAAGGAAGTGTTTACTAGAGTTGGACGTGACGAAGGCTATAGGCCCAGATGGAATCTCCCCTTGGGTTCTAAAGGAATGAGCAAGAGAACTGTGCCTACCACTCTCCATAGTGTATAACAAATCACTGGCAACAGGGGAACTGCCAGATATTTGGAAGCAGCTAACGTAGTCCCGATATACAAGAAAGGGGATAGACAGGAGGCACTGAACTGCAGGCCAGTGTCCCTAACCTGCATACTATGCAAGCTGATGGAGAAGATTGTGCGAAAAAAACTTGTGGAGCATCTGGAGCGAAGGAACTTTGTAACACAGCATCAATATGAGTTCAGGGATGGCAGGTCCTGCCTCACAGGGTTACTTGAATTCTACGACCATGCAACAAAAATAAGGCAAGAAAGAGAAGGGTGGGCAGACTGCATATTTTTGGATTGTCAGAAAGCCTTTGATACAGTGCCACACAAGAGGCTAGTGCGAAAGTTGGAGATGCAGGCTGGAGTGAAAGGGAAGGTACTCCGGTGGATAGATGAGTACCTAAGCAACAGGAGACAACGAGTCTGTGTGAGGGGTGAGGTCTCAGATTGGCGAGACGTCACAAGTGGAGTCCCGCAGGGGTCAGTCCTTGGACCTATTCTGTTTCTGGTATATGTAAATGATCTCCCAGAGGGTATAGATTCGTTCCTCTCAATGTTTGCCGACGATGCAAAAATTATGAGGAGGATTGAAACAGAGGATGATAGTAGGAGGCTACAAGATGACCTGGATAGACTGAGTGAATGGTCCAACAAATGGCTGTTGAAGTTCAACCCGAGTAAATGCAAAGTAATGAAACTAGGCAGCGGAAACAGGAGGCCAGGCACAGGATACAGAATGGGAGATGAAGTACTTAATGAAACAGACAGAGAGAGAGATCTAGGAGTTGATATCACACCAAACCTGTCTCCTGAAGCCCACATAAAGAGAATAACGTCTGCGGCATATGCGAGGCCGGCTAACATCAGAACGGCGTTAAGGAACCTGTGTAAGGAATCATTCAGAATCTTGTACACCACATGTGTAAGACCAATCCTGGAGTATGCGGCCCCAGCATGGAGCCCGTACCTTGTCAAGCACAAGACGAAGCTGGAAAAAGTCCAAAGGTATGCTACTAGACTAGTCCCGGAACTAAGAGGCATGAGTTATGAGGAAACGCTGCGGGAAATGCACCTTACGACACTGGAAGACAGAAGAGTAAGGGGGGACATGATCACAACCTACAAAATCCTCAGGGGAATCGACCGGGTAAACAAGGATGAACTATTCAACACTGTTGGGACGCGAACAAGGGGACACAGGTGGAAGCTGAGTACCCAAATGAGCCATAGAGACGTTAGAAAGAACTTTTTCAGTTTCAGAGTAGTTAGTAAATGGAATGCACTAAAAAGTGATGTGATGGAGGCTGACTCCATACACAGTTTCAAATGTAGATATGATAGAGCCCAGTAGGCTCAGGAATCTGTACACCAGTTGATTGATGGTTGAGAGGCGGGACCAAAGAGCCAGAGCTCAACCCCCGCAAGCACAATTAGGTGAGTACAATTAGGTGAGTACACACACACACACACACACAAACAAACACACAAACAAACACACACACACACACACACACACACACACACACACACACACACACACACACACACACACACACACACACACACACACACACACACACACACATACACACACACACACACACACACACACACACACACACACACGCAGACACGCACACAAACACAAACACACACACACACACACACATACACACACACACACACACACACACACACACACACACACACACACACACACACACACACACACACACACACACACACACACACACACACACACACACACACACACACACACACACACACACACACACACACACACACAGGGAGTGCGGCACCACCCCCACATTCCACCCAACAGACACCCTACCTGCCCCAACCCCTGTCAGCCGCCCACTAAGTACCCACCTAAGGCACCCTCACCCCACCCACCCCTCTCCTCTCACTCACCCCCCTCCTCCCACTTCCCCTTCCCCCCAGGACCTCCCTTCTTCCCCATCCCCCAAGCCCTCCCTTCTTCCACATGCCCTTCCGTCTCTCCCACCCACAAGCCTTCCATTCTCCCCCACCCCCCTATGCACCCCACTCTCCCCCACCCCACCTAAGCCTTCCCCTCTCCACCACTCCCCAAAACCCTCCCCTCTTCCTCAACCACCTCAGCCTTCCCTTTCCCCCCATGCCCCCCAAGCCCTCCCCACTTTATTGCCCCCCCAAACCCCCCTTTCTCCCCCATCCCCCCACCCCCCCAACCCTCCCCCTCTCACCAACCCCAACCCTCCCCCTCTCACCAACCCCAACCCACTCCCCCTACCCTCCTCCTCCCCCCTCACCCACTCCCCCTACCCTCCCCTCCCCCCTAACCCCCCCCCCAAATAGATCCCACCTTCTCATCATGGGAGACTTCAATCACGGCAGGATTGATTGGGAGAACAAGGAACCGCATGGAGGCGAGGATACGTGGAGAGCCAAACTACTGGATGTGGCGACTAGATACTTCTTAACCCAGCATGTCAGTGAACCCACAAGGATGAGAGGAAATGACGAACCAGCGAGACTCGACCTGGTTTTCACCCTGAACGACTCTGACATAAGAGAAATCAGTTTTGAGGACCCAGTAGGAATGAGCGACCACAGTGTATTGGTGTTTGAGTACCTGATTGAAGAAGGGTTATTGAACTCGAGGAGGGATACCGAAACCAAAAGGTTAGCATACCGAAAGGGAAACTATGAGGAGATAAGAAAATGCCTAGCAGATATAGCATGGGAAACAGAGCTCAGGGAAAAGACGGCCCAAGATATGTTGGAATACATCACGCAAAAATGCAAGGACGCAGCAAACAAGTTTGTCCCAGTCCAAAAGGAAAACAGTGAAATGAAGATGAGAAACCCATGGTTTAATCAGAGATGTAGGCTTGCTAAGCAGCAAAGTAAAAGGGCATGGAGAAACTATAGGAATAACAGGACACTGGAGAGCAGAGAAAGATACCAGAATGCCAGGAATGAATATGTCAGGATGAGAAGAGAGGCAGAAAGACAATACGAAAATGACATCGCAAGTGTGAGATTTTTTTCTTTGACAGGTTATCAAAAGAATTAAGTCCTATGGATGTTACGTTAATCGTAACTACCTGACAAGAGAGGCAGACCTTAAACAGCAAGAGCTGCCAGTGGCAGATATTTAATCTTAAAGCCTAAGCTCATAGGACCGCGGGAGCAAACCGCCAGGCGAAACCACTCGGGTAACACCTGTCACTTAGGTCGCTGGCTCCTAGTTAACAAACTAATAAAGGGTAGCCGACGGATTCTCACTTCTTATTTATAGAAGTGTGGTGCTGTGCAATGGACTCGAGCTTTAGATACAGACTTAATATGAACATAAGCAGGCATAGCGTTGCAGAACATAAAATGTGGGGCAATAATATTGGAAGGTTTGACGTAAACGACCGTTTTCTATAACAAAACAATTTATTCACAAAACAAGACTAAAACTACTACACAGTGAATTTACGTTACTTTACGGTCACTCCAGTGGCACATTAAAGAACAGCTAACCAACAGCCTGATGGACCCACGGTATCCTTATCCCGTCGTCGCTGACTGAACAATGACACTAACTGAACACAGTGGTGCTCACTGGTGACGCAAGCTTGCAATCAATATTGTCACGGCTTCACGGTGACCAATACTATAATCACAAAAACTTGACTGGCGCTCGCTGCCCTCAACGAGGTACTAAATAACAAGGCGGTTAATCCAAGAATGATAACCCCTTATAAAAAATCTTACGTTAACACTTGTCTCTCAGGACAATCAAAAACAAAAGTTACTCTAATTGAATTTAAACAATTACGTTAATACACACGTGTCTCAACGGCACTTAAATGGCAGCAATAACTCGTAAATCAATTAATTACATCAACTTGAAAGTCAAGCATTCGGTGAGTAATTCCCAATTAATTACTAAATACAACAGCCTATTAATTCAGACGAGTATTGATAAAACCTACTGTCTCTCAACTGACAGTTCACTTCCGGTCTTACGACAAGATTACCTTAACGAGGGTAGACTACTGTACCACACACAATGTTATGACACACTCCGTGTAAACAATAACATCAACACCTGGTGAATTCACTAAGTGGCGGTTGCTAATTCTCTCTAATTAGCTACGAGTGCTTAATCACCCTGTCCGCAGAAAGAGCTGATCAGTCCAACGAATTACAGCAGCTTAATTACAGCGTAATTGACTCCGATCATAACAGACCGTACACCCCTTACGTTAATTACTCAATTAACGACAACTCGTTAAATCGTTAACACTCCGTTAGTCTTCACTTGACAATTCCTCCACTGCGTGAACTTCACTGTGACTGTTGCCTTTACACGTCTCTACGTTAATCACAACAATGTTCAACGAACAAGTGACCTCATTAAGTAAATCGTGACCCCCGGTGACGTTAACTGACTTTAATTCTCACGGAATCCTTCACAGTACACAACGCCTTCCACCAAGGACAACTTGTCTACGGTTTACACACGGTACAACACAGTACATCACAGTACAACACAGTACATCCTTGCCACTCACGGCAAAACTTGTAAATGACTTCCCCCAGTAATTTATCCACCAATAATTCACACTTTACCACAATACAACAGTAAAATTTATAACCAAGGGAAATCTCCCTGTTACTACTTTTCACTGTTGAAAAAGGGAATCAAATTACAGCGAATACATATGCGGCACATAGAAAAAATAGAAGCAAATAACTCACTTTACTCTACCTCTGAATGTGTCACTAGGTGTCCTCACACACGTCAAAAATCACAGTTGGGCCCAACTTCAACTTGATGACGGCAAACAGGGTAGACTCACACGTCTTCAATTCCCATTCACCTCACCAGGTGGTCACAGGCACAGAGGACAGATGGAACACTGGGGGCGAACCCAGCTTCAGAGTTTTATTACCCAAACGGAAACAGGGTACTTACATCAATCATGCGGGCCCGCAACCTTCTCCCACTCACTCATACACACGTCAAAATCACACTCCCGCTGCTTCTGGATGATGATGTAGGCATCCTCACTTCCTACACGTGGTCAGGTGGAGCACAGGGTCCTAGACCACAGGGTTAGCTCCACACACAGAGACCAGGGTGGCGTGACACACTGGCTTAGGCAGACCAGGGGTGCGCGCACAACAGCAGGGATGCGGTACAACGCCCTTCCACTTGACACGGTACCCCAGGATACGACGGTACACGGTGTTACACGGTACACGAGACCCGAGACGGAGTCCTTCACTGTTCTCGTTAGTAGTTCCTCAAAATTAGGAACTTTAAGGTTTCTCTCATAACACTGAAACCTTCTCTAGCATGTCTCACAGCAGTACCTTCAAGCACAGATACGTTAGACGGCGGATGTCACTTTCGTAGCCCGATAATTAACAGCCTCACTCAGTCCAGTTGCTCTAAGATGGCGTCCCACAATTACGCGGCTAGATGACAAGTTCACACGGTTCGGTACAAGCACCTTTCCGATTACCGGATTCTTACCCACGGCACACGGAAAGACAGCAAGATGATAGGCGTGACTTTAGTAACGTTGCAGGCGGTATTTCCCGATGCTTGGCCTTGCACGGAAAATTACGACCTCCTCTAGCAACGTTCTAGGTAAGAATGTCTTTTCCCGCCAAGACTATGCCTGGGGTACCATGCTGTACCCCTCAGCGTCTTGACCAATCACGGTTCAGCTTTTCTGAGGCCCAGGGGCCCTGGCCAATGGTGCACTTGCCCCATGACGCTACCCTCTCTCACACGAGGTGGACACGTGATAGAGGGGGTGGTCTACGGCCGTTAACCCCCCATACCTCCCTCTCTACACTTGACTTGTACAAAATTTCCCTGAAATCAACTCCCTCCTGTAATTTCCTTCACAGACCTGATACAGCGATCAGAATGACATCAATGGCTAGCAAATGTCATGGGCTGTCCAACGACACCCAACACGACTGTGGAAAAGTTATATTCAGAAAGTTGAATCACGGTGCACATCACTGGTGCACTGTGCAATTTCGTACTTAATTCAGTGCACGAGAGAGCAGGAAAAATATGTCCCCTAACAAAAATATTGAGCTCACTGGACAGGTTATCGGTGTCTTCCTTGATGACTAGGCAGAAAAGAAAAGGAGCAAGGGGGTCACCCTGTTGGACACCTTCTAGTGATTCAGTTTCATGTTCCCCAAATAGCAGAGTTAGATTCCTGCTGTAGCATGAGTTTACAAACGGGTAGAGGGAAGGAAAAAGGCGATGAACCGCACTGAGTACTGCATCCCTTCTAACCAGATTGAAACCATTTTTGAAGTCCAGCTTTATCAGGGCTTTTTCATCCGTAATGTTGGCAATGTAGGTTCTAGCTGCATGAGCCGCTGCCTCACACCCTTGGGGAATGCCAAACCCAAGCTGTTTTGGCTTCAGCATGTCGGCTGCTGCCTGACTAACTGCTCTAGCAGCAGCCTTAGCGACGAGACGCCGGAGTGAATTGCCTCCAGCTATCGGGCTGATTACTCCAGCTTTTTTCCTCAGGGCACAGAGGGTAGCGCCAAAAAAGAGAGGCCGTATGGTCTCTGGTATGTTGCCAGCTAGACATGTGTTGGAGAATCTAGTTAGTTCCACCAGGAGGCCCTGTTCTCCCAGTGCAGGGTTGAGCATTTGTTTGATGTGGTTGGGTCTTAGTCCTGTGAACCCACCTGCTGATCCCGGTGGGAAGGATAAAGCTGCTTTATGCACCACGGATTCGAGCACACACAGGGGTTCCGCTCTGTTGGCACCGACTAGGGGAACACTGTCATCACGAGGAGCTCTGGGTTAGTGTTTTTCTCTCAGGGCTTGTGCTGTATCGGCATTCCTGGTGGCAACTGTGTCTTCACTGATGATGACTCTGATTGCCACTATTGTGTTGCCGTCTTCTATTTTCTTGCTGACAGTAGCTCTGATTTTGGATGCCTCGGTTGTACTGTTGATATCTTTCCTGCGGTGGGTGTTTTTGGCACGGGTGGGGAGGGGTGCCTGGTTGTCCTCTCTAGGAAAACAATTTAGAATAAAATCTCTCTAGAAAAACTATTGAGAATGCTCATCAAATTTGCAAATCCCTCTGTTAAGTTTGACCTCATACAATCAGCTGCTAAGCAAAAAACCAACCTCTATATAAATGAATGCCTTCGTAAACAAAACCCTGGTCTTATCAAGCAGTGCTACACTAGGAATGGAACGATCATTGCAAAGAAGGAAATTGCAGGAAAAAGATATGAAATAAAGTGTGACCAACAACTACTGGCCTTCTTTAATGATTGTGGTATATCTGAAAACCTGAACCCGACCAATGCCAATACTTAAAATAACTCTTTGAGTGCCTGAGCCTAACCTAACCTAATCTAACCTTGTCCAAGGTGCTGTCTCTGCCTTACAATTTACGTAATGTTCTCTCATTCATATAATTTCCTAAGTAATCAGTCAAGTCTCCATGCACTTATGCAAGCATCTACCTCAGTATCATTGTAAAATTTTACTCTTAAATCTAATCTTTCCCTATTCTTTTTAAATTTTAAATTTAATTGTCCTGATTTATGTCATTTATTGAAATTAATTATTGATCTCATTTTGTTCTCTTAATTAAGTTCATAGTAATTATAGGTTAAAAACTAAGCTTATATAGATAATTATCTTTAAGATTATTTTACTTTACATTCATCATTTGTCAAATTTTTTATATACTCATCTTGATAGTCTCTACTGATTTTTTGTTCTCTCCACTAAACTTGTGTATCCTTCATGGCTATCTAGTGATCTTAATTCTGCTTCTAATTGTTTCAATTCTTTTCTTTACTTTCATTTATTGTTGTGTTTTGCTATAATTATTCTCTAATTATAGCAGACTTAGTATTTATGTAAGCGTCTACCTCAGTGTCTTAGTAAAATCTTGCTCATAAATATAATCTTACCCTGTTATTTTTTTTTTTTAAATTTTTAAACTTAATTGTAATTTGATTTATACATCATTTATTATAATTAATTATTGAGGTCATTTTGTTTACTTAAGTTCATACTAATTATAGGTTCACAACTAAGCTTTATTAAATAATTTATTCTTAAGATTATTTTTACTTTACGATTATTAATTGTCTCTTTATTTTTTGCTATATATTATTCTTGTCAGTCTACTGATTTTTCTTCTCTCTTAACCTAACTACTGTATCCTTCCTGGCTATCTACGGGGATCTTTACTCTACTTCTAATTGTTTCTATTTTTTGTGTATCTACGTTTATTGTTGTGTTTTGCTATAATTACTTTCTATTTACAGCAGATCTGGTATTTAACTATTCCTGTAAATGCTTATCTTATTGTATCGTGACATTATTGTATCTATATGCTTACTGATATTGATCCTGATCGAAATCTTCTGTCCCATACCCACACCAATCAGCACATTGATCATCATTATTGCAGGTATTACACAGCATATCTTGCAAAAAACAAACTCCTAAATAGCACCTGCTTATCAGTTTACAACCAAAATGTTAGGTCACTTGGCAAACATTTTGATGATATAAATGCACTACTCACAGCTCTAGGTACTAAGTTATCATTCATCATTTTAACAGAAACTTGGCTAAGCAATGACTATATCCAACTCTACAATTTAGCTGGTTATAAAGTCATTCATAACTGCAGGCCTAACAAAAAAGGAGGTGGCACAGCAATATATTACAAAGATACCTTCATCTGCAATAGTGTCATTAGTGATAGAGACGACTATTGTGAATATACCTTTGCCAAGTTCTCCAGTAAATCCCTTAAATCCTCCCTGACTATCGGTGACATCTATAGATTTCCTAATACCAACGTAGCTTCATTCTCAGACAATGTAAGGAATCTTATCATAAATAACAATCTCAACAAAAATCACATCATTCTGGGAGGTGATTTCAATATTAACCTGGGTCTTCAAAACAACCCTCAAGTAGACTATTTCCGTAACAGTATGCTGTTACGGAACACTATTTCACTCCTGTATGCTAATCCCCACAATCACCAAGCCCACCGGAGTCACTCAAACATCTGCCACTACCCTGGATCACTTATGGACTAATATAACAGCTCCCCTTACATCTGGGGTAATCTATGACAGAACTACTGACCACTATCCTACCTTCCTCATAGCAAACATGGACACAACACCACCAGAAAGCAAGAAACTCTCTTTCAGGCTACACAGTGAATCAGCTTTAGGCAATCTCTCTAATGCACTTCACAATATTAACTGGGAATCTGAATTTAATAATACACAGGATATAAACTCATTAACAAACCTCTTTCTCTCCAAAACTCTTAGCCTCTACAACACTCACTGTCCCCTCCTTACCAAACAAGTAACTGATAAAAGAAAAAATAACCCGTGGCTCACAAGTAGCATAATTAAATCAATCAACAAAAAACATGAATATGAAATGAAATTTAGGATTGGCCTAGTTACAAAGGAAGTAGTTAAGAGGTACTCATCAGTGCTTACCAGTATCATAAGAAAAGCTAAACTTTCATATTATGAGACTAGATTCAAAGAAGCAAAAGGCAACATGAAAAGCACATGGAAAACCATCTCTAATATCCTAGGAACTAAACAACACTCCCTCAACCAGATAACATTCTCTAAGGATGGCCTTACACCGTCATCTGATTTAGAAATGGCGAATGAATTTAATAGCTTCTTTTCATCGGTTGGTGCTAACCTTGCCAGTAAAATCCCACAGACTCAGATACATATCAACACATATCTCTCAGGCAGCTATCCAAACTATCTTCTCCTTTCACCAGTCAGCCCAACAGAAGTTGTGTCCATCATACACTCACTAAAAACCAAAGCTGGAAACATCAGTGAAATCCCATCCATTGTATACAAGAGCGCCTCCCACGCCCTTGCGCCACCTATAGCTCTGCTGTTCAACAAATCCTTTGAGTGTCATACCTTCCCTGATATCCTTAAAAAACCAAGAGTAGCGTCAGTTCATAAAGTAGGTAATCCTGCAGACATAAACATTTATAGACCAATATCAAACCTACCCATACTATCAAAAATATTTGGAAAAATTATCTACAAACAGCTCTACTAATATCTCGTAAAATTCGACATTCTTAGCCCCTGTCAGTTTGGCTTCCGCTCCCAAAAGAGTACCAATGATGCAATTATTAGTCTCCTTGATATAATTTACTCAGCCCTTGACAAAAATGAGTTTCCGATTGGACTCTTCATTGACCTGAGAAAGGCCTTTGATACTGTTAATTACAATTACCTCTTACGTAAACTCCATCATTATGGAATCCGAGGCCATACACCTGGACTATATCCAATCTTATCTTAGTGATAAACACCAATGTGTAGCCATCAATAATATAACCTCTCCCACTCTACCAATAACCGGTGGAGTGCCACAGGGCAGCATCTTAGGACCTCTCCTATTTCTTATATACATCAATGATCTGCCTAATGTCTCTAACATTCTGAAACCTATTTTGTTTGCTGATGATAATACCCTCATCTACTCTAACCCCAACCCACATACACTAAATAATGTTGTTAATAATAAACTAAAAAAAGTCCACTTATGGATGTCAACCAACAAACTAACACTTAACATAGAAAAGACCTACTACATCTTATTTGGAAGCAAATCTACAAATGCAATTCAGCTTTAGATAGACAATGTAAACATTAGCAATAAAAATGATGGAAAGTTTCTCGGCCTATTCCTAGACAAGAGACTCCACTTCAGTACCCACATCCAACACATAACTAAGAAAGTCTCTAAAACAGTTGGTATACTCTCCAAAATCAGATATTATGTACCTGACTCTGCTCCTATCTCTATATTATGCACTAATCTATCCCTATCTTAATTATGGTATCTGTGCATGGGGTTCAACCACTGCAAACCACTAGTAATAATGACTGAGGAAGCTAGTGATTTGTCTCTCCTAGCAGGGACAGCTAGGCATATGTTTCCAAACAGGAGAAAGTTGTGGGAAGCTTGGATGGTTCCGGGAGTCATTGACCTTCTTCAAGAGGCTGGATAGTTTGGCTACCGCTTGGGGGCGGGCAGCTTTGGGGATGTGCTGCAAGGTTCCAACCGATGTTGCTTTGATAGCTTCTAATAGGTTCTCAGTCGAAATGAAGCTGTTGAAGGTGTTTTCCCTGACTGCTGGTGTGGGATCCTGATTGATACTCTCTTTGGGAGGGCGCCACATAACCGAACAATCGGTTCCGTTGTGAGCATGCTTGCGCACATCCCCGTTACGCTTGAGATTCCACACCTTGTCACACACTTCGCATGTGCCGTACCTGTCGGCGATTGATGGCTCCTCTTGGCTGAGAGAAGCCTGGCTGTCAGTCGTGACCTGCGACATCGGCGGGCGCTGGGCGGGTGCTAGGCAGGTGCTGGGGGGCCGCTGGACGGATGATGGGTGGGCGCTGGTCGGATGATGGGCGGGCGCTGGATGGGCGCTGGGCGGACGTAGCGTGGGGGGTGGACACAGGGAAGTAGCAGTTGCGGTTGGGTGGGGCTGGGGGGGGAGGAGACCGGCACCTCTCGATTCGTGGGTTGGGTGAATGTACACACTTGAGGGTATGGGAGAGGGGGGGAGGAGGGGTGGCAGAGGGGTGACACTAACACGTTTGTATAATTTCGAGATATATCACTGCACAATATTGTACACTTGTAATCTGGTTCACTGTGGACTCGATGCACTTAAACCACAATACCTGTTTCCTGAGAGCTGAGGTATCTAGTTTTCAGGGATGTTTTCATAAACACTTACACACGGGACACCCCCGTCGTCTGACCGCATACATCCCATCGGCCCCCCAGCCACCAAACCCCAATCATAGCTGAGGGAGCCCCTCAGGGTGCGTTTGTTGGCCCTCACTGTAGTTCAGACCCTTCCACGCTGCCTATCCACTTCTTTGATCATCAGAGTTGCGCGGCATTAGGTAACGGGGTTCTCTCTCTGCGGGACAATCAGCTGTGGTAAGGCTTCTCATATTAAAGTCATTAACCTCGCTGTGTCTTGCATGCGATCCTCATGACTTTTGGCAGAGAAGGTCATGTTGTCAAAACCTGTCGGACACTGCCTCGCCGAATATAACTGTATTCGGTGTGGATTGGTGGCCGTGAGGCAGAGAGCCACGGCAAATCGGAGGGCTGCAGTGTGAAACGTGTGCCGGTTGCTGACTTTGGGGTTGCTAATGGAAGTCACCTGCATGGGGAACTGCTACACCTTTAAGTCAGGCAGTGTCATGTTGTGACAGCTTCTAGGCATGTCACAGCTGCTTGGTCGACATTGGGGCAATACCAGCTGGATTTCTTGTTAGCTTCACAAGGTGGGGGGTGAGGTGCTGGGCCTGCAAGAGAGGACCAGCACCTCACCACCACACACACACACACACACACCCGTAATTACATAAGTGTAATTACCTAAGTGTAGTTACAGGATGAGAGCTACGCTCGTGGTGTCCCGTCTTCCCAGCACTCTTTGTCATATAACGCTTTGAAACTACTGACGGTCTTGGCCTCCACCACCTTCTCACCTAACTTGTTCCAACCGTCTACCACTCTATTTGCGAAAGTGAATTTTCTTATATTTCTTCGGCATCTGTGTTTAGCTAGTTTATATATATGACCTCTTGTTCTTAAAGTTCCAGGTGTCAGGAAATCTTCCCTATCGATTTTATCAATTCCTGTTACTATTTTGTAGGTAGTGATCATATCACCTCTTTTTCTTCTGTCTTCCAGTTTTGGCATATTTAATGCCTCTAACCTCTCTTCGTAGCTCTTGCCCTTCAGTTCTGGGAGCCACTTGGTAGCATGTCTTTGCACCTTTTCCAGTTTGTTGACGTGCTTCTTAAGATATGGGCACCACACAACAGCTGCATATTCTAGCTTTGGCCTAACAAAAGTCGTGAACAATTTTTTTAGTATATCGCCATCCATGTATTTAAAAGCAATTCTGAAGTTAGAAAGCGTGGCATAGGCTCCTCGTACAATATTCTTTATGTGGTCCTCAGGTGATAGTTTTCTGTCTAGAACCACCCCTAGATCTCTTTCTTTATCAAAATTCTTTAAAGATTTCTCACATAATATATAGGTTGTGTGGGGTCTATGTTCTCCTATTCCACATTCCATAACGTGGCGTTTATTAACATTAAATTCCATTTGCCAAGTGGTGCTCCATATATTTATTTTGTCCAGGTCATCTTGAAGGGCATGACAATCATCTAAGTTTCTTATCCTTCCTATTATCTTAGCATCATCAGCAAACATGTTCATATAATTCTGTATACCAACTGGTAGATCATTTATGTAGACAATAAACATCACTGGTGCAAGAACTGAACCCTGTGGTACTCTACTTGTGACATTTCTCCAGTCTGATACATTGCCTCTGATCACTGCCCTCGTTCTTTTATCAGTCAGAAAATTTTTCATCCATGTTAGAAGCTTACCTGTCACCCCTCCAATATTTTCCAGTTTCCAAAACAACCTATTATGTGGAACTCTGTCAAAAGCCTTTTTTAGGTCCAGATAGATGCAGTCAACCCAACCATCTCTTTCCTGTAATATCTCTGTTGCTCGATCATAGAAACTGAGTAAATTCGATACACAAGATCTTCCAGATCGTAAACCATACTGTCTGTCTGATATTATATTATTTCTCTCCAGGTGTTCTACCCATTTAGTTTTAATTATTTTTTCCAATATTTTGAGTATTACACTTGTCAATGATACCGGTCTATAATTAAGGGGGTCTTCCCTGCTTCCACTTTTGTAGATTGGAACTATGTTAGCCTTTTTCCACACATCAGCTACAACTCCTGTAAACAGGGATGCCTGAAAAATCAGTTGAAGTGGAATGCTGAGTTCAGGTGCACATTCTCTCAGAACCCATGGTGAAACTCCATGTGGGCCATCTGCTTTGTTCTTATTTAGCTCCTTGAGCATTTTTTCCACTTCGTCTCTAGACACCTCTATGTGCTCTATGTTGTTCTCTGGAATTCTTATTGTATCTGGTTCCCTGAAGATTTCATTTTGTACAAACACACTTTGGAACTTTTCGTTTAATGTTTCACACATTTCCTTTTCATTTTCTGTGAATCTATTTCCCATTTTCAACCTCTGTATATCATCCTTAACCTCCAATTTCTTGTTTATGAATTTATTGAATAGACCTGGTTCTGTTTTACATTTGTCTGCAATCCCATTTTCAAAATTTCTTTCTGCCTCTGTCCTCACTGCCGTGTAGTTGTTTCTCGCATCTTTGTATCGCTGGTATGTTTGGGGGTTTGGCCTCTTTCTGTATTGATTCCATTTTTGTGTCTTTTGGTCTCTGTCAGTAGTGAAGTTGAGGACTACGACCGTGTGCACCATCTGCCCAGGTGGCACTCGTGGAGTGGCACCTGGACAGATGGCGCGCAGGTGTCTAGTCCTCAAGGGTTTTGGGGGATTTTCCCAGAAGTTTGGCGCGTGTCGGAGGAATGCGATGAGCAGGTGGTGCGCGCGGTTCTAGTCCTCGGGGGTTTGGGTATGTGGTCAGGAAAGAGGGAAGCCATGTTGTTGGGGATGTAGGAGAGTATGTGGTATAGTAAGAAATACAAGGATAAGAGTGGAATATGAGGAAGGAGTAAATGAATATGTATGTGTGTTTTGCGTAGACTTAATCCTGTGTGAGGATAATAGTTTTGATGATCGTAAGTAAGTAGAGGCTGAGTGTAGATGAGAGGAGTCCCAACATAGTCTGTTATGTTGTTTGGGGTAGGGGAGGGAAGGAGGGAGGGAGGGAAGGGTGAGTGGAGCTTCCCCTCGTCGTGAGACTGCTCGGGGTCATTTGCGGTTAGACAAACCATTAGCTCCCCCTACAGGAAGCCCTAAGTGAGAGAGGATGAGAGAGTAGAGTTCATTCGGCTTAATCGTTTTTTTCAAGTCTAATTTCTTCGAGTTATGCATCTGTGTTTGGAGATGGGTCATACATGGTATGAAGTGTGGAGGAGGAGGAGAAGGAGGAATAGAAAGAGAGCAGTCACTCTTAAGTTGTGAAACAGAGTTGGAGGGTGTAAACCTTTACCCTTAAGCGTTTTTCAATGTCCGCGGAGGGGTGTGCGTACTAGTCACTGGTCAGAGGTTAACTGAAGTGCATTTCCAAGTAGTTTTGGTTATATCTCCCCCTCCCGGAGGGTAGTCGAAGACGGCCATTACTTCCTCAGACACGGCGGAAGTGGTTGGGCATCCATTACCCACTGCGTTTCGCTACTGTCCGCGACTCTCTCTCTCTCTCTCTGTCTCTCTCTCTCTCTCTCTCTCTCTCTCTCTCTCTGTCTCTCTGTCTCTCTCTCTCTCTGTCTCTCTGTCTCTCTGTCTCTCTCTCTCTCTCTCTCTCTCTCTCTGTCTCTCTGTCTCTCTGTCTCTCTCTCTCTCTATCTCTCTCTCTCTCTCTCTCTCTCTCTATATATATATATATATATATATATATATATATATATATATATATATATATATATATATATATATAATATATATATATATATATACATTAAATATGACCGAAAAAGTAAGATTAATAATTCTAACACGAATTTTTTCAATCTTTCGTACATTTCTTTTCACTGTTGGAGGTAAATCAAAAATCAATTCTCCAAAATTCATGTTTATTTCTAGTCTGACGCGACACGAGCACGTTTCGTAAAACTTATTACATTTTCAAAGACTTTAGTTCACAAATACACAACTGAATAGAACTTACGCATCTCCGATTTTATATCTACATTTGAGTGAGGTGGAAGGGGTGATGTGGCATTAACACAAGACAGAACAAGATGTGGCATTAATAGGGTACTAATTTCATCAACACAAGACAGAACAAGAGTATTAATAGGGTATTAATTTCATCAACACAAGACAGAACACGAAACAATGGATATTGAATAGAAGTGTTTGTAGAAAGCCTATTGGTCCATATTTCTTGATGCTTCTATATTGGAGCGGAGTCTTGAGGTGGGTAGAATATAGTTGGCAATAATTGGCTGTTGATTGCTGGTGTTGACTTCTTGATGTGTAGTGCCTCGCAAACGTCAAGCCGCCTGCTATCACTGTATCTATCGATGATTTCTGTGTTGTTTACTAGGATTTCTCTGGCGATGGTTTGGTTGTGGGAAGAGATTATATGTTCCTTAATGGAGCCCTGTTGCTTATGCATCGTTAAACGCCTAGAAAGAGATGTTGTTGTCTTGCCTATATACTGGGTTTTTTGGAGCTTACAGTCCCCAAGAGGGCATTGGAAGGCATAGACGACGTTAGTCTCTTTTAAAGCGTTCTGTTTTGTGTCTGGAGAGTTTCTCATGAGTAGGCTGGCCGTTTTTCTGGTTTTATAGTGAATCGTCAGTTGTATCCTCTGATTTTTGTCTGTAGGGATAACGTTTCTATTAACAATATCTTTCAGGACCATTTCCACCGTTTTATGAGCTGTGGAAAAGAAGTTCCTGTAAAATAGTCTAATAGGGGGTATAGGTGTTCTGTTAGTTGTCTCTTCAGAGGTTGCATGGCTTTTCACTTTCCTTCTTATGATGTCTTCGACGAAACCATTGGAGAAGCCGTTATTGACTAGGACCTGCCTTACCCTACAGAGTTCTTCGAAGAACTCTGTAGGGTAAGGCAGGTCCTAGTCAATAACGTCAGTTATTGACTAGGACATATAATTGACTAGGACATATAGTTATTGACATATAATCTCTTCCCACAACCAAACCATCGCCAGAGAAATCCTAGTAAACAACACAGAAATCATCGATAGATACAGTGATAGCAGGCGGCTTGACGTTTGCGAGGCACTACACATCAAGAAGTCAACACCAGCAATCAACAGCCAATTATTGCACTACTATATTCTACCCACCTCAAGACTCCGCTCCAATATAGAAGCATCAAGAAATATGGACCAATAGGCTTTCTACAAACACTTCTATTCAATATCCATTGTTTCGTGTTCTGTCTTGTGTTGATGAAATTAATACCCTATTAATACTCTTGTTCTGTCTTGTGTTGATGAAATTAATACCCTATTAATGCCACATCTTGTTCTGTCTTGTGTTAATGCCACATCACCCCTTCCACCTCACTCAAATGTAGATATAAAATCGGAGATGCGTAAGTTCTATTCAGTTGTGTATTTGTGAACTAAAGTCTTTGAAAATGTAATAAGTTTTACGAAACGCGCTCGTGTCGCGTCAGACTAGAAATAAAAATGAATTTTGGAGAATTGATTTTTGATTTACCTCCAACAGTGAAAAGAAATGTACGAAAGATTGAAAAAATTCGTGTTAGAATTATTAATCTTACTTTTTCGGTCATATTTAATAATATATGTCTACAGGAAAGACTGCTACCAAAATATACTAATATATATATATATATATATATATATATATATATATATATATATATATATATATATATATATATATATATATATATATATATATATATTAGTATATTTTGGTAGCAGTCTTTCCTGTAGACATATTTTATTAAATATGACCGAAAAAGTAAGATTAATAATTCTAACACGAATTTTCTCAATCTTTCGTACATTATGCTTCACTGTTGGAGGTAAATCAAAAATCACTTCTCCAAAATTCATTTTTATTTCTAGTCTGACGCGACACGGGCGCGTTTCGTAAAACTTATTACATTTTCAAAGACTTCACAAATACACAACTGATTAGAACTTGCGTTTCCCTGATTTTATATCTACATTTGAGTGAGGTGGGAAGGGTGATGTGGCATTACATTTGAGTGAGGTGGGAAGGATGATGTGGCATTAGAGGATATTAATAGGGTATTAAAAGTATCAACACAAGACAGAACACGAAACAATGGATATTGAATAGAAGTGTTTGTAGAAAGCCTATTGGTCCATATTTCTTGATGCTTCTATATTGGAGCGGAGTCTTGAGGTGGGTAGAATATAGTTGTGCAATAATTG